>NC_140080.1:35136932-35685239 GCF_964194135.1 Talpa europaea
AGGCAGCATCTACTCCACGAAGGTTTACGAGAAAACAGGAAGGCAAACCAGTCAACTCATCTTCTAAACAAGGAGTGTATACAAAAGGGCTGTGTTTCCTGATACTCTAAGAACATCAGACAATGCCACGTGAATCTGAGAGGGTTAGCAGGGCAGGTATTTAAAGCAGAGAGAGGATGTTAGTCAACTTCAGGAGCATTAGGTCAGCTGCCTTGGCACCAACTTGTAGGGAAGGAGGAGAATGTTGTCCTGTTGTGACTGAACTCATGAAAGAGTTGCTTATACTGGCCCCTCACCTTGACTGAATACAATGAAATTGCGGCAGTGTCTGTTTGCCCCCATGGGCATCCGTGTTAATGAGTGCATAAAAGAGAGATGCCACAGTGAGACCTTAGAACAAAAACACAGGACTCTGGTGGGAAAAGTGTTTCCGCCTTCTTCCCAGTGCTGGCGGGTCTCTGAGGAAGGGGAGTTTGACGTGGCTGGGCCCCTTGACGCTCAGAGTTCATCAGCAAAAGCCTCTCTTAGCCCCATCTATCCAGATCCTCCCCCAAGGAGTCCTCCAAGTTCATGGAAAGGCCAACTGAGCACAGGAGAAAAATAAAAAAAAAAAGGACTGGGGAAAGAAAGTACTGAGTTTTCTTTCCATGGCACTTGTTACTGGCCAGAGGGACTGCTTATAGTAAACAGTGAGAGTGCTCCTTAATCTCGAACAGAAATTCTCAAATAAGGGGCAGGCCTGCTCAAGAAGGGTTCTCAAGACTCTCCAAAGGTATTCTATCCAATACAAACAAGCCCTAACTCCCTCCCAGTTGAGAATCAGTGCATGTTAGGCTAGAGATTTCTGGCAAGAGTGTGTTGTACACATGAACAGTGTCAGTGCAGCACAAAAGCTAAAAACCCCTAATCTGTGTGGGGCAGACATCAAAATTAGAGAGTACATTTTTCAGATTTTTTTTCTGATTAAGGGTAAGTTATAGTCATTCTCCCTATAGCTAAACTCCATGACAAGGAGTTTAGCACAGCTAAGAGCAGGAAGTTCACTCATTTATCTGGAGTTAACATACTGGATTAAAGAAATATAATTCTGTCCTAAGACAAATTCCAGAAACACCTGCCTCTCCCAGTGAGGTACTTAACACTAGGATTAGCACAGGCTAATCACTGTATGGTTTCTTAGAAGACTGGATTTTCTGTGTTTCTTTCTCTTTGATACTATACAAGGGGTCCACCAATTTGTTATGAACCAGCATTAAACCTACAAAAATTTAAAAAGAAAAATAGTTAATGCAGATAGAAGCACAATTCCACAAATCATCAATAACAATCAGAAGTGCTCTAGGATGAATTTTATCTAAGAATTGATTCCTATCATCATTTCTCTGTGGCCCCCAAATAATAAACACCCTAAAAATAGGAAAATAATTTGTTATTCCTAATGCTAGAATGCGAGGGCGTTTTGTAAATTTAATCTCTAGGGGGGTCGGGTATGAAAACTTTTTTAGCAAAGAATTCCTAATTTGTCAGAAAATGAGGATTTTCACATAAGTTTGTTTAAACTTTAAGTAAAGGAGGAAAAAGTCCTTAAGAGAGTTAGTACCATGCTTAGGGGGGGAAAGGCTCATATAAGATCTGGAAAGATACCACAACCACCCCGCCTAGGTCAGTATCACTGCAAGGAGATGACCTTGGACTATAACTTTTCATTTTCTTTCCTCTTCCTCAGAACAAAGAGGTCTCCAGAAATGAACTCTTGCAGTCATGGATAGAAGAGCAATGACTGTGTATTCTGATTTTTTTTTTAATTTTTTTAAAAATCAGAGCTGTCTATTAAAATGGCCAGGGTATGAAAACTAGCTCCACTCTTCACTCCTAGCACACCCTGAACTTGGCCACTCCAGACCCACCCTTCCCTCACCTTTGAAATACTTGACAGTCTTCACTTTCAGCTCCAGGGTGGCATCCTCATCACATACAAACACCGTGCGGGGATGCTGCTGGAAGGCAGACACTGTCCACATGTGGTTCACTCCCTCCTCAATGGCCTTGTACAGAGCAAATGCCTTGTGAGCACCTGTGATGAGGATCATTACCTGGGAATCAAAAGCAAACCAGTGATGGAGGAGGAGCTGCAGAACCGTGAGTCCAGAGATCTGAATTCTAGTCACCCCTAAAAGTCTGTAAGGACTACATTTTTAATATAGCAGTTTCAATCATTAGTATGTTATACTCCGTGTGCCTCACTCCATGTGCTTTATCACACAAATAACCTGAGGAAGGAGGCAACATTATCCTCATGTTCTGTGTAAAGGAAATGGGCTATGTAACTTGCCCCAGGTCATTTCTGACCCACAATCCATGCTCTTGTCCACCAGGTGCCTCTGGCATCTTCGATGATGACTGAAAGTGCTGGTAAACAGACTGCCATACAAGGGCCACCCCTCTTATCCCACCAGTTCTGACACTGGGTCGCAGGGGAGTCCTAGGCTGAGGGAATTTTCACAATCACAGCCTGAAAAAGTAGGCTCTCAATCTGTACCACCTAAAAGGGGGCCTTGGAAGCTGTGGTGACAGTTATCTGTTTGGCTACTAACGTTGAATTCCAGCAGAGCTGGCTTTTAATTTGGTCACTTTCAGTCTACAGTATTAAACCTACTGAACTGATTTGGGAAATGCTTTTTGTTTACATAAAACAAAAGTATAGACTCCCTTTAATAGCTAAGATATGAAGAACGAAAATAATGGAAAATGAATGTAAAGAACTCAGCTCAAAAGATTTCTTTCATTGTAATTCACTTGTATCATGGAGTTGGGAACAGGATTTGCTGTTTTCTTTCTTTTTTTTTTTTTTAGAGGCATGTTTGTTTGTTTATTTATTTGTTTGTTTTGTTTATACATGCACTGGGTACAGTCAGAAGTGCGGGAGGGTGAGAGAATTCACCAGAGCCAGAGCGGGGAGCAGAGCAGGCAGAAGGACCGAACAAAGTACACTGCTGAGGGGAGCAGCGGGAGGCAGGAGAGGTCTGCGTGCCATGTGGGACCCTCCTCTGGTGGCCGGGGAGCAGCCGGGGATCGAACCAGCGCCGCAGAGGCTGCGGGCAGCCTCGCAACCCAGCGCTCAACCGCTCAACCGCTGCGCCACCGGGAAGGCCCAGGATTTGCTGTTTTCTTAAAAAACGAACAAATGGGCATAGAGATGCAATTCTGTGTTTAGGGCCCCAGAACTCATTTTAGAAAAGAGAATTTCCTAGGGCAGGAGGCAGGGGGAGGAGAAAAAAGAGAAGGGAATTTCCTGATTTCCAGCTCCAAGTCCTATCCCACATCAAAATACTCTCACATGACAGGTAGGTACTTCAACTCTAGTATTTTTCAAAGCTATAAAGTCAAAAAACAGTAGTGTGATCTTCCATGGTACTGAATCAAGGTGACCCAACAGAAATCTCAGTGCCATCACTTACGTCACAAAAGTTCATTTTGGACAGGGAACCTTTTTCACTGATTTAAGACTTTGTTTATAGACTTGGGCAAAGAAATGTGAAACTAAAATGTCTGTAGCTGTTTCCAATTGAATATACCCCAGAAAGGAAGAGAAATATGTTTCTAAAACTCCGAAGAAAATTGGAACAACAAAAAATTCAAATGATACCCAATTTTCAAGGGGAAAATTCAAGATTTATATTTCACTGACACTTCTCCACAGTTATTAATCCCTGAGCAGTGTCCTTCACCAATAATAGGCAACCAGCTTCATATTCTGACATTAGTGATAAACTTTCTGCCCAAGAAGCTTGAAAAATGTAAATAATCAGAAACTAGAGAGCCTCTGCCTCCCTGGGTAGGTAAGGATTTCCCTCACACTGGGAAAAATATTTCTGAAGAGGAAAGAGGGACAGTGATAGTAGGGATTTTAGTCTTATTTGTTGCACATACATTACAATGTCTTCGTTTTTAATACAAACGCATTCAGGTGGTACCTAGGTAGTTAAAATTAGTAACAAAACACCAAGTCCAACTCCCCAGTGAAGGCCTGTGTACCCCATGCACCCTTACCTCTCTAGCATCCATGACAGTGCCCACACCCACTGTCAGGGCCATGGTGGGCACCTTGGCAAGATCTCCATCGAAGAATCTAGCATTGGCCAATATGGTGTCCATGGCCAGCGTCTTCACACGGGTCCTAGACACCAGACTGGACCCAGGCTCATTGAAGGCAATATGTCCATCGGGACCGATACCTGCCCAGAAGAGACAGCCACAGTATACCCCTGTCAGCCCCAGGGATCCAAGATTTCTAGGATGTACAATCTCTCCTTCCCCACCTAGAGTATGATAAAGTCCTTGAAAAATGCTTCTCCTTTCTCATTCACCCCCAGGCAGGTACACTATATGTGACACATACAAATGTCGTTGACTTGCTACAACACTCAAAACTAAGCAAGTACTCCAAATAGCTTTTGCCTTCCCAGATCATCCAAGTGTAAATTCTCTTTCTTGCCAAAAGCCATAAAGTTGCAGGCATCAAGTTGTGGCTAATAAAATCTAACACAGGGCCTAGATAAGGGCTGCCAAGTTTATAAAATCTCAGACATAAGCATTTCCCACCCTGAAGCAAAGAAGAGTTAAACCTACAACAGTGAAAGGGCAGCCCAACTTCCCATATCTGTGGGTGACTCCAGAAGTGGTGACAGATGGAAACATGAGAGGACAGCCCAGGGCAGGGCGCAAACCCGAGACCCAGACACCTTAGGTCCCCACATTTGCTCTGCTGCTCCTGGCCAACTGACCTTGGGCAAATTAAAAAATCTTCCCTAGGGTTCAACTGCCTGTCTACCATGTGCAGGGGTCGAGTGGGGAATCTTCTAGAACTACACAAGTGTAATTTTAAATGTTAGATTAAGGCCCATGATTGCTCTATAAAAGTCAAAACTAGGTAACAGAATCTCGCAGTTCAAATCCAAACCTCTCAATTTCTAGACGAAGTATTGAAGTGCAGGAAAAAGAGATATTGAGATCACATAGCTACTGATCAGAGCCAGGCTAGGGAGCTCGGGTTCCCACTCTGCTTTCCCTGCCTCTTCGGTGTCAAGGACCCAGTGTCACATGCACAGAGAGAGAAAGCTGTTGGGGGACAGGCCACTCTGTGTCCTAACCAGCCTGGGTCTCCTGTCAAGCTCACCTCCAACAAACAGCTCAATCCCTCCCGCAGCCTTGATCTTCTCTTCAAAGGCATCACACTCAGCCTGTAGGTCAGTTGCATTTCCATCCAGAATGTGGGTGTTTTCTGGGTGGATATCAATGTGCTTGAAGAAATTGTTCCACATGAAGGAGTGGTAGCTCTCGGGGTGGTCTCGAGGAAGGCCTGTAGGAACATGGCCAAGGTCAGTCATGCCCAGGCTGAGCCAGGACCCCCCTCCCATGCCCTTTAGCCACAGAAAAACTCATGGGTGTGCCCATCAGGGAGCCTTCAACACCAGACTCCTGGCCTCAGCCACTCAAAATAGGCTAAGCTTCTGTCCCTCAGTGTCTGCCCATCACCACCTGTAATCATGGGGCTGGATGGAGTAGACACACACCTAGGGGCTGAGGAATTCCCTCATTCTGATCTCCTTTTTCAAAGGAATGACCGTAGGCTAGAGAAAGGTAACTTTGGGCATCTGGAGATGGCCTAGTCACCTGGGGTCGTAGAGCTAGACCCATCTTGGAAAGGAAATAAGCACACCCCTCAACCCATGCCTCCTACCCTAACATTCACCCGTTATTCCTCTCTCAGCTTGAATCCCAACTTGAACACCATGTGGTTGGAGAGAATTTTCTCAGGGCTTTCTCAAAAGGATTTTTTTCAGTCAAGAAGAATGTTTAAAGTGAATGCTTAAAGTTAAACATTGAGAATGTTTAAATTCAGCTTAAAAAGGAACTTCTGACACATGCTACCACATGGATGAACCTTGAGAACACTGTTAATGACACAAGCCAATCACATAAAGACAAATTTAATATGATTCCATGTGTCTGAGGTATCGAGAGTAATTAAATTTATAGAATCAGTAAAATGGTGGTTGCCAGGGTTGGAGGACTAGGGAACGGGGAGCTGGCTGGCTTTAGCGTTTCAGTTTTGTAAGATGAAATGAGTTCTGAAGGTTGGTTGCACAACAATCTGAATGTACTTAGCACTACTGAACTGTACATGTAAAAATAGTTAACATGGTAAATCTTATGTGTATTTTACCATAATTAAAAAAAATGCTGAATATAAAAGTCATTATAAAATGACAGAGGGGAGTGGGGAAGGTGACAGAAGAGCAAGTTATAGCTTTTCAGCAGTGGAAAGGACACCAGTTTCAGCTCCTCGCCTGATGCACCTGGCAGAAAGGGCAGCTGGATGTGGAAGGAACACTGGAGAGACAGTCCAGACACAGACACTGAGGGAGACACCCATTGCAATCACTTGTTTCAGAAAGAGCCAGCACAGATTTGGGGAAGAGGCAGAGGTGAAAGAGATACTCCAATATTTATTAAGTGTTAGATTTGTACTAGAGGCATCCACATTTGTTATTTAACGCTTACAACTTCTGAGGTCAGTTTTATTAGCCCCATTTGACAGCTGAGTAAACCAAGGCCTGGAAGGTAGCTATCACTAATTAAGCACTGACACCCTGAATGCCCCCATTCTTCTCCAGGGCCCAGCCTGTGAAGACCTGCTGGAATCAGGTAAGGCTCTTGAAAAAGACTCACCCACATACTCATCCATGTTGAAGGTCTTCACATATTTGAAGGACAAGTCTCCATTCTTATAATACTCAATCAACTTCTTGTAGCAGCCCAGTGGGGTGCTCCCTGCAAGAAAAACCACAGCCATGAACACCCTTCAGTCCTCAGTTCCTGGAAGCCCAGAGGGCAGCCAGGAAGGAGTCAAAGCTGATCCACGAGTAGAATCTGTCAGATCTGAAGTCCTACACACCTACACAATGCTCTAGTTCTAACTGCCACTCATTCACTGTTTGCTTAATGTCCATTTCCCCCAGACTATATGCTTCAGGAGGGCAGGGCTGGGTTTGTCTTGCTCACTGATGAGTCCCCAGTACCCAGCACACTGAAGATTGATATGACTGATGACTACCTCAGTGAAGAGCAGAGTGAATTATTGATATCATAGTCCCTGAGCAACTACGTGCATCCCCGTGATGGGGAAGCAGAGGAGCGAAAGAACTGGCAGAAACCCTCAAAGAGCTCACTGGCCAGGTGTGGGGATGATGGAGCAGACATGTCAGATGTGATAGGTAAGCACAGGATAGCCTGAGGGCTCAGGGAAAACTACCCAGAGGAGCAGCAAACTCCCTAGTTGAGTCTCATTAAAAAGTAAATGTCATAAAACTTTTTTTCATGTGGGAGTCAGGTAATTAGAAATGAAGCTTTATTGTAGGTTAAAGTACTCAAGAGTGAGTATGGGCAGATTCACAGAAGACTCACCATTAAACTCACTTAAAAGGTATGGGGCCCTCCCTGGTAATGCAAGGGGTTAAGTCTCAGCACTATGAAGCTATTGGCAGCCACTGAGTTTGATCCCTGGCCAGAGAGCTAACCACATGGCACAGCAGACCTCTCCTGTGTCGCCCACCTCTCCTCTCAGCAGTGTATTTCAGCAGATCCACCTGTTCTGCTCCCCACTCTGTCTCTGGTGAATCTTCTCATGCCCCAGCACCTCTGACCTACACCCCAGCTCTTGCATGCATAAATAAATCTTAAAAAAACAGGGCCTCCCTAGTGGCGCAGTGGGTTGAGCGCCACACTGTGAAGCTGTCTGCAGCCTCTGCAGTGCAGTTTTGATACCAGCCAGCCGGCGAGAATCCCACATGGCGAAGCAGACTTCTCCTGTCTCACCCACTGCTCCCCTCAGCAGTGTATTTCGTCAATCTTCCCATTCTGTCTCTGGTGAATCCTCTCCCACACCTCTGGCCTGTACCCCAGCTCTTGTATTAAAAAACAAACAAACAAAAAAAACACTTAAAAGGTAGGAGGACTGCTATAGATTGAAAAACCCAATATGCATGAAGTCTGGACACTGGATTATTTAAAAACAATAGAAGATAAATGTTGATAATCGGAAAGATTTTAGACTGTATATTAGAGAATATTGTGGAATGATTCTTTTTTTTTTTTTAAAGATTTATTTATTTATTTATTTATACAGCACTGGGTACAGTCAGAAGTGCGGGAGGGTGAGAGAATTCACCAGAGCCAGAGTGGGGAGCAGAGCAGGCAGAAGGACCGAAGTACACTGCTGAGGGGAGCAGCGGGCAGCAGGAGAGGTCCGCGCGCGCCATGTGGGACCCTCCTCCGGTGGCCGGGGAGCAGCCAGGGATCGAACCGGCGCTGCAGAGGCCGCGGGCAGCTTCGCAACCCAGCACCAACTGCTGCGCCACTAGGGAGGCCCTGTGGGATGATTCTTAATTTTCTTATGATGACAATGGTATTGTGGCTATGTTCTTAGTCTGAGGATATATGTGCTGTAGGATTTAGAGGTTAAAATGGCAGGATGTCTGGAACTTACTTTCAAGTGGTTCCTATAAAGTGTATCTGTGTGTAGATAGAACATGGGCCAGAAGCAATGAAGGCAAATGTGGCAAAATGTTAACAGTCAATCTAAGTAAATGGTACTATTTTTTTTTTAAGCTTTTCTAAATATTTTAGCATTTTCAAAATAAAAAGATGGAAAGAAGTCCTACCCAAATCAGGTCACTCTTCCCACAACCCACCAATGGTTTCTCATTTCAGTCTGAGTAATAACCAGTTTAACTAAGGTTCTAGATAAGCTGGCCACCTCTCTCCCTCTTAGTCACCCTACTCCAAGTAATTTCACCTCAGGGCCTTTGTGTATGCTATGGTGCTATGTCCTTTGCCAGCCAAGCTCTTCCTGTAGTTATCTGCATGGCTAACTCTTATCTCTTTAGGCCGTCACTTAAACTTTCTCACTGAGAAATTCCTTGCCACCAAACCCAACATTGCGGACCCCAGCCTAGATAGATAACTCCCTATTTCCCTCCTTTCCCTGCTTCATTTTTCTCCTCTCATCACCATCCAATATACTCTTTATTTTGCTAATTAATTTTTTATCTGTCTCACTATAATTTAAGCTTCAAGGAGACAGGAATTTATGTCCTCCTTGCTCACTGCTGTATCTCCAGCTCCCAGAACAGCTTGGCATATTGCAGGCATTTAGTAAGTATCTGCTAAATAAATGAGAGTGGCAGCTCCCCCTGCCTCAAGCCAAAATAAACAGCCTGTCCCTGCAACTATGCCCAAGACACACATCTTCCCTGTCCTTCCCTTGAGCTACATGTCCATTTTCCAAACTTCTAGGCTTCCCATCAATTCTGTGAGCTCCCTTTTATCTAGCAAATAAACTCCTTTTCTGTTTAAGTTAGCTGAGGTTGGTTTTTATGGATTCCACCCAGAACCTTGCTCTTCATCTAACAGAAGGAATGTTCCACGGGACCCATATGGAAATGCTGTGCCAGCTCATGTGTGACAGTCAGGAAAGGACCGGGCCTTACTGGGCTCTTTATGCTACTCTGTGGAGTTTAGATCTGACTCTGCAGGTGACAGGAACTAGGGAGGAGCTGCAAAAGAAGGCCCAGACTCTGCCCCAGGTGAAGGCTCGGTCATTCCACAGTTAGAAAACAGTACGTTAGAAGCATAGGTGGTGTCATAGGTACATGCAGAAACTGCTCCCATAAACCTCTAGGGCAGAGATCTTTAGCCCACAGCCAAGTTTTGTGTGCTGTCTGCTTTTGTACAATTCATGAATTAAGAATAGTTTTTATACTCTGAAAGTCCTTAAAAATCAAAAGAATATTTTGTGGCATGTGAGAATTATAAATTCAAACTTCAGCATCCCTAAATAAAGTTTTATTGATATATGGCCAGATTCATTTATGCATTGTCTGTGGCTGCTTTCAAGCTATACGATCAATGTAGTTGCAACAGAGGCTGTTGGACAGTGAAGTATAAAATATGTACTATTTGTTCATTTACAGAAAATTTTAAGACCTCTGCTCTAGTGGATGGGTCTTTGGGGCAAATCTACCCTACTTTTTAAAGAAATAAGCAGGACATTTGCTTGTGGAGCTGTAGTCCTGTGGGCCCTGTGTTTAAGTCTTACAGAAAATGCTCTGAATGACTATCTTCTCAATTCTCCCAAAGATGGTATCCAGCTAGCAGCTTCTGATTTCACTATATAAAATGTATACCTTAAGGCATTAGGACTAAAGGCTAACTTAGGAGCCTAAAAATCAAGTTCTTCCTAGCTAATCAGGCCCTTTTGCTCCAGGACTCTTCATAAGTAGGCAGCAACTAAGCCCATAAAGTAAGCTGGATGCTCTGTCTTGTATGACCATGGGCAGGGGAGTTATTCACTCATAGCACCAGTACCTCAAACCTTCCTTGAAATCTCTTGGTTGAGTGAGTCCTCGTACCTGACCCTTTAAAAACCCGTTAATACCCGTTCGCCTTTCCATGCCCCATCCCAGAACGTACCAGTGGGGAGCCCCAGAGTGAAGTACTTGTCTGGTCCTGGGTTAAACTGGATGATGCGGTTTCTGATGTATTTGGCCGCCCACTCGCTGGCCTGAGAATAGTGGTCCAGGATGATGAGCTTCATCTTGTCCTGCAAAGGGGGAAGGAGGGCAGGGAACAAAAGGAATAGGTGGTAAGGGCCAGGGAGATAGGAGTGGAGTTGGCTGTGGTGGAGGAGAGAAGCCCCTCTCACCGGCAACACCTACTCCCCAGGCAGTCTGAGCCAGGAAGAGGAAGGGCTTAAGTTTCAGTAGTCCTGTGGGCCCTGTGTTTAAGTCTTACAGAAAATGCTCTGAATGACTATCTTCTCACAAAATTAACAGACTGGGCAAATGCCTTCTCCGCCCACCAGGAGGCGCTGCTGTGAGACAGACCTGGGTTCTAATCTCCAGTCCTCCATTTACCGAAGGCAGGACCTTGCTTGGTCAAAGAACCCAAGGAAGTTCCTTGAGCCGGTCTCCTCTCATGTGAAAGGAGGGAAAGTAACACCTACCTGAAAATTTTCACGAGTTAGTATTAAAGAATGCATGTAAATCACAAAATCCTCAATATATCAGCTACAGTCTTGTAGCCCACCCCAGCCCACCTTCCCCACCCACCTACCGCTACTCGGCTGGATAATCTCTGCCCACTGACCCCCTCAGTAAGCCAGGGGACCTGGGCTCTTCCTGAGTCACAAGCGCGGTGGAGGCCAAGGGCTCTGCCTGGAAAGTTGTTTGCTCTCAGTACTGGGGAGGGGTGCTCCCACCGGCCGGCCTTGCTTTGTGCCTCCTCAGTTTCCCCCCAAAGGACGCGGAATAATGGTAATCAGGAAGGAGGGCATTTGCGCCCCCAGTGCCAAGATCAGAGTGGGAAGGCCCGAAGCGGAGGTGGCTGGTTCGACCGTCCGTGGGGTACACAGGCGTGTCTCCCACCTGGATGGCGATCCCGTGGCCCCTCCGGCGCCGCCTGGGGAAGGGATCCGAGCGGCTCGCTGGGGCTCCGGTCACGCAGTGCGGGAAGCTGAGGAAGCGCCCCGACCCCCGGCCGCGAGGAGGGTCCCCGCCAGCCCCGCTCCCCACTTACGCCGACACCTCCCGCGGCGACTGCTGCGAAGGCTCGGGCGGCCCCGCCCCTCCGGGTCACGTGGCGGCGGGTCACGCGCGCGCGCCGCCGGCGGGGCTGACGGGGCCGGGCGGGGCTGACGGGGCGGGGCCGGGCGGCGGCCGGAGGGCGGACTCTGCCCCGCCTGGGGCCACTGGCCGGGCTCGGCTCCCGAGGCCGCAGGCGGGCGAAGACCGCTGGGAGGCGGGCCTGACAGACTGGTTCTGTGGCGGAGGAGGGAGTCTCGGCGGCCTCGAGCCGTTCCCAGGAATGCTGCCCCCAGACCCGGCCTTTACTGCTGGAGGTGGAGTCTCAGGGCTTGAGCCCGGCTCTGCCTTCAGGGTCTTTATATTGCTTTTTCTTTATATTTTCAGCTGCCATTCATGTGCCTAGAGATACTGCGTATTTTTTGGTTTTAAGTCTAATTGGATTTTTTTCCTGCCTTTTTTTTTAAAAAGAACGACCTGTGCAGCAATAGATATTAGAGAAGGTAGGTGGTGTTCTCCCCAGCTCCCCTCCAAGATAATGAGCGTTGTGAACAGTTTAGACCACACTTCAGTTTTCCCTTGAATATCTTACATTATTATTTTACAGACGAAAGGGGAACATAACACACCTGCCTTCCACAGGCAGTTGTGTAGACGCTTTCTGCGGACAGCCCCGGCCCAACTGCCGCCCAGGCACCTGGATAGATAGAGGTGGGCATCATCTGGCGGGACCCAGGTGAGACCCGGTGCTAGAGCTAATACTGTCACAGTTGTTTGAAGGACTTGTTTTTGGCTTCCCTGTTGGTGTAGTTTATTATTTTTTTTTTAAGATTTATTTATGCACACAAGAGCTGGGGTTACAGGCCAGAGATGTGGGGGGCGTGAGAGGATTTACCAGAGACAGAGTGGGGAACAAAACAGGCAAATCGACCAAAGTACACTGCTGAGGGGAGCAGCGGGCGAGTCAGGAGAGGTCTGCTGCGCCATGTGGGTTGCTCCCTGGCCTGCCACGGATCGAATGCGTGCTGCAGAGGCTGCAGATTGCTTCATAGTGCGGTGCTTACCCCCTTGTGCCACCAGAGAAGCCCTATTTTTAATTATTGTTATTTCAGTCAGAAATCTCATCTCAGCATGAGGATTGCAGATGTTTCCCAAAGAAGTCCCAACCCCTGTCTCCAAACACATCAGATAAGGTGGTCTGTAGCAACTGCCTTCAGACCTTTCCAGGAACAGTGACTGCATGTGACTTTAATTGCGCCTGTTTCCCCAGAGCTCACCTTTCTGTAGGGGACCAATGCTGGGTGTCTGTGCAGCCTGAGGACTAATCAGGATGACCTCGCTTTGAATTCTAGTAACCTAGCCAGTCTCCTGTTGTTGAGTGACGAGTGACTCAAGCAACTGACTCAATTTTTCCAGCTCCAACTTTCTTGTCTGGAAGAGCTTGAGAATTGTGTGGAAATTAAGTGATACCTAATAGGGGTGTTGTGAGTGTGAAATGAAATATTAGCAACGTATGCCATTCATGGCCAGCCATGACTGCTCCTAATCTTCTAGTATTCTCCCTGTTTGACTCCAAAATGCTCTCTACCTAACTTTCTGCCCCTCCCTCCCCACCCCCATTCTGGGTTTAACCCGTTACCTGCATCCATTCTTCCATCCTCTTGTTTTGGACCTAAAGTTGCCTAACGAAAGGACTTGTGAGTTCCTACAGTGGGACCCTCTGCAGTTCTTGTATGGATAGATGGTTTTGTTCTATTATGTCTTTGCTTACAGCAAATGTCTGTCCCCATGTGCAGAAAGAGCTGCTCAGTCCCTGGGGATCATGTGATTTGGTGGAGCTGGCCCTATCTTTTGACCTGGAAGCTAACTTCCATTTGCCTGGACATGATTGACTTAGGACTGGATAGACATGAAATATACTTACCCAAGTTATTCACAGCTTTCTCCTTACTGCTTCTGCTGTAGAAACTGGAAAATCTGCTTTCCCAGCTTCTCTCACCTCAGGGGTGACCAGGTCATCTAGTTCTGGCTAGTGGAGGAAAAGGATGATTTCTGAGAAGATAGTTTACTTTTTGAGAAAAATAACATACTTTAGAAACAAACTATCTCTTCCTGTCCTTTCCTTCCTGTCTTGGGGGACATGTGATGCCTACTCTAGGGAAGCCACATATAAATGTGAGGCAACATGAATACAGCATTATGGAGCATGAATATGCCTTGAATGTGAAGTGGAGGACAGAAGGGACTTAAGTCCTTGATATTTAACCAGTCACGGGCCTCATACTTCTGGGTTTCTTCCAAGTAAATAATAAATATTCTTAACTTTAAGGGACTGTTAAGGATTTTCTGTGACTTGAAGTTAAAAACATGACTCAGTGTTCAAGGCAGGTGAGTCAGGTCTTTCTCAGATTTTATGCAGGTATATTTGGGATATACATTTTTTCCGACTGAAATCTCACCTGTAAAACCTCGGGAGGCTTACAGCTGTCAGTGAGAAAAGTAGAACCAATAGAAAATAGAGTCCTATGGGCCTCCCCGGTGGCGCAGCGGTTGAGCGTTGGGTTGCGAAGCTGCCCGCGGCCTCTGCGGCGCCGGTTCGATCCCCGGCTGCTCCCCGGCCACAGGAGGAGGGTCCCACATGGCGCAGACCTCTCCTGCCGCCCGCTGCTCCCCTCAGCAGTGTACTTCGGTCCTTCTGCCTGCTCTGCTCCCCGCTCTGGTGAATTCTCTCACGCTCCCACTCTTCTGACTGTACCCAGTGCTTGTATAAATAAATAAATAAAACAAAATAAATCTTTAAAAAAAAAAAATGGTTTATTTAAAAAAAAAAAGAAAATAGAGTCCTGGGTCTCCCCAGTGGCGCAGCGGTTGAGCTCTGGGTTGCGAAACTGCCCGCAGCCTCTGCAGCAGGGGTTGGATCCCTGGCTGTTCTCCGGCCCCGGAGGAGGGTCCCACATGGCGCGCAGACCTCTCCTGCCGCCCGCTGCTCCCCTCATCAGTGTACTTGGGTCCTTCTGCCTGCTCTGCTCCCCGCTCTGGCTCTGGTGAATTCTCTCACCCTCCCGTGCTTCTGACTGTACCCAGTGCTTGTATAAATTAAAAAAAAAAAATAGAGCCCTGATGATATCATTTAACCACTCAGATCGAGCCATGTCTAAAGCCAGATGTACACTGTTGGCTTAACAGCAGGGTGAATGAATGAATACATACATAAATTGAAATTGTTCCCTCCCTCCTAGGGCTAGAGGGAATTCTGAAAGCATACTTAGTTATCTATCGCTATATAATAGATACCCCAAAACTTAAAAGTTGAAAACAATAATTGCAATAAGGACTAAAAAGACATGTTCTAAGACATGTGAAAATATAAGAAGAAACTTCAGTATGTATATATTGTGATATTCCAACTATATGATGTCTTGGAAAAAGCAAAACTAGAGACAGTGTTGCCAGGTCTTAGGAGGGAGGGAGGGATAAATAGAGCACAGGATTTCTGGGGCAGTAAAACTATTCTGTATGGTACTATAAAGTAGGTAGATATATGACATACTTTTGTCTAAACCCATGGGATGTACAGGAGTGAACTGTAATGTAAAATGTTGAGGTGGGGTCATCAGTTATAACAAATATACCACTCTGGTGGCAGAGAGTGATAATGGGGGAGAGCTCTGCATGTGTGACGAAATTCCTAGAATCATTTACTCATGTTTAGAAGTCAATACTGGCTGTGACTCGTATATGATGTCTCCTAACATGGTGGCCAGTTTTCAAGGGCAAACCTGTCAAGAATATTTATTATTTACTTGGAAGACCAGAATTATGAGGCCCGTGACTGATCAAATATCAAGGACATAAGTTCTTTCTATACTCCACTTTACATTCAAGAGCCAAAGATGGGCTGAAGTGGTATCCTCTTGAGATTACATATATATATATATAAAATATATAAAACTTAGCCTCAGATATATATAACTTAGCCTCTTGAGATATATATCTATATATCTATATATATAAATTAGCCTCAGATATGTATAACTTAGCCTCTTGATATATATATATATATATATATATAACTTAGCCTCAGAAGTCACATAGCACCACTTCTGCTGAATTCTGTATTAAGGTCATCACAAGCTCCTACCAAGATTTAAAATGAGAGAACACAGACCCCATCTCTTTGTGTAAGGAGTGTCAGTAACATTAGGAGAAGATAGAATATGGTATGTGATAGAATAAAGATGTAACTATGGCCATCTTTACACAATACAGTCTGCCACAGACATTCAGTAAACTGAAATTGGGATTTAATCCTCTTAATCATTTACATACTCAGTGCCAGCCACTGTTTTACAAGCCTTGTTTCATTGACTCTTCATAATAGCCTTTGAAGTAGATGCTAAATTTTATCTCCATTTTAGAGAACATTTTTACCTTAGTTTCCTTTGTTGAGTGATCACTCATACTCATAAAAATGCTTAATATTTGTATAAAATTAATGACATTTGCCTGGAATAAAAGCATCAAAGGTTTAAGTACTTCAGTCTTATGCTCTCATGTGGACCAAGTAAATTGCTTCTTCTTCCTCATGACCTTCTTTGTCACTCATTTATAAAACACTTATTGAGTCTGTATTATGTGCAGGGCACTATTTTAGGTTCTGGGGCTATAACAGTGAGAAAATTAAAGCCCTTGTCCTCATGTACCTCCAGACTGTAGTGATTAATTAGTGATGAATTTCACTCCGTGAAATTTTCACTCTGCGAAAGTAACTCTGTGGTAGCCAAACTCCAAGATGGCCTTTATGACTCACACCCTTGTACAGTCCCCTCCCATAATGAATAGCAGTCACCTAGGTAACCAATAGAGTATTGGGGAAATGATGAGTGTATCTTTTAAGGCTAGATCATCAAAGACATTGCAGCTCTCTGGGCTCATTTGCTGTGGGAAAGCCAGCTGCCTTGTGAGCCACTCATGCAGCCTTATGGGAAGGTCCATGTAGCAAGGATATGAGCTCTCCTTCCAAAACCATGTGATTAGCCATTTTCGAGGAGAATCCTCCAACCCCAGTCAAACCTTAAGATGATCGCAGTTTTGGTTGGTATCTCAAGTGAAATTTCCTGAGACACATAGAAACAAATTGTTACTGGAACCTTCATTGATGGGAGTCAGCAGCAGCAGTGGTGTTCTGATGCTCCACCACAAGTGTGTTGTTGGCAGTTGCTCCTCAGAGTCCTTTTATGTAACAGCATACTTCCTGGATTGTGGAATACACCAATCAGGTGCGAGCTATGAGCTGATTGGTGCTAAATGGTCCAGTCAGCTACAGGATTGAAAAATGGTCCAATCAGACTTGTAGGTGGGACACCCTAAAACAGCATATAAGCCAGGGTGAGAAGGAGCTGAAAGAAACACCAGCCCCTGAACAGCAGACGGTTCCAGCCCTCAAATGAGAGATGTTTCCAGCCTCCAAAGGAAGAAAAAAGGAGAAGATTCCATTCCTGGCCTCCAAAAAAGAAAAAAAGAAGCATCCATCAGCCAACCTCTGAGGAGGAAAGAAAAACCAAAGACCCCTGTCAGAGATTGGGCCTCCAGTCCTCTCTTTGACATTGCCTGAAAGGAGTACCAAAGGCCCTGGGCCTGGTGTCTCAAAGAGCTGTTTGTTATTGGTATAGCCCAATTCACTCACAAAGAGCTGTTAACACTGGGTGTCTCTGACACCATCTCTGAGAGACCAATAGTGACCATCACTACTGGCTAGTGCTGTCCAACACTCCTGGTGACCAGTAGCGACCATCACTGACACTGTCTGGGTGAGATATCCAGCCACTCGTAGCTACAGTGAGCTCTTTTGTTTCCTGTTTGTAAAATAAACCCCATGGTTGTTCTTAGAGCCTGAGGTCGCGCAGTTGTGCATGCGCACGTGTGAGAACCCACAGACATTGACCTGTCTTTTTATCAGGCACTGTCCTTTGTTTGACTGAAGCCCATTGACCCCTACTGTGTGGATATTATATAGCTGTTCCATCCTACCATCTGGCCTCTTGCCCTGTTGTCCCATCTGCCTCTGTTTCAGAATAACTCCGTTAAGTTTTTCCCGGTATCCTGACTCACCCAGCAGGTAAATAATATACTCAGAAAAATGCCACTATGAGTGGGTGTGGGCACACGACTCAATCTCTCTCTCTCTTCCTCCTAGTACCCTAAAGCTGCATTATCTGATCCACAGGAGTCTCTCCACTCCTCACCCCACACTACCAACTACCGCATTGCACTCTCCTCCTCCATGTTTTGAAATCTCCTGCCAAGACTTGTGCCGAATCTTTCTTCTGTTACTTGCCTCTGTCTTTTAATTATCTGAGGCCCTCTCTTACCTCCATTAAAGATAGTAGCATCTCACAGATCTTTGCATTTCCCATATGTACAGCTCAGTCCTGTACATATCAAAGCCACAGAGTCCTGTGAGTTCATATTCTAAATCAATCACTTTTTAGTTGGGTCACTTCTCTTAATGTCTCTGTGCTTTAGTTTCCTCAGGTGCAAAGTGGGGATAATAATAGTGGCTACTTCATGGAGTGGTTGTGAAGTTTAGATAGGTTGGCATGTGGAATGCCTTTAAAACTGCCTGAAACGTGGCAACCACTCAACAAATAGCAAGTTATTAGATTGAACCATGCAAATTGCCATTTTTCTGGGTTAAAACTTATATATGGCAGGCCTCCCTCGTGGCGCAGGTAGTTGAGCGCAGCGCTGTGAAGCTGTCAGCAGCCTCTGCAGTGCCAGTTCGATCCCCGCAGGCCGGGGAGCAACATGGAGCGGCAGACCTCTCCTGTCTCGCCTGCTGTACCCCAGTTCTTGTATAAATAAAATAAATCTTAAAAAAAAAAACAACTTAAATATGGCAATTTCATATATTTTAACCTAATATATTATTATCCTTTCACTGGAGTTCTATTCAAAGAAACAGTCTGGTGACCAAAAATAATTTCAGTTGTTAATATCTCTAGAAGAATGGTAGGATCCGAAACAGAACTCAGAACACCTCATAAAGTTCTCCTTGCGTCACTCTTTGTACCAAGAAGCCTTTCTCCACTGCTCATTCTAAATTTCTATTTGCAAGAATCTCTTTGCCCCAGTTCCCCATCCCACATCATCCTCCAAGGTGGGTTCCTGCCTTGCCTTGCCTCTATGTCCAGTCTCTTGTCCTCACACAAATTTCTTTGTCCTTTTTGATGTAAATGCCTTGGCTCTGGCTTCTCAGTTGTTTATCTCTTCCTCTCTGTCATCTCAAAAACCAATATGTGAAAATGCTGAGAAGGCAAAATTCCTGAAATTTTTTAAATTGTGGTAAAAGACACATAACAAAGTTTACTGTCTTGATAATGTCTATGGACAGAAATGTTAAGTACATGCACATTGTGCAACCAACTGCCAGAATTTTCATCTCACAGAATTGAAACTCTACGCCTATCAAACAATATCCCTGTTTCCTGCTCACCCGCCAGCCATTGGCAGCCACCATTTCACTTTCTGTCTCTTTGAATTGCACTTTCTGGATACCTCAGATACAGTATTTGTTTTTTTGTGATTGGCTTATTTAGTATAATGTCCTCATGTTTTAACTATGTTGTACTGCTGTGTGTTAGAATTTCCTTCTCTTTAAAGACTGAAAAAGAATCCATTGTTTGTATATACTATATTCTGTTTATCCTTTAATCCTTTTGTGAACACTTAGGTTGCTTCCACCTCTTGGCTATTACGGATTTCCATTTAAAGAGGGAAATGAGGACAAATTTAGTAATCTTAGCTCTTTCACACACACAAAGCACAAGTTAATAAATTGCATGATTGTGTGATTCAAACATTACTTGGGAGAGCAGGTCAGAGCCAGAGAGAGCCACATAGGGCAGAGCCAGATGGACGTGGGTGGCATATTCAGGAAGGGACTGCAAAGCTAGACATGTGGCTTTAATCTAGTTCTATCATTTACTCATTGGGTAACTTCTGGTAAATCAGTTTTTTTTTTTTTTTTTTTTATTTATTATATTTGTTTGTTTGTTTTTGTTTATACATGCACTGGGTACAGTCAGAAGCGCGGGAGGGTGAGAGAATTCACCAGAGCCAGAGCGGGGAGCAGAGCAGGCAGAAGGACCAAAGTACACTGCTGAGGGGAGCAGCGGGCGGCAGGAGAGGTCTGCGCACCATGTGGGATCCTCCTCCGGTGGCCGGGGAGCAGCCGGGGATCGAACCGGCGCCGCAGAGGCCGCGGGCAGCTTCGCAACCCAGCGCTCAACCGCTGCGCCACCGGGGAGGCCCGTAAATCAGTTTTTTTGTGCCTTGATTGCTTTGTCCATAAAAAGAGAAAAAAAGTCTTTAAAAAAGTCTTATAGTGTATTGTTATTACCAAAAGTAATAAGTTCAAGGAGGAATAAACGAGTGAATACATGTAAGGCACTTAGAATAGTACCCAGCACAGAGCTCGCTCTCACCAAGGGAGAATTGTTATTACTAGGGTTTAGTGATGAGTTTCAAGAGAATTAGGATTTGATCATTGAAGAGGAGGTAACACATGCTGCATACAGGAATAATTAAAGGTATGCAGGCACAGACTGGGGGAAGTAGTGTTTTCATATTTATGAAATCAAAACAGAAGACATCCCATTAGCTTTGATTTATTTCTAGTTGCCTATGCATATGCACATTGAAATAAAAGAATATACTTATTCTAACAATATTTGTTTATCTGGAATAAATCATAAGTACCTAAATCACTCACCCCTTTCTTATATTTATTTCCCTGTTGATTTGGCTCTCCTTAATATTTCCTCATTTTGCCTAATTTGCACATGAAATTCCTGGAAGTTAAAGACTATGTTCCATTTACTTTTTGACATGATTTCTGCAGTGATTACATCCAACCTATTGGCTTTTGAACATTCATTAATGAAAATTGGACTTCCCTGGTGGTGCAGGGGTTAAAGTCTCAGTGCTATCAATCTATGGACAGCCACTGGCCAGGGAACTAACCCACAAGCCACAGCAGACCTCTTCTGTTTCACCCACTGTTCCCCTCAGCAGTGTATTTCAGGAGATCTGCCTGTTCTGCTCCCCACTCTGTCTCTGGTGAATCTTCTCACACCCACTGCTCCACACCTCTGGCCTACACCCCAGTTCTTATATGCATAAAATAAATCTTAAAAAATAATAATAATGCGAAATTGTGCTTAACATTAGCTAATATTATGAGTCAGTGTATAGAACATGTAATGGCGCAGTCAACAGCTCTGAGTATTGAGCTTTAAATTTGATTGGTCGAAGCACATAATAACATCTTTCATAATATAAATTGCTTTTTTTTTAAGAATTTTTTTAAAGATTTATTTATTTATTTGTTTGTTTGTTTATTTATTTATTTATACAAGCACTGGGTACAGTCAGAAGCGCGGGAGGGCGAGAGAATTCACCAGAGCCAGAGCGGGGAGCAGAGCAGGCAGAAGGACCGAAGTACACTGCTGAGGGGAGCAGCGGGCGGCAGGAAAGGTCTGCGCGCCATGTGGGACCCGCCTCCGGTGGCCAGGGAGCAGCCGGGGATCAAACCGGCGCTGCAGAGGCCGCGGGCAGCTTCGCAACCCAGCGCTCTACCGCTGCGCCACCGGGGAGGCCCTAAAATCACAAAAATTCTTAAGTGGCTGAGTTAGAACAATATAAATGCTAAAGCAGAATAATTTCATGACCATTACTTCAATCTCAGAAGAGAGATCAGCTATTCTTGAGCTGCATTATACAGAATATGGCAGGACATCCCACAACTTCCACAGAATGACTCACACTTTGCTTCAACTTTGAGTAAGCATTGTTTGTACTTTTATTCAAATGCCCACCAAAAATTTGTATTTCTCCAACAAAAGTGTTAAAAAATAATTCTCATTAACTATACACACAACACACACACACACAAACTGTAAGTAGTATTTTTTTTAATTTTGATTTTTGGGGTAGAATGTATAATTTGATTGTGGACATATACATCCACCTGTGAATTATCACTACAGTTAAGGTAACAGACATATCCATCACCTCCAAAACTTTCTTAAGTTCCTTTGTTTATTTGGGTTGGGTGTATACCAACTGTTAATACAAGAATCTCTATAAAAATTTGCTACTGTTTCTGAAGTCTCATCTGCAAGGGATTCTATTTGCAATAGTCTTTGTGAACAAACCTTTTTCATAAGAAAAATATTTTACAAGGGAAGTTGTTTCTGCATTGCGATTTCTTGCCTTGTGGCTATGCCATAAAAAGGGGAAACATTTAGGTATTTGATAACCTTTATTATAAATGGAGTTGTTATATTTTTATTATGGCAGTAGATTTTATCCCAGCATCTGAATATTTCAATTTTGGAACCAGAAAGTGCTTCTGGCAGTAAGTACATTCAGACAACTATTTGAGCTGCAAGAAGTAATGATGATACGTAGTGTGGAAGGCCATTCTACTTCTGCAGCAATTCTTTTATCTTCTTTTTTTTTAAGATAGATTTATTTATTTATTTATTTATTTATTTATTTAAGCACTGGGTACAGTCAGAAGCGTGGGAGGGTAAGAGAATTCACCAGTCAGAGCAGGGAGCAGAGCAGGCAGAAGGACCCAAGTACACTGCTGAGGGGAGCAGCGGGCGGCAGGAGAGGTCTGCGCGCCATGTGGGACCCTCCTCTGGTGGCTGGGGAGCAGCCGGGGATCGAACAGGCGCTGCAGAGGCTGGGGGCAGCCTTGTAACCCATCGCTCAACCGCTGCACCACCGGGGAGGCCCTCTTTTATCTTCTTAACCTGAATTTCTTTTCATCAAAAAAGTGTTAGCTTATCACTTTTGTTAGTACTAGTTTAGGAAATCATACATCTGTTTTACTTTGCTCTTATTATATGCTGGTCTGTATCTCTGACTTTCTACCTTTTTTTAAAAAAAGATTTATTTATTTATACAAGAACTGGGGTACAGGTCAGGGGCACGGAGGGTGAGAGAATTCACTAGAGACAGAATGGGAGCAGAACAGGCAGACTGACTGAAATACACTGCTGAGGGGAGGAGCAGGCGAGACAGGAGAGGTCGGCCACGCCGACAGCTGGCTGCAGACAGCTTCATAGCACTGTGCTCAACCTGCTGCGCCACAGGGAAGGCCCTCTACCATTTTTTATATTAAATAAATAATTGCATACTGCAGAAAGGTTCCAAAGGAATTTTTCCTCATTTAATGTTCAACACAACAGAAAATTCAACACAAAGTTGTCTCTTACTCTGAATTTCTCCTAGTAAAAAAAAAATGTGTTGGTTCATCACTTTGTTTAGTCCTCATAGAGGAAATCATGCATGTATTATGCTTAGCTGTTACTATGCTGGCTTATATCTGACTTTTTCACTGTTTTTTTTTTATATTAAATGAACAACTGCAGGGCCTCCCCTGGTGGCACAGCGGTTGAGCGCTGGGCTGCGAGGCTGCCTGCAGCCTCTGCAGCGCCAGTTGGTTCCTGACTGCTGCGAGGGTCCCACACACACACACACACACACACACAAAGAACAACTGCATACTGCAGAAAGCTTCAAAAGGAATTTTTCCTGTTTAATGTCTACCACTCAGAAAATTCAGTACAAGATTTATGCTTTCTTTTTGGCATTTGGGGATTTACACACGCACAAATAAATAATAGAAGCCATGGCAAGAATCAAGGAGATTAAACACACAGCTCCAACAGTGCATCTGTCACTCACGAGTCTGAAATCATAGCTAAGCAAAAATGGGTACAGCTGTCAAGACAGCTGAAAATTTGTGAACTAACATTAAATTTGACATCTGATACAAAAAATGTGAACTTCCTGTTTGCCTGATAGTGAGAACTATGCTTATAAGGCAGTCTTTCCTAGGAATGCCAAAGCTGGTTTTGTGTAAGGTTTTGAGGAGCATGACACATGGGCTGGTGGACATTCAGAAGAGTAAGTGTTTAGGGATGTAAGGACTTTATGCTGTGGTAGCTATCTCTTGGTAAGGTGCTGCCTTTGTTTGACTCTGATTTTCAAGGTGATCCCTGAACCTTAAAAGGTGAGACACTTGCTGATTGGCTGTTGTCTAGGAATGCAAGGACTGTCACTGATTGGCTGACTTTCAGAAACTTGGGACTGTTGTGGATTTGCTCACTTTCAGAAACACATTTGTGATTGCTTGCTTGATTTTCAGAACAAATATACTGATTGTCAGGGTTTTTTTTTTTATTAACAGTGTTCACAACTGTTCACAACTTGGGCCTTTGGCCAAAGAATGGCATTTTCCTTTCCTGAAAGTATCTTTAATACTCAAACTCCTCTTTTGTTCTTCCCTCAGTCAAATCTTCAGGAAAGCATAAAAGATTGTCCAGATCTCTATTTGTGGGGATATGCTTTTTAGGTTAGTGTTTCTTTTAAGTGATTTAAACACCAAGTACTGTGGAGGAAATATAGCTCTGATACATTTTGTAATTTATTGCAAAATGAGTACAGTACATTCTGGGGGTCCTTACTGTCAGTGTAGGACATTGGACAAAATATAATAAATGTCCGTTTGTGTGTATGTGTATGTGTGTGTGTGTGTGTGTGTGTGTAACTTTATGCACAGAGTGGGAGGGGAGGGAGGCAGGAAAACTCCTCCCCCAACAGAAGGAAATCTGATTCTCATTTTCTTCTAGAAGAGCATTCATTATAGCCCTGCTTGTTAAAGGAAAATATTAGAAACAAATTAAGTATCCATCAATCTGGAACGCTTTGGATAAAGCTTTTGCACCCATAAAATGGAACCGAATGCAGTCATTAGAAAGGAGATGGTGTTCTGTGAATTAATATGAAGACTACTGCAATAGACAGTTAAAAAAGAAAGATGAGGGCCTCCCCGGTGGCGCAGCGGTTGAGCGCTGGGTTGCGAAGCTGCCTGCGGCCTCTGTGGCGCCAGTTCGATGCCCGGCTGCTCCCCGGCCACCGGAGGAGGGTCCCACATGGTGTGCAGATCTCTCCTGCCGCCCGCTGCTCCCCTCAGCAGTGTACTTCGGTCCTTCTGCCTGCTCTGCTCCCTGCTCTGGCTCTGGTGAATTCTCTCGCCCTCCCGCGCTTCTGACTGTACCCAGTGCATGTATAAACCAAACAAACAAACAAATAATAAATAAATAAATAAGACATGCCTCTAGAAAATTTAAAAAAATAAATAAATAAAAAAGAAAGATGAAAACTCCATATATGGTATCATTTGTGCTCAACTATACATGGGGGTCAAATAAATGGGAAACTGCAGGGAGCAGGGTCTTCCTTTTCATGGCATATCCTTTTGATGCTATTTGATTTCTTTATCCTTTGTGAATGCATTACCTATGCTAAACACACGTAATTATTATTATTATTATTATTTTTAATTTTATTTTTATATTCCCCATACAATTGCATCCCCCTTATTTTGACCCCAATCACTCCTTTCCCCGCCCCCCCCATAGTCACACTTAATTATTTTTAAACTAGTTTAAAAAATCAAATGTGTGACCTAAGCATGGGCAGGAGGCACAGGTTTAACAGATTTAGGGATGTGAACAGGATGTTTCCTTAGCCCGGTGACCCTTCTGCAACTTCTGAAGTTGACCAACAGCTGTATGGGATGTGTCCCACATCTCCAAGTCTCCACATCACAGAGCACAGGAAATAGCCTGGGGCTGGGAAGAGAGCAGTACAATATATAGCAATATATAATGTCATATGTACTGTACTACATAGCATATGACAGAGAATCAAAACTCACAATAAATGCACTAAGTTGTGCAAACAGCAAAAGGGAACAGGAACCAATTATTCTGTGTGGAGTTCACTTCCTGGGAACTCTCTTCTGCTGATGGAGATAAAAATCAAGGGTCCTCTGGTGCATCCCTAGAATTTCACCACTGAGGACTCCTCATTTGGGATTCAGACTGCTTAGAAGATAATGGCTTCTTTCCTGGCAAAAACAGATCTCTGCAGCACAGAGATTGTACAACATGTATGTATTACAGAGAGACTGCATGACAGACACTTGTGAAAATGGGAGGAGAGCTGGGGATCACCATCATCATAGGAGCTAATATTAACTGGCCTTTTATTGTGTCCTAGGAACTATTTCCAGTGCTTCACATGCATTATCACTAGAACAACCCTGGGAGTTAGGTGCACTTATTCCAGTTTTACAGACGAGAAAACTAGCATATAGAAATTGAGAAATTCACTCAGGATCACATGAATGGCTGATTTGGCTCCAAACACAGGTTTTCTGTACTCCTAGTCATCCCATTATACTTCCTCCAAAAGAAAGCTTCTTGAGCACCAGTCAAAAGCCAGTCAAAAGTACCATTCACTGAGCACCTACAGTCTTCCTGGGGCCAGGAGAGGTACCATGGGAAATATTTGGTGTTCCGAGAGCATAGGTTCTGGAATGTGATTTTTTAAAAATTGGAAATTCACATAAATAAAACGCCATCTTAAAGTGAACAATTGAGTGATATTTAGTATACGCATAATGTCACATAACCATCATCTCTGTTTAGTTCTAAAACATCTTCATTACCCCAAAAGAAGACCCCATACCCATTAAGCATGTTAAGCAGTTTCTTTCCATTTCCCTTTCCTACCAACATCTGGTAACCCCCAGCTCTGTTTCTGTGGATTTACTAATTCTAGATATTTCATTAATGGTATCATATAACATGTGATCTTTTTTTAAATTTATTTTTTATTTTTATATTCCCCATACAATTGCAACCCCCTGATTTTAACCCTAATCCCTCCTTTCCCTGCCCCTCCCCCCAAAGTGTGTCTCTGGTTCATAGTTGTTTGTTGATTTTGATTTTTTTCTTTCTTATAGTTATTCTTTTTCCTGGTCCTTTATTTAGGTTTTCTAGATTCCTGCTATGAGTGAGACCATCCGGTATTTTTCTTTTTCTTTCTGACTTGTTTCCCTGAGCATGATCCCTTCCAGCTCCATCCATGTTGCTGCAAATGGCATGTGTTTATCTTTTTTGAATGCTGAGTAATAATCCATTGTGTATATGTACCACATCTTCTTGATCCAGTCATCTATTTTTGGGCATTTGGGCTGTTTCCAAAGCTTAGCTATTGTAAATAGTGCTGCTATAAACGTAGGGGTGCAGGTGCTCTTTGGAATTAATGTTTCTGTGTCCTTTGGGTAAATACCTAGGAGTGGAATTGCTGGATCACATGGAAGCTCTATCTTTAGTAGGTTGAGGAAGCTCCACACAGCTCTCCATAGTGGTTGGACCAGTTTGCACTCCCACCAGCAGTGCAGGAGCATTCCTTTCTCTCCACATCCTCACCAACATTTGTTGTTGCTAGTTTTTTAAATATGTGCCATTCTCACTGGTGTGAGATGGTATCTCATTGTAGTTTTGATTTGCATTTCCCTAACTGCATGTGACATTGAACATTTTTTCATATGTCTGGTGGCCATTTGTATTTCCTCTTTGGAGAAGTTTCTTTTTAGCTCTTCTGCCCATTTTTTGACTGGATTATTTTCTTTGTTTTTGTTGAGTCTCATCAGCTCTTTGTAGATTTTTGTCATCAGTCCTTTACCGTTAGTGTTGGGTGCAAAAAATTTCTCCCACTTGGTGGGGTTTCTCTTTGTTTTTGTTATTGTCTCTTTTGCTCTGCAGAAGCTCTTTAATTTGATGTAGTCCCAGCTGTTTATCTTTGCCTTCACTATCACTGCTTTGAGTGATGCATCTGTAAAGATGTCTTTGAGGTGCATGTCATGTAGTGTTTCGCCTATATTTCCTTCTATATATTTTATGGTTTCAGGTCTTATGTCTAGTTCTTTAATCCATTTTGAGTTGGTTTTTGTGCATGGTGTGAGGTAGTGGTCAAGCTTCATTCTTTTGCATGTAGCGACTCAGTTTTCCCAGCACCATTGAACAAACTTTCTTTACTCCAGTGCATATTCTTTGCTACTTTGTCAAAGATTAGTTGACCATAGATCTGTGGGTTTATTTCTAGGTTTTCTATTCGGTTCCATTGATCCATGTGTCTGTTCTGGTTCCAACCATGCAGTTTTGATTATTATGGCTTTGTAGTATAGTTTGAAATCTGGGAGAGTGATGCCTCCATTCCCTTCTTTTTTTTTCCAGGAGGGTTTTGACTATTTGGGGGTTTTGGTGGCTCCATATGAATTTCATCAATGTTTTTCAACATGTGACCTTTTGTGTCTATTTTTTCATTTAGCATAAGTGTTTTCAAGGTTTATCCACATTGTACCTTGCATCAATAGTTCATTTCTTTTCAATGACTGAATAACATTTCATTGTGCATTTACTTGATTTTTTTATCCATTTATGCAATGATGGACGCTGAGACTTTTTCCACCTTTTGGCTGTTGTGAATAGTGCTGCTCAGAACTTGTGAGTGCATACACTTGTTTGAGTTCCCATTTTCAGTTCTTTTAGATATATGTCCAGGACTGGAATTGCTGGGTCTTATGGTAATTCCATGTTTAACTTTTTGAGGCACTGCCAACTCAAAATGTGATAGTTTGACATTAGAGTCTTTCCTTGGTACCTGGACTTTCTCCTATCTAAGAGAAGGAGTCACTTTCTAGGGTGAATAAGAGAGAATTCTCTACCCTGTAGGTACCAGTAGGGTGGAGAGAATTCTAATACCCGATAGCATGTAGGGTAGTTTTATGTGTCTTTAAGTTTCAGTTTCCTTATCTGTAGAAATGGAGATGATCACACTATCCATTTATTCAGTGGGCCTGTTGAGGTTTTTCGGTGGGCAAGTATTGGGTATAAAGTGGGCCATCGTAGAGTTTACAGAATGCGAGCTGGAGGCAAGAAGTTAGGACACAGGAGTGAATTATTTTGTAAAGGAAAGAATTCTTTTGACTTAGGAATAGTCACTCCCTTACATACTGGTAGGCAGTGATTACATTCAGGTAGGCCTCCATCATATTCCTCTCTATCCCCAGCAACCAACACAGGGTCTACAGATAGAGGTATGTCACCCCAGCATTCTGGGGGAGGGGGAAACAACAGAAACTGAGTGGCTTGGTTCAACAAGGATTATTGGAAATAATCCCAGAATAAAAAGAACATCTAAACACTCCCTGGAAGAGACTAGGAAGTGATAGGCATGCCCACATCAGCAGCTTGTAGTCTGCCTCCCCTGAAGCTCTGCCTTCATTTTATGCTGCTTTTCCTAGGCTCTCCCTCTGAGAGAACCTAGTGGACTCCCAATACCTAACTGCCCCAACTGAGGATCTATCCCTTTAAGGAGGGAGACTCACTCTCGTGGCTGTTAGATGGAGGTCTCAGTTCCTTGCTATATGGATCTTTCCTCATAGTTCAGGTGTCCTCACAGCAAAGAAGCTGCCCTCCCCCCAGAGTGAGTGGTCCAAGAGAGAGAAAGAAGCAGCTTGGAGTCTTTTATAACCTAGACTCTGAAGTCTACGTCACATTCATTGTTTACACCAGCCATTATATTTAGTCACTATTGATGTTACTAAGCCCTGCCAACTCACAAAAGGGAAAGGAACTAAATCCCTCCTTTTGAAAGAAGGAGTGTTGTGGATATGTGCACACATTTTAAAACATAAACAATCAAATAGTCATCCTCCCAGCCTGTCTGTAAAACATTGCTGGGAGTGAGAATTACCAGTCAGTAAATGTTACTGTGATAACTGATAAACCAACAAAAACTTAGATCCCTCCCTCACATTGCACACCCAAATAAAGTCCAGATAGTTTCAATCATTACCTATTCAAAAAAGTATTGGAAGAAAATTCAGATACAAAAAAAAAAAAAAAAGAAGAAGTGGAGAAGGATATTGAAGCATAGCCACAAAAAAAGATGTGCTCACATATGAAAATTAAATGTTTCCAAAGAAAAACAAGTTCAAAGACAAATGAAAGATGGAGATTAATATGTGCAAATTAAAAGACAAGAGCTAAACTCTTATTAATGTTATGAGTGTTACAAGTGACACTCGTAATTCATGCATACTCATGAAAATAGGCTCCAACACATGTCCCAGAAGTATGTCTCCCTCCTGTGTAACTGGATTGTAAATGAGCAAGGAGAGGGTTGTGTCTGAGATGTCTTTGTGCTGCCCACAGAATGTTACATCTTGTCAATACTCAGTTTGAGTCTTTTGATTTCAGCTCTTTATTGCAATTCCAAAAATGTCTGCACCTCCCCGTTCCTCACCCTCAAGTACTCTCCTCTCTGTCTCTCTGAGAAATCTCATTAAGATGCTTCCTGTGCTGTTTGTGACTCACAACTAGATTATAGCACAAGCTGTGCTGATTTCAGCAAGAAATTCTCCCCACGGCACAGACTGGGTTCCTGCATTGCCCAAAGAGTAAATAAAACTGGAAGGCCTTTGTGTCCATTCAGCACCCCTCCTTGTGCCCTTACTATGTACTTGGAGCCATATTTTTGAAATCTGAGTTTATGTTCCTAAGGGAGCATGCAGACAAGACGAGCCCTAATCAAAAAGAGAGGGCACTGAGCTAGAGATCCGGGTTTAGTGCAGCTCTGCCCTCTTGACCAGCAAGAGGGTACAGGCTAGATGCGCGGGGAGGGTGACCAGACAAGACTCTTCCAGCTGCCAACCTCAGTTGTTCTATTGGTAGAATGAGCAGGGGTAGTGCACTGGGAAGTCACAGAGACTTTGTCAGCTTGATATCCAAGGACTCAACTCATTTTCTCTTGTTAAAGTGTGGGCTCTGGTAATTGAGAACTTGTGTGGGCTCTGCCTTATTTGAGAAGTTTGGGGAGTCCCTTGAGAGTCCTTCTCAGATGTTGGCACCCACTGAGAGCAAAATAGATAATGGTTTCAATTACTGAAGTTGTTCCACCGTTTTCTAAAAAAGATTCTTTTCCACTCATTTGGAAAAAATAAAATTGCACACAGAGTGAAATGACTAAGGAAGTGATAATCGGGCTCAGGAATGGATCTGCCCATGTGCTGTGCTGATTAGGGTAGCCCTGTAATTTGAAAAGAGTCTGTTCCTTTTCCAGGGACTTGGTATCTTCTTTTACCCCTTGAGACTGTCCAGAGCAGGGCTGGCTCCAGACACAAGCAGAGTAAGTTATTGGGTTGTTTTCAGCTCCTTTCTCCTCCACAATATTCTCCTATCTGCCACAATTTTGAAATCTGTAGCAGTAGAACTTCTTTTTTTAAATTAAAGTATACTTGACATGTAACTTTATGTTAGTTTCAAGTGTGCAACATAATGATCAGATATTTGTACACATTACAAAATGAGCATTGCAATTCTTTTACATGGTAACTCACAGTCACTAGACATGGTAACAAAAATTTTTTTTTCTCCTATTAAGGAAATTTAAGATCTACCCTCTTAGAGCTTTTCTCTCTCTCTTTTTAAAAGATTTATTTATTTATGCATACAAGAGCTGGGGTACAGGCCAGAGGTGTGGGAGGTGAGAGGATTCACCAGAGACAGAGGGGGCAACAGATCAGGCAGAGTGACTGAAATGCACTGCTGAGGGGAGCAGCGGACGAGTCAGGAGAGGTCTGGTGTGCCATGTCCCTGGCCAGGGATCGAACTCCTGCTGCAGTGGCTGTGAATAGCTTCATAGTGCTGCTTAACCCCTTACGCCACCAGGGAGGCTCCCTTTTCTCCTTGGAATGAAGATCTTTGGCAGAGATTATTTTGATTTCCCTGCCAGCACATCCCACCTTCCCCACTATGCACATGCATTCCCTTTCTTCTGACCTAACCATTGATGTGAGATCCAGTGTGGACCGAACACCAGACTGGACATGTGATTGATTCAGGATGAGCATTCCATACATGACAGTGAGAGAGACAGAGACAGAGACCCTGTCTCTACATCTAAAAGTGTCCCTGGGTGGCCTCCCCTGGTGGTGCAGGCAGTTGAGCTCAGCACTGTGAAGCTGTCAGCAGCCTCAGCAATGCGGGTTCGATCCCAGCTGGCTGGCATGAATCCCACATGAGGCAGCAGACCTCTCCTGTCTTGCCCACTGCTCCCCTCAGTAGTGTATTTCAGTCAATCTGCCTATTCTGTTCCCATTTCTGTCTCTGGTGAATCCTCTTACCCTCCCCGCTCATCTATACCTGGGTTCTTGTATGCATGAATAAATAAATCTAAAAAAAAATAATAAAAACATTTTTAAAAATAAAATAAATAGAAGTGTCCCTGGGACTATTAAGCTGGGAGGATTTACATCTGGGTGTTGGTAGCCTTAATGTGGAAAGAACCTAGCATGGAATGAGGTCAAACAGAGGCTGCAGAGACAGATGGAGAGGGTGTCATAGAAAGAGGGCACTAAAGAAACAAGAAATGGGAGATTTCCCATTTCTCCAAATGGGAGATTTGGAAAGGCAGAATGTAGACAGAGACTCTGGAACTCTGGTTCCTGTAACTCCCCCTTAGAATCAGTATGCTACCCCACCATCTTTTCAGTTGCTTAACTAAAAAGTCCTCTTTTTGCTTCAGGCTATTTGAATTTGAAGGTATCTTGATGTATTATTGATTCTCCAAGAGGCTGTTCTTAAATTGTAAATTTGTTATCCAGAAGGGATAGCACATCAAACCAGTAATGTTGATTAACTATGGAGTGGTGCATAGCACGGAAATGTTGACAAGGAAGATAAAGCAAGAATATTGCTAGAGAAAGATGGTATTGCTAGTAAAGGGCAGTGCCCTCGGACACCACTGGTAGCAATGTAAAATGGAACAGCCACTGAGGAAAACAATTGAGCATGTATTACCTTGGGACACAGCAATTCCACACCCAGGCATATACCCAAGAGTATTCAAAAATGTTAATATGAAAATCTATAACGAATGTTCATAGTAGCATTATTCGTAAGAGTCAAAAGGGAGAAATAACCCAATTTCTATTACCTGATGAATGAATAAATAAAATATGGATAGCCACACAATGGAATATTATTCAACCATGAGAATGAATGAAATTCTGACATGTGCTACAACGTGGAAAATCTGAAAATATGCAAAATGAAAGGAGCCAGTCATAAAAGGTAACATTTTATATGGTTCCATTTATATGAAATGTCCACAGATAGTGGATTAGTGGTTGCCAGAGCCTTGGGAAAGGGGAAAGTAGGAGTGATTGCTAATGGGTATGGAATTTCTTTATGGAGTGATGAAAATTAGATGATGGTGATAGTTCCACGGTCATGTAAATATACTAAATACCACTGACTTGTGTACCTTTAAAGGGTGAATTTTATATATGTGAATTACATCTCAATTTTAAAAAAGTGATTATTATTATCCTGCTTATCCCTTTTTCATATCCTGTTATCCTGAGTATGTTTCGTGGTTTGAGTGTGATTTTTCTCCAGACAGCTCTTCAGCAGCCCCCATCGCACCCCAAATCCTCCACAATATTTGGAACCCCTGGGACACTGCCTGGTATGAATAGGAACCAGGACTGACTTCCCTTTTGAAGAAGCTAGATTTTTTTGCTTGCTTAGTTTTGTTTTTTTTTTTTAAGATTTATTTATTTATTTATACAAACACTGGGTACAGTTAGAAACGCGGGAGGGTAAGAGAATTCACCAGAGCCAGAGCAGAGAACAGAACAGGCAGACTGACGAAATACACTGCTGAGGGGAGCAGCGGGTGGCAGGAGAGGTCTCCGTGCCATGTGGGACCCTCCTGCCCTGGCTGGGGAGCAGCCAGGGATCAAACCGGCGCTGTAGAGGCTGCAGGCAGCTTCGCAACCCAGCAGTCAACCGCTGCGCCACCGGGGAGGCCCTTGCTTAGTTATTTTGCTGGGGTAACAGACCTGTCTTATCAGCTCAAAAGGGGGATAGGCAGCAGTGGACTGAAACTAATTCACAATTTTGTTTAAATTTACTTGTCAAAGGCAGAAATATTCAATTTCATGCATACTCCCAATTCCCTGCACTGGGAGCAGATTTCCAGGAAGCAATTATGTAGAACAAAATGTAATGGGTAACAGGGGGTGCCTTGTGAATTATTCATAATCTGATAATGATTTTAACCCATTTTTAACATGACCTGCTATTGGTGTTAGCTTCTGGAAAGTTCCCAAAGTAAGCAACACAGAAGCTTGCTTTAGTTATGCTTATATAACCATAAACCTTCTGCCTTTCCCCAGCCACCTGAATAATTAAAATCAAAAGAGGTCTGGGATCCTTTCTCCTTCCAAGTCTACCAAGCAAAGGTAAATGCCATCCTTACAGAGAGGTTGGTGTAGTAGAATGCCCAGCAGAGTGCCTGACTCCGAGAAGGCACACAGGGCTTTTTTTAAATTTTAATTCTATTAACAAATGATTGAATGAATGTCAGAAAGGATGAGGTATTGGTAGGAAAGGAAGACTCTGGCTAAGTAGTTTTGCTACTTAACAGCTATGTAATATGGACAAGAGTCTTGCTCTCATTTTTTTAAACCTATAAAATGGCAAAAATAATACATGCTTTGCTGGGTTATTGAGAGAATCTGAAAACAAAATAAGTGTTTATTATTTGGTTATTATAGTCTTTGCTTTTTGCAGCAACCCTGTAAGTCCCCCAGAAAGTGGATTAAATGGTCTGTCCCCCAGAAACTGGATAAACTCTAAGCAAATCATCCAAAACTTTCTTAGGAGCCAAAGCTTTCCAATCCTGACTGAACCACCCGGAGAGTTTTTAAAAATACAAATTTTTAGATTCTATCTCTGAAGATTCTAATTCAGAAGGTATGAAATGAGGCCAGAAGATATTGTTTTTAGTTTATTTTGGGGGGAGGGAGGAGTGGGAATTAAGATAAAAATTTACAGATCCTCAGAGTATAATTGGAAATATATGACAAATACATGGATGCAGAAGTTTCCATAGCCCCAGAAAATTAAATCAATTGCCATGCTGCATAAATAGCCACTGCTCTGATTTTAATTACCGTAGATGAGGTTTGCCTGTTCTTGAACATCATACAAATGGAATCTAAAAGTATGCATTTTTTTGTGCCTGTTTTTGTGTTTGTGTTTCTTTGCTTTTCATAGTGTTTTTGGGATCCATCTGTGTTTTTGCATGTATCACATCAGCAGGTCATTCCTTTTTTTTGCTCAGTAGTATTCCACCATATGGCTATATCTCTCTTTGTTTCTCTCTTCATCTGTTGATGGACCTTTTAGAGTTATTTTTGGCTGTTTTGAATACAGCTGCTCTAATTATGGTGGATAAATACCTAGGAGTAAAATTGCATGTAATAGCATAAAGATATGTTTAACTTTATTTTTTAAAACACTTCAGATGACTCTGATGATAAGCCAGATTTGGGCATTTCTACAGTAGCAAAAGATCAAACTTGATGATTTGCTGAGGTTTTGTTTCATTGTGCAGGTGCTGGAGATGACTTCTTTTATTGGGGAAATATCTTCTGTTCTTCCTCTCCTAGCTCAGGAACCCATCTTTCCTTGATATCTTGCCAATTTTTTTTTTTAAACTTTTCTTTTTTCTTTTTTTTTTTTTTTATAGAGGCATGTTTTTTTTTATTTATTTATTTGTTTTTTTGTTTTGTTTTGTTTTGTTTATACATGCACTGGGTACAGTCAGAAGCGCGAGAGGGCGAGAGAATTCACCAGAGCCAGAGCGGGAAGCAGAGCAGGCAGAAGGACCGAAGTACACTGCTGAGGGGAGCAGCGGGCGGCAGGAGAGGTCTGCGCGCCATGTGGGACCCTCCTCCAGTGGCCGGGGAGCAGCCGGGGATCGAACCGGCGCGGCAGAGGCCGCGGGCAGCCCCGCAACCCAGCGCTCAACAGCTGCACCACGGGGGAGGCCCGATATCTTGCCAATTTTTTAATAGTGAAGAGAGTTCTGAGCCAAGGATCCCCATGAGTCTGTTGGATTTTGTCACTCAGATCCAGGAAGCAGTGGGGGAATAAAGGGAACCAGATGAGGCTGCCAACTTTACAAAACTTCTTCTAACCTTGGGATTGCTTACTTAGGATGAAAGGCTAATCCTTCAATCCCTTGGAGGGTTGGGGAGGGGTTAACCTCTTCCCACTGGGCCACAACAATCCCACCACCTGACACAGGTGCAGGCCTGGGGGAGCATGGGACCAGGCCTTCAACAGATGGTGTGGAAGTCCCCAGGGCATCACAGTAGTCAGGGTCCAGTAGATTCCTCAGGCTCAAGAAATTAGAGCGTTGGGACCTGTAAACAGCAATGGGAGAAAAACAGTCAAATGCAACCATTTTGTTTCAAAAGTCATACTGATTATTGACTCGAATTATATATTTTTTTCTTTCTACTCTTTCTTTGGGAAAGAGTAGAATTTGGGGGTTGAATTGATCCTCTAACTCTGTGTTTCCTAGAGAGTGGTATATGTGTATGGTATTTGGGATGGTTTAGGATGGTTTCAGGTATTATATAGATGGATAGATTTAAAATAAGCATTTGTTTAAGTGCACAACAGAAAAATTTAAACTATCACATATGTGATTTCATGAATATGTTGCTTAACATGTAGCCAAGTTTAAAAGGTAATTTAATTAAGTTTATTAATATATTAAGTGAAGGCGATACACAGGTATGACCAAAAAATATGAAGGTGGAGATGAGTGACTGGCTTTAGAAAATTGCCCCGTCAGACCGTTCTGTTTGACAGATGTGGAAACCAAAGGTCTGAGATGCGAGTGACTTGCTTTGAGTCAGACTTCATCTGAGTAAAGACTAGCTCCCGAAGGTCACCTGGCTCATGCCACCTACCTGTTACTTTCCTCTTGTAGGAAAGGGGAGGGTTTTTATCAACCATGTAGCCTAGCCCCTAGGTTCAAAGTCAAATGCTTTTGCAGACTCATGCTATAGTTGACTCAGACCACAAAATCACGAGTCTGTTAATTGGTCCACGCTCCAGGAAATGAGTTAATAAGAAGAAAACAGATTTCTAAGAAATGAGCACCACAGTCCTGATAACTCTCCCCCATGTTAAAGTTTTGGGGGAGGAGAGGACAGTAGCAGAGTGGGCAGCTAGTTTCCCCATCTCTGCCTCTGTCCCTCCTTTGGCCTCTAGACAAGGTGCTAGACCCAGGCATGAGTGCCCTGCGTGGGCGATCTACCCATGCACAGGATGTTCAGGGTCACAAAGAGGATCCTGATTGTTCACAGAAATAGCTTCAGGCAGCTGGAAAAGTATAAGGGCATAGCCTCCCAGATGGCTGTCATCTGCGAATTTCCACAGTCCACCAGGAAGATTTAAGAAGGCAACTCAGTGAGAATTCTAGCAATTGTGGATCCCCAAGGACTGAGTGTGAAAGGAGCAGCCATTGGAAATGCAAGCACAGACTTGAACATTTCCAATTGGAAAATAGAACGCTAGTGGGAGAGAGGGTCCCTATTTACTGTTTCTCTTCTCTGAATGGGATCTTAGGTCTGCTTGCTGAGGTGTCCTTGTCTTATCCATCCTCCTTTGTCCCCCTCAGGCTGTGGGGCCAGTGTGTGACCTGCTGAGACCATCCCTCAAAGCTTAAAGGGACCTGAGTACACCACCCCACACCACCTGACCTCAAAGGAGCCGTAGTAGGATAGACTGTATGTCAGGTTCCCAGTCAGCCTCAAGAACTGAGCATTGAAGATAGCACTTTTTCCTGGAGCCAAACAGAAGTCTGGCCCTGAATCTCTCTAACTTACTCCCCCTCTCTTCTTGCTCTTGCCATTGGCAGTGGGAGCTCTAAGAATTTGATAGTGGATTAATTCAACCAGTAGCTATGGCTTCAAAGCTCTGCAGGTTCAGAATGAAGATTGTTTTGTTTAGCAAAGTACCTTAATATATTTTTAGGATTTCCAGATTAGGCTCAGGGACCTGATTTGAGGCAGAGATCTGAACACATCTACATTTGGAAGTAACTTGGATTTTAGAGTGTCTGCTCTCAGTTTGGGGGGAGAAGTAAGGGATGAGAGAAACACCATCATATCTTCAGTATAATCACTAAGGCTAGAAGCAAGTGAGAATGGGTTCTATGGGTGAAGCCGAAATACAAAGTACAAAATCAAGAGTAGAGGTGGATGGGATGAGGCGAGGGAGTGGGGGAGCACACTCTTCACCAGGATTGACTGGGATTGGCTGCCCTCCATCACCACGGAGAGCCATCTGGGAACTAGGGAGTCTCCTTGTTAGCACTCTGATCCTTTCCCAGGCCTCCGCTGTCCAGTTCCAGCCTAGGAACCACTCATCTGGGTCAGCAAGCCTCTTCTTTTGGAGTCCTGGTCTTAGAACAGAAGAATGCTTTTTAGGTCAGGCTGTTTTCTATGATGAAGGCTGTGAAAAGTAAGACTCGGAGAAGCTGTCAGCAGCCTTGCTTCCTGTCTTATGGGAAAAGTCCCTGCAAGGAAAAGGAAGGAAGGGAGGGAGAGAGTGAAGGAGAGAAAGAAAGGAGAGAAGGAGAGAGCCTGAGAGATAATGGTGTTCTGATGACTCCTGGAACTAAGGCCCCAGCTATACCATTGCCAAAAGAACCCTTTTCTGAGCCCCCTTGGTGGTTCAGGGGTTAAAGTCTCAGTGCTATCAAGCTATCACCAGCCACTGTGGCATGAGTTCAATCCCCCTAGCCAAGGAGCTGACCCACATGGCTCAGCAGACCTCTCCCGTCTCTCCCGCTGCTCCCCTCAGCAGTGTATTTCAGTCGATCAGCCTGTTCTATTTCCCACTCTGACTCTGGTGAATCCTCTCACCCCCTGCACCTCTGGCCTTGACCCCAGTTCTTGTTTGCATAAATAAATAAAAATAAATCTTAAAAAAAAAGAACCCTTTTCCCTAAGTTTGGTCTCTGCCACTTTCATCTCGAAGTGCCCAGTGGACACTTCACCCTTCTTTCTGAATATGAAAGCTTAGATAAGAACAGAGGAAAACTTCCATCCTTGAATCAGAGCACCACAGCTTCTTTTTCTTTATACTTACCATGACCCAAAATCATTTGTTTGTCTGTTTACTTTACATCCCTCTCCCCCTCAAAATGTAAGATTCCATTCTAACCTGTTATTTCTAAGTGCAGGAACATTGTAGGTGCTCAGGAGTCTTTGAATGAATTGAGTAAAATCAGGCCACAGTTGACCCCCTACAAGGTCACAGTTGCAGCAAAATATCTCAGTGCCAGACACTAAGTGCAGGATGTTTGGGATTTGTGTGTCCAAGCTATCTGCCCACCGGGGTGTGCGAGTATGCTGGGGACAAGGCTGGATATACAATCAGTGCTTCAGAAACCACAGATAAAGACCCAGGGCGATGTGACAAATGGGCTGTAGGGAGGAGAAGTTCAGTGCAGATTACAAAGATACCCTGGAATTGAAAGGCAGCTGTAATTAGAAAGCGAAGGCATTCAAAGCTGCCTGGAGGTCAGAGGGCTGGACTGGCGAGCTGGGAAGCTCAAGGAGGAAATGGACACGGAGGCACTGCAGTTCAGGGCTGACATAATTGGACAGAGATCGGCAGCCAGTTGCCATAGCAGCAGCCAATCAGAGGGGCCGCTCATGTGGCAAGTAGTCAAGGTTTCTAAAGAAGGGGCTAAAAAAGCTGCCTTTGTTCCCACTCTGATTGAGTTGCTGTCAGATCCCTGCGGGGGTGATGTGGCTTGGGGCCAGAGCCAAGAATGACTGGCCAGCTTGACCAGGAGGGGGGCCACGTGAGGACCCAGGGGGCTGGGGAAGCCACATGTGTCATTCTGTGTAGTTGTTTGTGCCTCCCAATGCAGAGCAGTGGCCAATGGTATAGGTTTCAGGATCTGAGAGTGCCGGGGTCAAGTCACAGCTCAGCCTGTTAGCAGCTGTGTGACCTCAGGACCTGTCCAGCCATGTAAAGAAGGCCATAATACCTTTTTTCCAGGGTGGTTGTAGGAATTGATAGAGTGATACATGTCACATATTCACTTAGTGAGTGGTAGACACAATTGTCATTGCTTTAACAAATAACACAAACTGTTTCACAAAAGCTTCCCCAAAGGCCTCTTAGCTTCTGGGAAGGAAAAACCAGGTTTTGCTTCTTTAAGGGCACCAAAAATGCAGCCAACAGAGACTTAAAAACTCCACGAGGTGACCAGTTAGACTAAAAAGAAAGCATTCTTTAGGCAGTTTCCAGAGCCATGAGGGATCAGAGAATCCTTCTCCTCTGTTCTGCCGGCCAATGTGTGGGCTGGGACAGGATACAAAGATGAGGCCCTTATCCTCCTGCAGTGGGAGAGAGAAAGTAGAGGAGACTGAAGGGAGGCTCCCTCAGATGTTCAAGTGAGGTGAGGATGGAAGGCAGAGAACACTTGCTTAGAGACCAGGACAGGTCAGAGGTGGACAGAACAAGGGCATAGTTGTGGATGAACACCCCTTCCCCTTGCTCTTCCCACAAGAAGGGCCAGGAAGTGCGACAACCCTATTTGGACTCTGGTGCAGTCCTCAGTTGCTATGGCAACCCTATGGGCTCTTGGGTGGGCGGAAGGCAAGCGGCTGCAGATATCAACATTGGAGGCAGCAGCTCTGCCCTTTTGCTGCAATAGTCAAGGCATTTCGGATGATGGGGCAATGTCTCCTCTCCCATCTCAGGAGGTTAAAAGAGGCCACTGGGACTTCAGAACAGTCCCTCCTGCTTCCCATGTACACCTGTCTCGCTGTGAGGAACTAGACTCCTCTATGGCGAGGTAGCTCCCTTGGGGGCCCTTGCTTGACATGTCTCCTCAGATTACATGTTCCCCTGGAGGTTTCCTCTTTATTTTTCTTATGTATGTGTTCATTTTTCCATTCAGTCAGCAAGTGTATACCGTGTGCCTACTGTGCAGTATGCTGGGGGGAGAATCACCAACAAGACAAAGTGTCTGTCATGGAGCTCTTGGTTTTGCGGGGAGCAGACAGTAAACAAATGAGTAAAAAGACACTGGTGATGAAGAGGGCAGGGTGAGCCCAAGAAATTGGAGGGGGTGGGCCAATTTAGAGTGGGTGGTCAGGGAAGGTCTTTCTGCACTGAAATCAACAAGCTGTGAAAGAACTGTGGAGTTGCTGTGGGTGAGGTGTGTTCGAGGGAAGAGCCAGTGCAGAAACTGGGAGCTGGTGGGGCCTGGCATCAGGGGGCAGGGTGAGGGCTCTGGAGATAGAGCTGGAAAAGCAATAGGAAGAGTAGGTTGAGCTGTGTGGACCTTACTCAAGCCTGTATTTTGCTCTGTTGTAAGCAGACGAGGGAAGTGATCTGACTTCTGTTTTTAAACAAGTCTTTTGGATAGTGGAGGACAGACTACAGGAAGATGGGAATGAAAACAGACCAGGGGGAGTCTGCTGCAGTGGTCCAGGGTAGCTGATGGTGGCCAGGCTGGGACAAAGGGGAATTTGGAAGCAGAGATGAAAAATTTGCAGGTAACCCCAACAGGACTTATGGAGGCTGAAGTTGAGGGATTAGGGAAAGGAGGACTTAAGGATGACTCCCAGGCATCTGAGTTGAACCCTTGAGTGGGTGGAGGTGCCATCATTGCAGGTAGGGTGGCAGAGTAGCAGAGTGGTGGCAGAGTGCACAGGGTGGCACGGCATCAATCTCAACTTGCGGCCTGGTAAGTAAGTTGCCCAAATGCCTCTTTTCCCGTTTGCTTTTGTAACCAGTGGCTGAAGCCAAAGACTGTTATAGGTAGTACCCCCTGGAGGGGGGTGCTGATGAAAATGAATAGCTCCTGGGAAAATTCAAACAAAGTATCAGTGAGGATAGAGACTCTGATAAGAAATACCCTCTTGGGGGAAGCAGCTCCCAGGATGGAGTGTTCAAGGATTCTTTGCTCCGGATTTCAGTGTTTTCGGATCTTCAGAGATTCTGGGGTTGGCAATTTCTGCCCCCACCATGTCAATCTTCCAGAAGGCTGTTGCAGGTCTCTGAAGGATGTGGAGAAGCCTCCAGTAGTGAACCTCAGAGAGGAAAAGTTTGGAGGGTTTGCAAGTACCTGAGCAACTAAAACTATTCCTAGTTTTGCTGCTATTACAGCATGGCAGGGAAGACGGAGACGCGGAGCAGGGCACCTCACTGAGCTGTGTGAATGTGGCTATTTGTCAGGTGGTTCAGCTGCTGCAGCTGCTGTTTCAAGTGTCACTTGTGCAGTGCTGTGCAGCTCTCGTGAGCATCTCCTGTTGTGGCTTCTGCTGTCTTCGTGAATTGGACTCCATCCAATAGTCTGGTTGCCACGTGCTCCAGGCCCTCAGTGGTAGGAAGATGCCATCTTGGGAGCCTTTGTGTTTAAGACTTTAAAACACTGGACACTGCTTCAGGCGAGGTAAACGGCCATTTGTGGCCTCAGTAACTCTTTGTTTTTCCCTCCTGGTTTGTTAAATAAATCCCATTATTGTTGTTCTCTGAACCTGAGTAGTCTTGCAATTGTGCGTGGGTGAAGAGCTCAGAAGGTGAATGGTAAACTATTTGGGCACTGTCCTTGGCCAGTTTAGTGTCCCTTGCTACCCTGTATCACCATGACTACCCTGAAAACTAGAGTATTTCATAAACAACTTTTCTAAGGAGTTAAACTGATAGGAAGCTTCCCCACAACACACTACTGAGGAAGAAAATAATTTTTTAAAAGTCGAATGCTGGATGTCTGAGGGTGGTGGCAGAACTCTTTTAAGGGCAATAGCTGTTGTTTTAAGAGGTATTTGAACAGATGGAGCCTCTTCAAAGACCAAGATAGTTAAATCACACGGCTGAATGAGAATAAAGCCAAAGAATCAAGGAGTTGTTTCCTGGACAATAGAATTGTAAGAGATTGGGGAGATGGCAGAGGGCCCTTGGAGAGGGGAGGAGACCTGGTGGGTTGCTATAGGGCCAGGTCTGAGAGGTCAGCCAGCAGATCCTCCCAGGGTTCAGAGGTCAGATTGTTTCTCAGAGGAAAAGGAGTGTTGCTCTGTATTCTTTGTAATGATTCCTGGTGAGCATGTGCTGTGACTCATCTCCTTTACCCACATACCTCAGTGAAATCATTGGTGCTTAAGAGAATCAAGATATAATAGGATGGTGAACCTGAGGAGAGAGGTGAGAACAGATAGGCTGAGAGAAGATTCAAGAACATAACAGGGACAGGGAGTGATTGGGAAACAAGCAAGTGCAGAATCCCCAGGAACTTCAACAAGGAGCTGGCCTTGACACCATTTGTGAAATGGGGAAAGACACCATTTTATCTGTTACTGAAGGAAACGGCCTCCTGAAGGCTGGAGGACTTGGGGAAATCAGATTACTCATGACTTTATTACATCAGAAACCTAAAAGAGGCCCCTTGGAATATAAACTCCTGTCTGCCAGTATAATTAGTCATCAGCATTTTGCTCAAAGGGTTTGCTGATGGCAGCTTCTTAAAGTAGGTGTTAGAATAGACAACTTTTTTTGCACCACTGGAAGCCCCCCCCCTTCATTGTTTCCATGTCAACCAGAGAGCAAGGGGGAGGAGGAATGGGCCTGGAGGAGGAAACAGTGAGGCGTCTTTGATGCTCACGTTCTCTGCTCCCTATCCTTGATTACAGCGCACATGATACTTTTCCTATATTTTAGGGTTTGCATTATCCTGTGAGTGTGCGTGCTTCTTTTTGCTTGTGAACATGGCATCAGCTTGAGATCACTGTCGCTGAGGGCACAAGTAGAGTCCTGTAAGAATTACTATGTTACTGGCTAGTAGAGGCCTCTGAACTTTATTTTTGGAGGATAACTTGGAGTATCTCTTAAAATTTTATTTATTTTTTTTTAAATGGGAGAATTCATCTCCCTTTCTTTTTTTTTTTTAATTTTTTTAAAGATTTATTTATATATTTATGTAAGCACTGGGTACAGTCAGAAGCGCGGGAGGGTGAGAGAATTCACCAGAGTCAGAGCGGGGAGCAGAACAGGCAGAAGGACCGAAGTACACTGCTGAGGGGAGCAGCGGGCGGCAGGAGAGGTCTGCGCGCCATGCGGGACCCTCCTCCCATGGCCGGTGAGCAGCCGGGGATCGAACCGGCGCTCCAGAGGCTGCGGGCAGCTTCGCAACCCAGCGCTCAACCGCTGTGCCACGGGGGAGGCCCCATCTTAAAATTTTAAATGTGCACAGAAATTCCTCTTCTCTGTTTTGGATAAATTACTTTTACTAGTGCATAGTTTCATATACAGCATTGGGTGTAATAACAAAATTAAGAACAACCTAAATGTCCATCAAGTGGAAAATCTTATGTAAACTGTGGCATGTCCATACATTGGTATAGTAATGGCTGGTTACAAGGAACAAGTAAATCTAAATACCCTGAAATGGAAATGAGGCCAAGACAAATTTTTATTTTATTTATTTATTTATTTATTTATTTATTTATTTATTTATTTATTTTTTTTAGAGGCATTTTTTTTTTTTATTTGTTTGTTTGTTTTGTTTATACATGCACTGGGTACAGTCAGAAGTGCGGGAGGGTGAGAGAATTCACCAGAGCCAGAGCGGGGAGCAGAGCAGGCAGAAGGACCGAGGTACACTGCTGAGGGGAGCAGTGGGCGGCAGGAGAGGTCTGCGCGCCATGCGGGACCCTCCTCCGGTGGCCGGGGAGCAGCCGGGGATCGAACCGGCGCCGCAGAGGCCGCGGGCAGCTTTGCAACCCAACGCTCAACCGCTGCGCCACCGGGGAGGCCCAAATTTTTATTTTTTTAGGTTTTTTTTTAAAATTTATTAATGCATGTAAGAACTGGGATATAAGCCAGAGGTGCGAGTGGGCAGGGGGTGAGAAGATTCACCAGAGACAGAGTGGGGAGCAGAACCAACAGATCTGCTGAATTACACTGCTGAATTAGAAGTGAGCAAGATTGGAGAGGTCTACTGGGCCATGTGGGTCACCTCCCTGGCCAGGGATTGAACTCATGCCACAATGGCTGGTGATAGCTTGATAGCGCTGAGACTTTAACCCCTGCACCACCAGGGAGACCCCCAAGTCAAATTTTTAAATGAACAAAAGCAAGTTGTAGGGTACCTAGAATGTGATCACATGTGAGAAAGCAGAACAAAACAACTTTCCCCATAAAATCAAAGACTCAAAACACATAAAGTAACAAATGGCTGGGGGATACAGTGTCTACCCAAATGGCTGGGTAGACAGTGGATGTGAATTTGGGAAGTCAGATGGGCTTTTACTTCAACTGTGTTGTCTGACCTTTCCAACAGGATATATTCATGCATTTCTTATATAATAAAAACCCTAAAAATAAACAAGTGTCTCTAATTGACTTGCAAGGGATGGCTGTCACTGATTGACCCCAGGCCTGCCTGTGCTGCCCTATGGACTCCAGACCTGACATCCTTCAGATAATGAGCTCCAGGGTCAGCCTGGGGAAATAGGCGCCCAACATTCCACCCCCAGGTCAGACAGTTTCAATTTAGCTAAATCCCTCATGCCCATGAAGAATCCCAGGCACACAGCCCTATCACAGTTGATAATGGATGCATGTAAAGAAGCTGGGCCTTAAGATAAATTGTTGAGTGAAAAAGCAAGGGTAGAGGTGGGGGAAGCAAGTTACAGGACACAGAGAATAGACGTGCACTGTTAAAAAGAAAATAAAAACTGAACGTGCAGGCGTATGCATTCACGTATTATTTCTAGAAACTAGCAGCAGAAACTGCTGCTAGAAAGGGCCGCCAGGTGGCTGAAAGATGGGTGGTAAGGAGACTTTATTGCAGGCAAGGTTGTACCTTTAGAATTTGGAAATGGTGTTCGCCTTGTTTAAAATAAGTACTATATATAGATATATGGCCACTGAGGAAAAACAATCAGAAAGCGCCTTTTTCTAAATTGTGAGAGACATGGTGAGAGAAGGGCCCCTGTCTTAGGGACCCAGGGTTCCTACTAGGATGATATTGACACAGGCTTCTTCTTAGGTTATGACTCAGCTTCCTTAATGCACTCACAGTGCCCATTGGTGATACAGAAATCATCTTGACACTGATAGAGTACCTCTGTGAGCATTTTGTTCTTCAGTTTCCTTTCAGGGTTTTCAGGTCAATAAAACACTAATTTATTTTTATTTTATACTCCATTTGGTTCATGCCATAGGATTGAAGTTTCTGAAAATGTAGCTGAGAAAGCTCCCTATTGTTACAGGAAACATACACCAGTCACTCCAGTTTTTTGTAGAATAAGACAGGACCTATATACATGAATTAAAAAAATACACCCTCCTGTGTATCTGATGGAGCCTATACTAATGTCATGTTCCTGTTTAAATATCACAAATTATCCTTTTTTATGACAGTGTAGGCACAAGTGTATACACACACACTTTTTTAAAAGTACATTGGCTCTCCCTTTGTACTGAGGAAAATGGGAAGCTGTTGAAGGGTTTTAAGCAGGGAAGTGACCAAATTGGATCTCTCAGCCTACAGTGTGGAAAATAGAAGCAATGGTGGCGAGGTCAGTGGGTGAGGGAGAAGAGGTGGAAGAGGAGGCTGCTGTCGTGGTCCACACTAGAAGTGATGGTGGTGATGATAAGCAGGATGGGCACAGTCGGATAATAAAAAGTGCTTTGTTGGGCCTCCCCAGTGGCACAGTGGATTGAGTGCAGAGCTGTGAAGCTGTCCACAGCCTCTACAGCGCGGGTTCGATTCCTGGCTGGCCAGGGAGATACCCACATGGAGCGGCAGACCTCTCCTGTCTTGCCCACTGCTCCCCTCAGCAGTGTTTTTGGTCTGTCTGCCTGTTCTGCTCCCCGCTCTGTCTCTGGTGATTACTCTCACCCTGCCGTGCCTCTGGCCTGTACCCCAGGTTCATCAGGAAAGGGCCTGTGATTGATTAGTAATGTCTGCTACAGATAGAGGATTCACATGTGGTTGAATCCATTCCTGGATTAAGTCAGATATCTGAATTGCGTACCCCAGTTGATATCTGGGGTATATCTCCCTCGTGTACCCCAGTTCTTGTATAAATCAATAAATCTTAAAGAAAAAAATGCTTTGTTGTTTGTAAAGCACCTTACAGAGGGATTCACTATGGCCACCCTGGGTCAGCCATTTTGCCACTCCACCCCACCTCTAGTCCAGGAAGAGATGACAGGCTAGAATAGCTGAGGAAAGAGGAGGAGGGGGCATGGGCGGGTTGCCACAGCTCCTGCAAGTCATATGAAGTGAGAAGGAAACTTGAGTCCTCCATGGAGTCTCTCAGGATTGTAGACCTCTAAAGTGTCATTGACCGAGGGTGTTGTGGAAATGATGGTAAAGACAGAGAGAGGCAGAATTTCAGACAGAAGGGGAGGGTTGTTCCCTTTTTCCTGGCATTTATTACAGCCCAGCTCAACTCTCTTCTTTGAAAGTTCCTGGTGTTCAGCCTATGATGTATTATAATGAAGATGCAGATTTGGGGTTATGGGGCTGGTGGCCTTCTTGGTCTTTACTTCATCACTAAACTCCTATTGTGAGCCTCGCGCTTATCTCTGAACCGCTTACATCTGTTTCTGCGTCTATAAAATGCTGATCATCATCCTATCTGTAAAATGTTGATTATCATGTTATTCAGTATGAATGAACAGAATAATAAATGCTCTCCTTATAGCACTGAAAACAAGTCTCATAAAGCAGTGAGTTTCAACTTGTAAGCTTTGGGTGCTACTATGATGGGAGAGAGGAGGAGGGCAAGTGGGTGGATCTCTGGACCTCTCATTTCCTGTTACATTGCACTTTGCGGGCAGCTCCACTCTCTAAACTGTTGTAATGATGAGTAACTTTATATTTGGATAAAGAGTTCTGTTTTTAAAACAGTTTAAAAACCTCTGTGACAGAGCATTCCTTACTAGCAATTCAGATATCTGACCTTAATCCAGGAATGGATTCAACCACATGTGAATCCTCTATCTGTAGCAGACATAACTAATCAATCACAGGCCCTTTCCTGCTGAACCTGAATAAAGCCTCAGAATTGTTTCCAACACAATACTTACAGCAGCCAATTCTGTAGCAGGCATGTGAGATGAATCCAATTTTCCACTCTCTTGACTTTTTTCGTTGCAGGTTGACCTTGAGTGTTCAGTTGAATTGAGAATAATAGCTGCTCTAAACTTCATTTGTGTGAAGTTTTAGAACAAGGTTAAATTCTGTTTTCATCTTAGTTCATGCTGCTGTAACAAGGTGGCTTAAACCAGAAACATTTATTTCTCACATTATGGAGGCTGTAAGTTCAAGATCAAGATACCAGCATGGTCGAGTTCTTCGGAGGGCCCTCTTTTTTTTTTTTAAGATTTATTTATTTATGCACACAAGAACTCGGGTACAGGCCAGAGGTGGGGAGGGGGGGGGGTGAGAGGATTTACCAGAGACAGAGTGGGGAGCAGAACAGGCAGACTGACTGAAATACACTGCTGAGGGGAGCAGTGGGCAAGTCAGAAGAGGTCTGCTGAGCCTTGTGGGTCAGCTCCCTGGCCAGGGATCAGACTCATGCTGCAGTGGCTGCAGATAGCTTCATAGTCTGCGTCTTAATCCCTTGCACCACCAGGGAGGCCCCTCTTTTTGGTTTTATAGATTGTGCTTTCTTACTCTTACATGGCAGAGAGATCCTCTCCCTCCTAACTCTTCTGCAAAGATTCTAATCCTGCCATGAGAGCTCCACCCTTATCTCCTAATTTTTTCGCAAAGGCACCTCCTCCAAATGCCATCTCATTGGAGGTTAGCGCTTCAGCATAGGAATTTTGAAGAGACACAAGCATTCAGTTCACAACCTTGTTTTGCCAACATATGTATTAGAAAATGTGATGTTACTTTTCATCCATCACAGACTGTCTTTCACCTTCCTCTTATTTTGCAATGAGTGTGCAAATCACACTCAGCCTTTAACTCAGTCTTTAACTTCTAATTCATGTACCCCAGCATCTGTCTGCTTTGCTCATGGCATTTAATGCCTTGTAGGATTAAGTGATACTTTAAGTTGCCATTAGTGAGCTCCATGACAGCATGATTCCCATTTTCTTACATATTTGTATTGCTCCAGGGTAGCCCAGTAGTTAGTAAATATTTGCTGAAAGAGTGGATCAATTTAAGAAATTTTGAGTACACATCCATCAGGCTATTTGATTTTGTTAAGTTGAAATGTTCTTGGAGTCTATTGGTGAATTGAAAGTAGTTGCTAAAGTGTAAATTCTGGGAGGACAGCTGATCTTTATATGTGCATGCTCCACTGATGCCTAGACCAGTGCCTGACATACAGTAGGCCCTCAGCTTATTTTATTGAATGAACAAATGAATAAATTATGGTTTGAGAAAACACTATAGCCTGGCATGGCTTCTCTTGTGTTTATCTCACATGAGGTAAGGTATTCCACGATTAACAGTAGCAAGCTCCTTTTGAAAACAGCTAGAAAATTGCCTGGTTACTTCTGTGGAAACCTACACATTTCACAATTTCCCAAATTGAGACTTGGGGAGAGTATTATGTGATTGAGATGTGAGTTTCAACTTTAGGGTTTACTTACTTGTGTTGTATGGCATCTGAGTAGATGTGGTCCTTTAAAGCTTAAAATTATTCTACATGCCTTTCAACTTATATTTGTTATTAAAATGGCTTCTGAAAATTCTGCTATTTAGCCTGTTGTTGGCAAACAAAGCTTTCTGTCTTCCAGGGCCATCCTGCCAAAAGAGCTACTCTTAGATTTTCAATTTCTCTTTGCTATGAGATAGTTTGCAATCAACCTGGAGTGTTTGATAGTTTGATATATTTTTCTTTTTTTTTTTTTTTAACAAATTAGTATTAAAAATTTACAACTCTTGGGCCTCCCCGGTGGCGCAGCGGTTGAGCGCTGGGTTGCGAAGCTGCCCGCGGCCTCTGCGGCGCCGGTTCGATCCCCGGCTGCTCCCCGGCCACCAGAGGAGGGTCCCACATGGCGCGCAGACCTCTCCTGCCGCCCGCTGCTCCCCTCAGCAGTGTACTTCGGTCCTTCTGCCTGCTCTGCTCCCCGCTCTGGCTCTGGTGAATTCTCTCACCCTCCCGCGCTTCTGACTGTACCCAGTGCATGTATAAACAAAAACAAACAAATAAAGAAAGAAAGAAAGAAAACGTGCCTCTATATATATATATAAAAAAAAAAAAAAAAAAACTAAAATGTCTCTAAAAAAAAAAAATTTACAACTCTTCACCTACCCACCAATAGTACAATGATACAGTTACACATGGGGTAAATAAAGTACAGGAAGAATGAACAAAGCAAAACTAAATAAATAAATTGTAAATCTCACAAACAAATGAGTGAAAGAAGCCAGACATTAAAAATAAAATATATATGGCACAATTCCTTACATAACACAAAGGGTGTTTTGAGATTCTGAGGGTGCCCCATTGCTTGGTTGGGATGTTGGTTATGGGACATACTGTCAGCTTGTGAAAATTCATCTGTCTACACATTTATGATACATGATCATTTTGCTTGCATATTATTCTTTAACAAATAATTGAAAAAAGGAGGGAAGTTGATGGGTGATGTGGATCAGAGGAAATGATATGCATGATTGCCCTGACTGCATCTGCTCAGTTGGCCCTCTCCCCTCCATGGCTTTCCTGCTGGTTGTGCATTCTCTGATGGAGAAATACACATTTAGAGTGATGTGGTAATATTTCCAATCACTGGGCAAAATATTGACATTAGAGAGGTGGCTTTTTAAAGCCTAATATTTGTCATCCACTGTCTGGCACATAGTTGGTACTTGAGTAAACATTGATTCTTGCAGTTGGTTGTTCAACAAATATCTGTCCAATGCCTGTCCTCTACCTGAAGTTACCAACATTAAATTCACATTCTAAGAACTTTACTGATGTTGTCTCTCAGAGTCAAACTGACTTATTAATGTGAGCATGCTATGATTTTTTTGTTTGGTCTGGTACTGACAAATGCTCAATTAGGGCACAAATAAAATTTAAATAAATAAAGGAAGGAAGAGGCTTGATCTTCCTTTAACATTTATCATAGGGGCTCAGTTCTGTGCTAAGAAGACTAGGTAAAGATTTTATTGGGCTTTTGCCTATTCAAACTAGTATATAACCATTAACTACTTAATCCAAATAGGCCCTCAGGGAGGCCTGGCAGAGTCATTATCTTTACATTATTGCAAGCCAGGTGGCTTGTTCAGGGTTGCGAGGAAGGTCATAGCTGGATTGCAATGACAGCCAACTAAAGTTCAGCCCCTCTATGTCAGGATTCATCAACTGCCCCTTCCCCAGGCATTTGCAAATCTGTCTTTATTTTTTTCTTCATAAGAGGAGCTCCATTTTCAAAGAAAGTTTGTTCAATAAATGGTGCTGGGAAAACTGGGTCGCTACATGCAAAAGAATGAAGCTTGACCACTACCTCACACCATACACAAAATCAACTCAAAATGGATTAAAGAACTAGACATAAGACCTGAAACCATAAAATACATAGAAGGAAATATAGGCGAAACACTACGGGATTTGCACATCAAAGACATCTTTACAGACACATCACCCAAAGCAGTGATAGTGAAGGCAAAGATAAACAGCTGGGACTACATCAAATTAAAGAGCTTCTGCACAGCAAAAGAGACAATAACAAAAACAAAGAGAAACCCCACCAACTGGGAGAACATTTTTGCACCCAATACTAATGATAGGGCCTCCCCGGTGGCGCAGCGGTTGAGCGCTGGGTTGGGAAGCTGCCCGCGGCCTCTGCAGAGCCGGTTCGATCCCCGGCTGCTCCCCAGCCACTGGAGGAGGGTCCCACATGGCGCGCAGACCTCTCCTGCCGCCCGCTGCTCCCCTCAGCAGTGTACTTCAGTCCTTCTGCCTGCTCTGCTCCCCGCTCTGGCTCTGGTGAATTCTCTCACCCTCCCGCGCTTCTGACTGTACCCAGTGCATGTATAAACAAAAAACAAACAAACAAATAAATAAAACATGCCTCTATTTAAAAAAAAAAAAATCAACACTAATGATAAAGGACTGATCACAAAAATCTGCAAAGAGCTGATGAGACTCAGCAACAACAAAGAAAATAATCCAGTCAAAAAATGGGCAGAAGAGCTAAAAAGAAACTTCTCTGAAGAGGAAATGCAAATGGCCAACAGACATATGAAAAAATGTTCAACATCACTTGTAATCAGGGAAATGCAAATCAAAACTACCATGAGATACCATCTCACACCAGTGAGAATGGCACATATTAAAAAAACTAGCAACAACAAATGTTGGTGAGGGTGTGGAGAAAAAGGAACTCTTCTGCACTGTTGGTGGGCGTGCAAACTGGTCCAACCACTATGGAGAGCTGTGTGGAGATTTCTGGACCTACTAAACATAGAGCTTCCATATGATCCAGCAATTCCACTCCTAGGTATTTACCCAAAGGACACAGAAACATCAATTCCAAAGAACACCTGCACCCCTATGTTTATAGCAGCACTATTTACAATAGCTAAGCTTTGGAAACAACCCAAATGCCCAAAAATAGATGACTGGATCAAGAAGATGTGGTACATATACACCATGGAATATTACTCAGCATTCAAAAAAGATAAACACATGCCATTTGCAGCAACATGGATGGCGTTGGAAGGGACCATGCTCAGCGAAATAAGCCAAAAAGAAAAAGAAAAATACCGGATGGTCTCACTCATAGCAGGAATCTAGAAAACTTAAATAAGGGACCAGGAAAATGAATATAAGAAAGTGAAAATCAAAATGAACAAAAAACTATGAACCAGAGACACTTTTTGGGGGGTGGGGGGCGGGAGGGGAGGGATTGGGGTCAGAATGGGGCATTTGCAATTGTATGGGGGAATATAAAAATAAAATTTATTATTTAAATTAAAAAAAAAAAAGAGGAGCTCCATTTTAGGTTCCTCATTCTACTGAAAATGGAGCTCCCATACGACCCAGCAATTCCACTACTAGGGAGCTACCCAAAGGACACAAAAACATTGATTCCAAAGAACACCTGTACACCTATGTTTACTGCAGCACTATTTACAATAGGTAAAAGCTGGAAACAACTCAAATGCCCAAAAATAGATGACTGGATCAAGAAGATGTGGCATATATACACAATGGAATATTACTCAGCAATCAAAAAGATAAACCCATACCATTCTCAGCAATGTGGATGGAACTAGAAGGATTTATGCTCAGTGAAATAAGCCAAAAGGAAAAAGAAAAATATCAGATGGTTTCACTTATAGCAGGAATATAAGGGAACCAAATAAGACATCAGTGTAAAAAATAATAACACTACAAAACACAACAAGCAAAAACAGACAATTATAAATCAGAGGCATACTGCAGGGGAGGAGGAGGGAGAGGGATCAGAGGGAGGGAAGGAAGAGCACAGGGGACTGAGGTGATGGTGCAAGTGTGCATTGGTGAAAGAAACTCTATGGGGACTATACCCATGGGGGTGGGGGAAGCAAATATTGTTTAAAAATGAACAATGATGTAAAAAATAAAAAAAAAATTAAAAAAAATAAAAAATAAAAAAAGGGCCTTCCTGGTGGTACAAGGGTTAAGCTGCAACCTATGAAGCTATCCGCAGCTACTGCAGCATGAATTCGATTCCCGGCCAGCCAGGGAGCAGCCCACATGGCGCAGCAGACCTTTCCTGACTGGCCTGCTGCTCCCCTCAGCAGTGTACTTTGGTCAGTCTGACTGTTCTGTTCCCCAATCTGTCTCTGGTGAATCCTCTCACCACCACCACCACCCCCACCTCTGGCCTGTACCCCAGCTCTTGTGTGCATAAATAAATAAATCTTAAAAAAAAAAAGCTCTATTTTGATGCCATCCTGTCCTGCCCACTCATTCCTACTATCCTCTTAGACTCCTTGCCTTAAGAAGCCCGTGGGGAAAGTGCTGGCCCTGGGAATGAAACTTGATGGTCTTCTATTTCAGAAATAGTCCCAAATTGCTGTGCAGACCTCAGCAACTAAATTTTGGAATCCAGCAATTTGGGTTCAAAACTTGGGTTTATTGCTTAGTTGCTGTGTGACTTTAGGCAAGCCACTTAACCTTTCTCAAAACTCAGTTTCCTCCCCTGTAAAGTGGGGATGTTAATAATAGTACTTAACTATAGTGTTGTTGCAAAAATTAAAATAACATGCCTGTAAGCACTTAACATGTTGCCTGGCACATAATAAGAGCTTGATGTAGAATAGCTGTCAAGTTATTAGACAAGTGTTAGAGATTGCCTTCAGACAGATATCTAAGCTAGTCACGTCTGGTCTTTTCATCAAAGACATCACCTGAAGTATCTATGCACAGAATGGAAACCAGGTTCTCAAAGTGAGAGGAGTTCTGTATACATTTGTGTTAGCTAAAATTTGGGAGGGAAATATACATGTTATGAAAAAGGAGTAGGCTTCAGAACTTACTTACCTGGATGTAGCAAATTGAAGAGAAAGCAGACACACTTTGGAGAGATGCATTTATTACCTCTGGGAGGCTGAGCTGAAGTGCAGCTGAGCAACCAGTATTTTGACATTTATCTGTTTCCATGATGCTTTATGGGCTCTATATAAAACCAATCTAATGACCTTCCTACCAAGGCTGAACGATTTGCTGATGGAGCTGCAGGTTTCTGTGAGCCTTGTGTGTGTGTGTGTGTCTGCGTGGCTTTAATTTCATTTCTGGAATAAAGGAAATGCAAAGACATTAACTCTGAATCCATCAAAGGAAGAACTCTGTAATTGCAATTTGGCAGCAAATGTGCTTGTGCTGTGTGCACTCTGAAAGCCAGGGATGATTAATCCTGCACATTTATCTGAGCCCAAGAGCAGGCGCATGATAATGACGACTGCATCAGGCAACAGAATGTTGTGTTTAATCCCTGCAGACTTGGGCCTGCTGTGACGAACACGAGCAACAGTATCAACCAGATCTCAGCCAAGAAACATAGACCTGCATGTCCGCTGTGGTAGTCACTAGTCACACATGGCTGCCAAGCACTTGAAATGTCGCTAGTCCAAATGGAGACATTTATAAGCATAAAAGACACCCTGGATTTCAAAGATTCAGTATGTAATAAAAGAGATTAACAATATTTTTTATTACATTTATATTAAAATGATATTTTGGATATATTGGGTTAAATAGTGTTAAAGTTAATCTCATCTGTTTCTTTGTACTTCTTTAATATGTCAGTTAAAAATTGTAAATAACATGTGGCTCCCATACCTACCTGCCTTGCATTTATTTCTGTGGGCCAGTGCTGCTCTACAGTCAGAGAACAACAGGCGAATCAGATATCTCTCAGGTTTGCTCCCCAACTCACAATCCTTTCTCCTTTGAGGTGACTGCCTTTGTTCTGATCTTAGGGTTGAGTGACCTTCTAGTTGCCATGGTGCTGTTCTTTAACCCAAAGATGGACTCCTGACTCAAGTATGTCAATCAGAATGCTTCCCTGAAAAGCTAGACTAGAAACTGGTGGTGGGAGCTTTAACATGTAACATGGTGACCGTGATTTTCTGCTCTATGGGTCCGCTCTGTGGGTCAGAGAAGTGACCCTTTAGTGGTGAGCTTAACTGTTGATTCTCCACTATGAATATTTGATGTTTATATGATGTTATAATGTTACTTCAGTGAAGAGAAAGAAAAGTAGATGAGCTTAGCTGTGAAGAGAGAGATAATAATGAAGCACATGGCAAGTTCACATAGGTAAATGAAGTGTGAGAGGCTGCTGGTGTTTGAGTCTCTGATAGCAATACGTATTTGGCCCAGCCTTTTTCTCATCCTTGGATCCTGTGAGATGTCCTGGATCCTTATCAGAAATGTCAGTGCTGTTCCCTCCATCTAACTCCAGTGGATTTCTGACTGCCAAAGGTCTGAATAAGTGACATGCCAAATCTATTTTTCTTTATCACCTCAGATCTAACAGGAGTAGATTTTCCATAAAGTTCATAAATCTTAAGCCTCAGAGCCACTCAATTGCAGAGTTCTCTTTCAAAGTGCCATTTTGTATTTGCACTTTTGTATTCTTTATCTTAAAGAAGAGTCTCCAAATTGTGTTTCTGGTTTCATAAAGTGTGAGCTTCCTCAGAATATGCTTTCCTTTCTGGGGTGGTAACTGCAAACCTTGGGTACTTTCAGGAAATCTCTTTTGTACACCCAACTTGTAACTATCTTAAGACCTTTGACAAGCCCCCTTTGCCTGCAGTGTCTTTCCTCCACACCTTTGCAGAGTTTCTCCTTGTATGGATTAGCTCTTAACCTCTCGTGTCACTCCCTCCAGAATGCTACCCCACCCAGGGGACTCTTGTGTCTCTATCACACAATCCTCTTTTATTTTCCTGACAGTTTCTTGTTTGCTCATTTATTTTTCTTATTGTTCATTATCTGCTCTTTCTAAAATGAAAGTAGGAACATTGGCTTGTTCACTGCCACATTCCCAGCATCTAGCATAGCTCCTGGCGCATTGTAGCCATTCGGTAAGCATTTGTTAGTATTATACTTATTTATTAAATATTTATAAAGTGCTTCTTGTGTGTTGGGTATGAGTATAAGAACTTTACAAGTTAATGAATAAATAAAGTTTCTAACATCTATTATAGTCCTTGTTCTGTGGTAGATTTCCAATTCCTGATTCCCTCTTACTTGGACGAAAATTGGAACGCATCAAAAAATATTTATTTATGGGCCTCCCTGGTGGCGCAGCGGTTGAGCGCTGGGTTGCGAAGCTGCCCGCGGCCTCTGCGGCGCCGGTTCGATCCCCGGCTGCTCCCCGGCCACCGGAGGAGGGTCCCGCATGGCGCGCAGACCTCTCCTGCCGCCCACTGCTCCCCTCAGCAGTGTACTTCGGTCCTTCTGCCTGCTCTGCTCCCCGCTCTGGCTCTGGTGAATTCTCTCACCCTCCCGCGCTTCTGACTGTACCCAGTGCATGTATAAACAAAACAAACAAATAAATAAAAAAAAAATGCCTCTATAAAAAAATATTTATATATTTATTTATTAAGTTATGCTATGTTCCAGGAACAGGGCTAAGTGCTTGGCAAACATAATCTTACCCTATAAGACAGTGTATTCACTTGGGATTGCATTGGGCTGCATATAACTGAATCCTGACAACAGTGGCTTAATTTGCCAAAGATTTATTTTCCTCATGTAACATAAGGTCTAGGGTATGTGTTCCAGGATTTTTATGGCATCTCCATTAAGTCCCCATGGACCTGGTTTCTTCTGCTTTTCTGCTCTGTCATTCTTGGTGGGTAGCTCTTACACTCATAGTCGTGAAAATGGATACATTCCCTCTGAGTGTATTTTCTTGCTTCCAGCAGGGATGAGGGAAGAACTAAGAGTGAAGACTTTATTTCAGTTGAAGATCCCCCTTCTGATCAGGGATATAGCAATTTTCTTGGAAGTCTCTTGAATACTGCTTATTCAGTGGTCAAACTGGGTTGTATAGTCATCCCTAAGTGCATGGAAGTCTGGTGAGAGTTTTTAATTGGGCACATTACTGCCCTGCTTAAAATACAAATTTTGTTGGTAAAAAGAAAGGGGAAAATAGATTTTATTTTATAAAATAAGCAGTGTTTACCATGATTAGGTTCTGTTGTTGTAACCAGGGTCCTAGAGAGTAACTGACAAAGTACTCTGGGCATTCGGTGCCTTCAGGCATCTACTCCAAACCTCTGAAGTTTATGTAGCTTTTGGGTGATTGGATAAGGGCAAACTAGGGTTACAGATAGAGGAAACTAAGGTTTTTGGTTTTGTTTTGTTTTGTTTTTTAAAGATTTATTTATTTATTTATACAAGTACTGGGTAGTCAGAAGCGTGGGAGGGTGAGAGAATTCACCAGAGCCAGAGCAGGGAACAGAACAGGCAGACTGGCGAAATACACTGCTGAGGGGAGCAGCGGGTGGCAGGAGAGGTCTGCGCTCCATGTGGGACCCTCTATGGCGGGCTGGGGATCGAACTGGCTCTGCAGAGGCTGCAGGCAGCTTCGCAGCCCAGCGCTCAACTGCTGTGCCACAGGGGATGCCCGGAACTAAGGTTTTAAGTGGTAAAGTGTTTCATTCAAATAATTGGGGGGAGAGGTGGAAAAAGATGTGGAACTGGGATTTAAACCCAGAGCTGTCTGATTCCAAAGCCCATAATCTTCTGGACTGGGCTTGGTAGATCTTAAATGGTGATTTTCTATAATCAAACAGGCCATCTTTTCATGATAGCTTTTCTTTCTTTTTTTTTTTTTTTTAATAGAGCCATGGTTTTTGTTTTGTTTTGTTTTGTTTTTTTTTTTGTTTGTTTGTTTATACATGCACTGGGTACAGTCAGAAGCGCGGGAGGGTGAGAGAATTCACCAGAGCCAGAGCGGGGAGCAGAGCAGGCAGAGGACCGAAGTACACTGCTGAGGGGAGCAGCGGGCGGCAGGAGGGGTCTGCGCGCCATGTGGGACCGCCTCCAGTGTCCAGGGAGCAGCCGGGGATCGAACCGGCTCTGCAGAGGCCGCGGGCAGCTTCGCAACCCAGCGCTCAACTGCTGCGCCACCGGGGAGGCCCTTATGATAGCTTTTCATTGTAATAACATCACTGATTGAGCATTTACTGTGTATGAGTTCCTTTATATGCATCATCTCACTTTGAAAATGGCTTTATATTTTTGGAGAAGTCATTCCTAATTATTGTAAAAGTTTTGTTTTTTTTTTTTAATTCCCCAAACAAATAAACCTAAGCAGTGTAAAAAAGGACTACAAAAGTCTCCAAAAATCCCATCCCAGAGAAAACCAAGGTTATTCATTTTGGTAAAAATCTTTCCGGACCTCCTTGGTGGTGCAAAAGGTTAAGACACAGCACTACAAAGCTGTCCACAGCTACTGCAGCACTAGTTCTATCCCCAGCACTGAGGAGCTAACCCACATGGTGCAGCAGACTCTCCTGTCTCGCCCACTGCTCCCCTCAGCACTGTATTTCAGTAGATCTGCCTGTTCTGCTCCCCACTTAGTCTCTGGTAAATCCCCTCAACCCACCCCCACCCTGCATCTCTGGCCTGTACCCCAGTTCTTGTATGCGTAAATAATTAAATCTTAAAAAAAAATCTTTCCAGACATCTGTCTTTGCAGATTAACATATTAGAGGCATGTTTACATATAAGAGTGGATGTAGGCATTATTATCTCCATTTTATAGGCTTAGAGTGGGTAAGTGAGATGACAAAGGGGACAATAAGGTGGGTTTCAATTTTACCTGAACTGATCACTCCAGTTCCCTGGCAGAATTAGAATTGGACACAGCAATTAAACAAATACACACACACATTCACACACATATATATACACCCACACACACACATTCACACCACACACATATACATATACACACACACTCCAATGTGTACATGTACATACAAATATATTTAATATGTAGTTTAGTATATTTTTTCCTTTAGTGATAGGAAAACATGTTGACTCAGTACATTCAGCAGCTGTAATGAATATACCCTTATGAATAAAATAGGCCATTTTCAGTGCTGTAACCTTTTTGAAACATTGTTAATATGAAGTCTTTGTGCAAAGCAATGCTACCCTGATATCACCCAGGATGGTATCTCCTGGCCCTGTCACATGCCTGAGGATTCTCAGTGTTTACCGCCTACAATCATTTCATGTGATCTTCATTCTGGTGCACTGCAAATGACTTTTTCATACCACCCCCCACACCTCGAGCTCTGCTGACGCTTTGCTTTGTGGTTGTATTTGCCAGATATTGTGAACCAAGCTGAATATCTTTAAAGCTGAGGTTTTTGAATGAATGAATGAATGAAACAGGGTCCCTCCTCTCTTATTGATGAATAGTGTATTTACTGTGTAGGGGCTCATCAAGTCCTTTAGAATATGTTTTGCCCTTAATTGGGTGCTGATTGAATAAATGATGACATATCCATGTGTTAGAATGGTGATAAAATGAATGAGGTGGATTAGGAAGAATGCCAAGATATATTATTTAGTAAGAAGAAAAAAAAAGGTGAGGAACATAATCCCTTTCCCTATTTTTGGTAAATTTAAAAAGAATGTAAATAAAGATATACTTTTTCTGTAAGGATCCATTAAAAAAGAAACATAAGTAATAGTTGTTACCATTAGAAAGGGCAGGAACAGGAGTAATCACTTGTTATGTATTTTTTAAAAAATATTTATATATGCGTAGAAGAACTGGGATGTAGGCCAGAGATGCAGATCAGGGGGCGAAACGAGAGGTCTGCTGTGCCATGTGGGTTGCTCCCTGGCCAGGGATCGAACTCAGGCTATAGTGGTGATAGCGTTGAGCCAACCCCTAGGCCACCAAGGAAGACCCTTGTTATTTTATATTTTAATGTTTAAAATATCAAACCTTATACATGTAATTACTATTCCAGCTTTATTACTATCTAACATCAACAGAAAGGATCTAGGCAATGAGAACACGGGCCAGTAAATGGTTTTTTCTCTGTACTGTTCCATGCTTAAAAAATTACACTTATTTTTTAAAGATGGTTTCAGAGAGATTTCCTCTCTCCTTAAAAGAACAAGGAAGTAAGGAACAAAGGAGAAGTCTTACCTTAGAGACTTGGTGTTGGGAAAATTCGTGCAACACCCCATAAGCATAAGACATGCAATCTGAGCAACAGTGTAACTGAATCCAGTTTGGGGAACAGATTTTCATTTTCAATTATTATAATAAATCAAGCAGGCTTGTCAAATAGTGTCAATGACATTCAGTTGGTGCTGGCTGCCTGGATTGCTGTTGAGAAGAACCAGAGGCCGTTTCAGGCTGAGCTGTGACTAGGGCAACGTGACTGACCTGGGTGTGAGCTTAGCGGTTTAGAGAGCAAGCTTCATGTGTGTGGGGGTGGCCTTGGGATAAGTTTTCCCCACCAGCATCACAGTGTGCTGCCTGCAATGTTCCCACATCAAATCAGGAAAAACAGGGTCTAATGGAAACATGAGAAAACATGAAACCTGACGGTGCATGAAATTAGCAATGAACACCAGGAAACATAAAGTCACAGTGCTGTTTATTCTGGGACAGGGTGAAAATCACAATCATTTCACCGAAGTTGGAGCAAAAACCAGAGAAAGACTGAGTACTAACTAATCAAAAGGACCACTACCATCCTTTCAGGTGGTGGCCCTGCCACCCTTCACCTTTAGTTTCTGTGGCTGGGAGAGAAACAGAACTTGGGTGTGTCATCATGTCAGCCTGGCCAGTCCAGGCTGAGCTGTGGAGCCTCAGACCAAAAGTGATTTCATTTCAAGGTCTTTGTGAGGCCGCAGGTGGCCCCCTTTGAGGAGATGGAGGAGACGATGTCTGAACTGATTACCAAGTGATACAAAAGAGGCAGCTAAGCTACTGGCACATCAGCCATTGCTGCTTGCAGTTGTGACTGAGGGATGTTTCAGGCACTCACAGAAGGAACATATCACCTCTGCTGTGGCACATCTCCCAGGTTTAACTAGTGTGGGTTAAAGAGGCCTGTTCCCAAATCGGGTCTTTGTGGACCTCCCTGCAGTTTTTCTTCACTGGATCAGGCAGAGTACATGGCTGTCCCATGCATGAAGATGCTCCTTGCACTGAGCCCAGTATCTGCCACCAGCGTTGTCTGGCTAAAGACAGAGTGCTTTAAATAGCAATATTAAGTGGGCTTCCATTTTCTTTCTTCTTGAGCTGCAATTAGATGACAATGAAGGGTCAGGGAGCCCTGGGAGAAGAGCTAGAGACTTGCAGTGCTAGGTCTTTTCACCTCTGAAGACACCTATGGGATTTGGTCAAGTCAATTTGATTTAGTATTTAAACTCTTTGCTTTTTTTTTTTTCCTGTTTGTTTTTAAGATTTATTATTTATTTATACAAGCACTGGGTACAGTCAGAAGTGCGGGAGGGTGAGAGAATTCACCAGAGCCAGAGCGGCGAACAGAACAGGCAGACTGACGAAGTACACTGCTGAGGGGAGCAGCAGGCAGCAGGAGAGGTCTGTGTGCCATGTGGGACCCTCGCCCGGCTGCTGGGGATCGAACCGTGCTGCAGAGGCTGCGGGCAGCTTCGCAGCCCAGCGCTCAACCATTGCGCCACCAGAGGAGGCCCTGCTTTTTTTGCTTTTTAAGTACAAACTGCAAAGTGTAAATAAATTACTCTCCTTTCATAATTAGCAGAAGGACATGACCAAACAGGATCATTTTTGTTTTCTTCTGTTGATACTGCCTTCTTCTTGCCCCAAAATGCTAATGATAGTCTTCCATCTCCACCTCCCTTACAGACATTATGATTTGAGAACCTGTCCATTTTGTCTCTTAAAATCAGGTAAAACTAGAGTCTCTAGAGAGGGAACATAAGCAATACAGAGAGTGGGATGTGTGTGGGGGTGGGGATGGGGGTGGGGGTAAAGGCTACATATCCATTCTAGACATACCTTCCTTCATTCTTCTCTTTAACAAAGACAGTGTATTTATAATGTGCTTACCACAAACAAACATGATTGGTCTGTTAAAAATCTGTTTTGCTGTTTTGATTTTCTTTTTTCATTGTACCTGTCTGTGTCATTCCTGTTAATAGCAAGATTAATAGGCAAAACCTACTAAATGTTTAAGCAAATTTTAAAACTGAACCTCTTGTACATAAATAAATGAATGAAATTGCTTGGTTCTGTTTTTGCAATTTTGTGTGTTGTACTTCTGCAACTCCTCCATCATTATCCCGGGATCTTTCGAGTACCCACCTAGACATGACCTTCACCAGTTTGCAGTTTCCTTAATTAATTGCTTAAGTTATTCTTCTTAATAGTGGTTGAATGAGCATAGACTGTCAGCATTAAAACTTTCACAAATGAAGTATTTGACTAAATTATTTTATTTATTTATTTTTTGTGTAGAAGACCTGGGATATAGATCAGAGATGGAAAGGGTGAGAGGATTCATCAGAGACATGGGGAACAGAAAAGGCAGATTTACTGAAATACACTGCTTAGGAGAGCAGTGGATGAGACAGGAGCGGTCTCCTGTGCCGTATGTGGGTTAGCTCCCTGGCTCGGGATCAAACTCAGGCCATAGTGGTGATAGTGCTGAGCGTTAGCACCTAGGCCACCAGGGACATGCTGAAGTATTTGGCTTTAAAGAAGCATTATGAGCAAAAACATTTTTAAGTCATTCTGAAAAGATGGCTCACAGAACTGGTATTGCAAAGAAATATATGACTTTTATGCCAAAGATAATGCTACTTTTAAAATAAGTATATTGTTCACACAAAAATTGTATATGAATGTACATACAGCATTATTCATAATAGCCAAAAAAGTGTAAATGACCAAATGTTCAGCAGTTGATCAACAGATAGATAAGACATGGTATATCTATACTGTGGATTCTTCAACAGTTAAAAAAAAAAAAGTATGGATAGACACACTATAATATGGATGAAATTTGAAAACATGCTAGGTGAAAGAAGTCAGACCATATACTATATGATACTATTTATCATATCATACAGACCATATACTGTATGATACTATTTATCTGTAATGTCCAGTTTAGGCAAATCCATAGAGACAGAAATTTGTTTAGTGGTTGCCAAGTTTGGTGGGGGGGTGGGAGGGGCTAGGATGATGAGAGCAGAAATGGAGAATAACTGCTTAATGAGTCCAGGGTTTATTTTTGGAAGGGTAAAAATGTTTTGGAACTAGATGCACAGCATAATGAAAGCATTAAAAGCCACTACAGTGTACATTTTCAAATAATTTCATGTTACATGAATCTTATTTCTATTTTAAAAAAGAAAGAAATTAAGTACAGATACATACTAAAATATGGATGAACTTTGAGAACATTATGCTAAGTGAAAGAAGCCAGACCCAAAAGGTCACATATTGTCTGATTCCATTTATATGAAATGTCCAGAATAGGCAAATCTGTATAGACAAAAAGAAGATGAGTGGTTGCCTAAGGCTGAAGGGGGTTTAGTAGAAAATGGGGAGTGACTGCTAATGGATACAGGATTTCTTTTGGGGGTGATAAAAATGTTTTAAAATGGATTGTGGTGCAGATTACACACTGCAAATATATGGAAAACCACTGAACTATACATTTTAAGTGGATGGATTGTATGGTTTGAGTGGCATATGTCAACAAAATTTATATTAAAGAAAGATGTGTATACATCTAAACTTTTGAAAAATTGAGTTATTTCAGGGGCAGCTAGGACAGGATGCTACCTGCAGCCTAAAGAATACTGTCTCTTAGTTTATCTAATGTATAAGTTGTCATTTTTATGAATTGAGTTTTTTGAAAAGCAGGACTCCCAACAAACATTTAAGCAGATGAATGAAAAAGAATCAGGGATATAGAAATAAACATAAGTTTTTAAGGACAGTTTGTATATGATAAAGATTTTTTAAATGATATTCAACAAATGGTGTGAGATCTAGTTATCTATTAAAAAAAGTTTCATTCTTACCTTACTCCTTTCCCCAAAATAAACTGCAACATGATTAAATATGTCCATATGAAAAAGAAAATTATGAAGTACTAGAAGAAATATACTGAATGTTTTCATGATCTTGGGGGGTGAGGAAGATCTTCCTAAATTAAATCCAGAAATCGGTTAAAACTGTCCTCCATCGTGGCATCTTTCCCAACTACTCCAGTACATATGGCTATTTCTTCCTTACCTGAACTTCTTTGGATTTATTTATTAGGTTTTAAAATTTATTTTTATTAATTTATGCATACAAGAACTGGCACGCAGGCCAGAGGTGCAGGGGGTGAGGATTCATCAGAGACAGAGTGGGGAGCAGAACAGGGGACTCCACCAAAATGCATTGTTGAGGGGAACAACGGGTGAGGCAGGAGAGATCTGCTGTGCCATGTGGGTCAGCACCCTGGCTGAGAATGGAACCCATGCCTCAGCAGCTGCTGACAGTTTGATAGTGCTGAGATTTTATCCCCTGCACCACCAGGGAGGCCCCTTCTTTTGATTTAGACAAAAATACCTGACTAGAAAGGGAAGTGAGCGTATTGTATCTGCCAACTCCAGACAACTTGGCAGTGATTACTCAGTACTGTAGTACTGAAAGAATTCTTAGTGGCATTTGACCTCAGTGTCAGTATTGTAATCGATTATTGATGTCTATCCTGGGCATAGGATAGGTAGCACAAATTACTTGCATTTCCCCTGCATTTTAAGTACCTAAAGCCTAGGCACCATATCTTATACTTTGTGTTCTTCTTAGTAATGTGTGTTTGTGTTGTTATTGTGCTTATATTCCCTCAGAATTTCTCATGAAGCCAGGCACAGGAGTACTGAAAAAACACTGTGATAATACTAGGGGAAAAAAAATACCAGGAAGAGTACAGCAGCAATCTGAAAATAGGAGCACAATAGTTTCCAGGCATAGAAATTATCTCAAATTTGACCTTTAGTTTATGGTTGAAGCAATGAAGGTGACAGGGAGTGGGTGCAATGAGAATGGGCACATCTTAACTTTTTGTCGTTAAACAGAACCTGTTTACCTTCAAACAGTACCCACTGCATGTGGGCTTTGTATGTGGATGGAAAACAGAGAAGTTTATTTAAGCAGAGAAAGCTACCCATGGAGTAAGAATCAAATACCTATTTATGGAATAGAATGAACTGAAAAACCTCAAGGTGTTCCATGCAGCTCAAGTTTTAATGTCTCTGGCAAGAAGCTTGCAAACTTTTGACCAACCAGGTTAACAGAGCAGCAGCATCAACTGCCAGATCCTCCCATGGCCCAATAAGTCTCTTTCCTGTTCTCAATTCTGTCTGCTGATTTAAATTCACTCTAACTCATTCTAGCACTTGCACCCCATTGTAGCCTGCAGGAGCCCAGTCTCAGGCCTGCTTTTTGAGGTGATCCACATCTCATCTCAACCCACAAGGACTTACCCACGGAAAGCCCAGGCCATGAAAACTCCCTTGGTCTCAGCAACTGGAAAATCTGTGTCATCAGAGATTTCGCTAGAAAAGTCATCCCTTCCGCTCCCTGCAGTTTTGAAGAAGCAAGGAACAAGTGAAGAGGCACGTGATAGTTCTTGGTATTTGCAGTTTGTGAAAGTACCTTTACATTCATATCCCATTGAGTTGATCATCATGATATAAAAAACTAGGGCCAGGGGCCTACACCTTTTTCTTGAAGTAAATCTGTCTTACAAGAGCAATTTTTGCCAAAGTTCATAAAAACGGTCTTTCTTTTCTGCTGGCAAAGCACACTTCCCTCCCTTCCCTGATGAGGAAGTCTAGTCTCCAAGTGGAAGGAAAGCTTGGGAATTCGCTCAGTTGGGAAGGATGTGCTTATACCATGGGCAGTGATGTCTGTGTTTTGGAAAGGGAAAGGGAATGAAATTTTTAGGCTGCAAGCCTCTTAGGAGACAGCTGGGATGGATCTATTTTTGGGTGCCTTTTCTGCCACCCACAAGAAACTCAAAAGGTAACCAAGCACCTGGCAGGTTTCCTGTTGGGAAAGTTGCTAAGGGCTAGAGAGTTTCAGCATGCAATGAGGCTATGAAGTTTGACTTCATCAATGTGAAGCAGAGAGGATGTGGTCCCCCCACTTTTTTTTTAAATCATAGTTTCACCGCATACTTGGGGATAGCACAAATTCACAAGTCATAAAAGTCTGAGCCACAGGACACCAGGGTGGTACATTGTAGGATTCAAGAATGGACGCTTGTGTTATGTACCTGTCACTTTCTGACTGTGTGATCACTGGCACATGACTTAACCTCTCTAAGCTCAGTTTCCCTGTCTGTAAAGTGAAGGATTAAATCAAACGATCTCTAAAGCCCATTTTAGCCTTACTTGTCTATGACACACACACAGGCAAGATAATTAGCCTTCATGTGACTTGTTCCCTGATCCACAAAATAGAGATAGAAATAGACTATCTCTGTTTTTATTGTGAAAAGTAAAAAAGATAATAAATGTAAATAGCTTGGCAAAGTCCCCCTCCTAAAGTAAATGCTCAATACCTGTGAGTTACTATGGTAGGGTTCTTGGGTGTGGTGATATCAGAGGTGTGTTTGTTAGGGCAGCAGACAATAAAAATATGTGCCTTAAAACTTGTTATGTTGCCCTGCAGGCAACATTGACCACTTTTGCTTGTGGAGTAACCTTGGCTTAACAGGTAAAGGAAAATAAGGCAACAGTATGTTTGGAGTTTTAAGAGCCAAGAACACACTTCTGTTCAGCCACTAATGGTAAGATGATCTATTACACCATGTAAAATTGAAATCTGAGGTTTTGTGACCTGCTTGTCACAATCAACTCTGGAAATCCAGCCTCCTCAGCTAGGGTCCCATCCCACCTTGTGCACTATCCTGTTATAACACTGTTGAGTGTAGGGGAGGAATTTGGCACCCAAGAGGGGCTTGTCTTTGCTCCTTCTGTGGGCTTCAGTGACTGAATGAGTTGGTGAGGAAGAGCACACCTGGCTCTCCCCGACCCCCAACAGAAATTAAGAGACGAATTCCTGGGCCTCCCCGTTGGCACAGCGGTTGAACGCTGGGTTGCCAAGCTGCCCACAGCCTCTGCGGCACCGGTTCGATCCCCGGCTGCTCTCCGGCCACCAAAGGAGGGTCCCACATGGCGCGCAGACCTCTCCTGCCGCCCGCTGCTCCCCTCAGCAGTGTACTTGGGTTCTTCTGACTGCTCTGCTCCCCACTCTGGCTCTGGTGAATTCTCTCACCCTCCCGCGCTTCTGACTGTACCCAGTGCTTGTATGTATGTATGTATAAATCAATCAATCAATCAATCAATCTTTTAAAAAAAAGAGAGAAAGACGAATTCCTTAATAGTTTGGCCAGGATTTCAACACTACTTAAAAACTAAGGGATTACTTCTAGGTCCTGGTATAATATTATTTAGAACTGGAGAGTCTGGTTTTTTGCCTGAGGCCCGCTTAAAGTCACCTGGACAGAGCTCCCTGAAGTCCTATAAGGTCCAGCATGCCCACAAATTGCTGCTGAGCTTAAGCCAACATCAGCTTCTGGGAAGCTGGGGGTCGGGGGGGTGGGGACAAGGCCCTGTGGGTGACTTCTCTTATGTGTCATAATTAGCACACTTTGTTTCTCCCCTGACACACCACAGGCAGTGCAGAGCTCCTAGCTTTAGTATTTCCCTTGTGGTGTTTCTTTTGATACTCCCTCAACACAGTAAGAAAACTACCATCCTGGGAATGTGAGAAATGCTTTCCTTGCCTTACAATCAACCTGATAGTTGGAGAATTAAGCACTTTCCCTCTTCACTTTGTTTTCTTTTTCTTCCAAGGCACTTAGTTAAGGAAAATGGTTGGTACAGTGTGTCCAAAGATGAGGATCAAACATTTGATTTCCTCCTGGACACTTAACTGTTTCTGTTCCCTCCTTTGACACCTACAGCACCCCTCAACTTAATGTGAAAAAAGGCCATTTGTCAAGAGAGGGTTTATTCAAAGATATTATGAGGTCAGCTTCTATGGCTGCACGGGTAGTCTATTGCCCAAATGCAGGGTGGGGCTATCATTACCATAGACTATAGGGAATAGCCCTGCAGTGGAACAATGCACAATTTGCACAATCAAATGTTTAAGTCAAAATATGGACTAGCCGTAGCATCCTGTCTTTCAGGAAGGATTCCCAAAATTTAAAACATGTATTCTGTTTAGCACAAAGGGGGCCAGTGTAGTGTATAATTAAAGGTTAGCGAGGAGCCTGGGAAGAAATGTCTCTATTGGTCTTAGTAACTTCTCGTTTCATTTAACTCAGGCTAGCTATCAATTGTATAATCAGGTCTCCATTTTAATGCACACCAAATTTATGGTGTACTTACAGCATGTATAACATCATTTTTGTGTTAACTTCATTCCTGGTGTTATTTCAACCCTACCAGGGCCTATTGTGTGCCAGGCTCTATTCACATGGAGACACCAGTAAAGAAAAAGGTAAAGTCTATTTCATGTTGCTACTCTTGTTTTGCTTTTTCTGTCTTATCTACTTCTAATCTATTAATACTTGCTTTACCAACTACTTAAACCCTTTTTGTATCAAGATAGTGTATAAAATAAGTAAATATTACAAAATTATATGTACCTAACAAAAAAGCACAAAAATTTATGAAGCAAAACTGACACAATTGAAGAGAGAAATAGACAATTCAACAATAACAATTGGAGACTTTAACAGTGCACTTTCCATAATGGCCAGAACAACTAGGCAGAAGATCAACAAGGAAATAAAAGACTTGAACTACATTGTAAGTCAAGTGGACTTAATAGACACCTATAGAATAACAGCAGAATATCTTGTCTTCTCAAATGGACATGGAACATTTTCAGGATAAATCATATGCTAGGACATAAAAAAAACCTCTGTAAATTGAAAAGGATTGAAATAATGCAAAGTATGTTTTTCAACCACAACGTAATTAAATTAGAAATCAGTAACAGATAGAAATTTGAGAAATTCACCAATATGTAAAATTAAGGCATACACTATTAAATAACCAACAAACAACAGAACTTAAAATATGCAACTAAAATAAGTAGTGATCACCCTTAGCATTTCTTAATTTAATTTTAGAGAAAAAATAAGAGACTATTCTATTATAGTTTCAGGTGCTGGGCTGAAAGCTTCAGTACTTGTCCATATTTGGTGCTCAGTTAATGTTTGTTGACTGAATGAATTGTGATCAGGCGGTAGGAAGGTAAGCCCAGAAATTGAGTCCTATTTGGATTCCTACTCCACTGGCCCTTTCCTTTACTACTTTTTTGTATAAGCCATTTGTGTTTATCATCCCTTTTAAATTCCTATTCTTCTCTCTCTCTCCCTTCCCTTTGCAGTAAGCCTTCTTCATTACTTTGTGGCTTACTTTTCCTACTCAAGCTCTTAGCACATAAATTTGTTCTGCTACTAAGCTAGGAGGGGTTTGCAGACTACTGCTTGGGGTCCAAAGTCAACCTGTAACAGGGTGGTGCCCTGTAACAAACCTACCGCCTGTTTTTGTATAACCAAGAGAATGGTTTTTAGCATTTTTAAACAGCTGAAAATCAAAAAATTGAAAGTATTTCATGATATGTGAAAGTTACATGAAATTCAGATTTCAGTGTCCATGAATAAAGTTTTATTAGAACCCATCTTTTCCAGTTTGTTTGGCATTGTTGTGACAGAGCTTCTGGTCCACAAAGTCCCAAATATTGATTATCCTTACATAAAAGTTTACAGATCCCTGTTCTAAGCTTCTGTGCAAGAATACTCATTAATTGATAGACTGTCTCCCTCTCTGATCACAAAGCTGTTTTCTCATTCAAAAGCCCTTTTCCCCTATCCTTACCTGACCGGTTATCTCAACTGTTCACAAAATTCTTTTCACCATCTCTCGGTATTAGTAGTATTGTTAAACACAGCTATAATTAACTTGCAGTTTTTATATTTAAATAATGTCTCGGATATTTATTTACTTATTCTGTTTCATTGTGAAGACCCCAAGGGTCAGTATTGCACCTTCTATGTCCTGCATTTCTCTCCATGCACAGGACAGTGCTCAAGTTCTGTAATCACATAGATCTGTTTGCATTTGTGTTCCACCTCTCACTAGCTGAATCTCTTCATCTGCGGAATTGTTAGGGGGAAATGATGTCCTGATTTAATCCCATACAGGCTTTGTGGACCCCACCCCCACTCCAGACTAAAGCCATTAAGACATTGGGAAAGACAAATCCCATCACCACCAAGGGAGGGTGGCTGGGACCTGAGGGTGGAGTTGGGCAGCCAGGTTGGATATAAAAACCAAACACGTGGGCCTTGGGATCTCTGGCTCGCGATCCCTCGCCTCCTGGCTTCAAGGCTCCTGGCTGGCGGCCAGCTCTCAGAGCGCCATTTTGGGATTCCTGATTGGCGGATGGGGTAGGACTCATTTAAAACTTTGTCTCCCACTTTTCTCCCTGAACTGTACATTTCCTCATTTCCCCTTCCCTTGTAAATAAACCTTTTATTAACCTTTTGCGTGTGCCTGCAGTAGAGCATTGATAAGTCCTTTTAAGCGCGCGGGTGAGGACCCACAGTCAGGCACCCCGTTTTGTATCGGGGTTGCTCTACAACAGTTTGGCACCCAGCGTGGTTTCCAAGTTACACCCGCGGTTGACCAGCCCAAGATGCCTTATTCTGTCCCTTGGTTGTTTTTAATCTGGAAAACAACACTTAAATGTAATAAGGTACAGTGAATCATTCCAAACAAGTGTCTCGCCCTGTGATCTTATGGGGAGGGTGGAATCTAATTTTAAAAATCTCTTGTCAGTGTAAAGTAGAAATCCAGATTTCTTTGCCCAGGTTTTCTGAACTTCCATGTATGTAAGAAGGGATGAAAATGATGTCCATAGAATCTGTTATAGAGGGTAGCCCAAGCCCCGCAAACCTGCCTATTCTAAATGGGTTCTGCCATCCGCCGCATCAACACAAAACATATGAGACTTTAATGGGAAGGAACTTTAATAAAACTAGGAAACAATACAGGTAAGGCAAAGAGTCTAGTTTCTAAATGAAGCACCCAAAGTTACCCGTCCCCTCGTGGGTAAAAGTCCATCCATATGGGATTGGCCCAGAACAAGGCCCCAAAGCCTGCCACAAGTCTAAAGCATCTTCCAGTGGGGACCCACAGAAAAGGATCAGAAACTACCAGACAAGCCTGGAAGGAAAAGAGCAAAATCAACATCAAGATAAAAGCTGCCATTGTCACCTCCCCGTGGGTCTCACCCACGTCTGTGTCACCCAGTCCACAACCCAAAGACAAGCACAGTTTCTTCACGTGTCTCTAGGTTCCATGCGCCTCCTCCAGGTCTTCTGGCTCCATCCTGCTTCCTTCCTTTCTCAGTCTCTTCTTCAGCTTCTTCTCTTCCTGCTCAGCTCCACCCTCCCTTGGGTGGGGCAGGGAACCTCCCCCTTTCCTGGGGACCACCCTGTTACACATATAGTTATTGGATCAACTGCTGCCATCTATACATGTCTGCAGTGTTGTAATCTTTGTGGAAAAGAAGTTGTTACCATTTACTTCTTTCCCAAATTACTCTCTCCCTCAAACTATAACTTCTTGTATGTGGACACAAATATTTAACACAATATAAAAAATGACTTTTCTCCCAGGAGTATTTTCTCTTGAAAGAAAAAAGTTCATTTCTAACTTTAAATCTCCCTTTCCTACTTTTTCTCTGATGTCCTAAACCAAAATGTCTTATGTAAACAGTAAAGATTTGGGCTTTTATTCCTCTGAGTTCTTCAAAGCTTCTTAAATGCAAATAAATGATTTACATTGATTCAGTGGATAGATAAATTAGTGAACTGAGAAACTGAGTCACTGTTGTATAAGGCCTCCCATTGGCAAGCGAACTGTATGGTGAAGGGAACACTCTGAATTTCTGACTCATGGATCCATGCCTGCTGCAAGCCAAGCAGACAAAGATAAATTCAAGGCCATAAAAACTGTACTCTTTGGCTTCATCATGAGATGTTGTCAAGAGAGTTTCCACAGAGAAAGTTATTAATTTCAGATTGCTGCACTTAGAAACTTATTTCCCCACAGAATAACAGTAATACTTTCCATGTGCAATACTTTTTATGTGAATTGCTGACTCTGAATCATCCACTCTGAGAGAGAAGAGAAATATTATGGAAAATAATAGCATAGCTCATGTCTGTATCCCTTTTTTCCCCCAAATTTGGATAAAAATCTTCTCCATTATACATGTAGTTTTCTGTCTTTCACATCCATGAGGCCTGTTAGAGGCAGTACAGAGCTCAATAAATAACCAAGAAGGGTTTGTTAAATCTGTTTAAAGCTTCATTGGTCTAATATCTCATTTTAGACCTTGTATGTCTCCAGCTAATCTTTACAAAGTTCTAACTGAACCACGTAGTTCCATTTTCTGCTGGCTTACTATTTCTTTTAATTCTGACCACATTACTAGGAGTTTCATTAAGGGCAAAGGTAATATCTTCATGTTACAAATGAGGAATTCATGTACTACTAAGTACTACTGTTTGTGGAGCACTTTCTGGGTCTCAAACCCTTTTGTACATCATCTCCTTAATCCTCATAAACCCATTCTGTTGTAGAGCAACCCCAATACAAAACAGGGTACCTGACTGTGGGTCCTCACCCGCGCGCTTAAAAGGACTTATCAATGCTCTACTGTAGGCACACATGAAAGGTTAATAAAAGGTTTATTTACAAGGGAAGGGGAAATGAGGAAATGTACAGCTCTGGGAGAAAAGTGGGAGACAAAGTTTTAAATGAGTCCTACCCAATCCACCGATCAGGAATCCCAAAATGGTGCTCTCAGAGTTGGCCGCCAGCCAGGAGCCTTGAAGCCAGGAGGCGAGCGATTGTGAGCCAGAGACCCCAAGGCCCACGTGTTTGGTTTTTATATCCAACCTGGCTGCCCAACTCCACCCTCAGGTCCCAGCCACCCTCCCTTGGTGGTGATGGGATTTGTCTTTCCCAATGTCTTGATGGCTTTAGTCTGGAGTGGGGATGGGGTCCACAAAGCCTGTATGGGATTAACTCAGGACATCATTTCCCCCTAACACTACCACTGAGATTCTCAGATTGGTTGAATTTGTTCACTCTTCCAGGAATAGGCCTGTAGGATTTTGGATACTGATAGAGAACTCAAAATGAGGAAAATAAATACCTAGCATTTTTATTAATTACAATTAGCTCCTATATACAGAACTCTCAGGGTGGATTCAAAATACAGCTATGTTTTAAAATGTTTAGTTAACTAAACCTAGAAATTAGAAACTAAAATAGTCATGTTAATACCAAGTCCAGGTTACCAACTTGGAAAGGCAATCAAGAAGAATGAGGACTACAAGAGGCTTGGAAGATCAATTATTTTTTCTGTGTTGTACATGTGGATAGAAGCAATTCCAGATGACTGGGTGTGTTAGAAAGATACAGCAGATCTCAATGCCTGTTACATAGCTACACTGTGCTCGATGCCTTGGGAGAGATCAAAATATGTAAAAGACAAACATTTTTGTCTTTCCAAAGTTTATAGTTTAGTTGCATGATCATAGTTAAGAATGTCAACATGAAAAAAAAGGAAGGAAGGAGTGGGGGAGGGAGGAAACAAACATGCTGGCTTAAAGAGTTTACCTTCCAGCTTTACTTGCTCTGTTCTTGGGTAAGGTATTTATTCTCTTAAGACATAATTTTCTCAGAAAAAAAAAAGACATAATTTTCTCATCTGTGAAAAATTTATCTCCTACAAGCCAGTTATGCTTGCCTCCTTTTAATTTTTCCACAAGTCAAGCTCGCTTCCCCCACCCCTTTGCCCCTGTTCCAGCTGCCTGGAAAGTTTTACTTGGCTAAATCTTCCAAGTTTTGCCTTTTGTGTCACCTCCTCAGTGAATTTTCAGAAAGTGTCATGTCTGTATTCACGGGTGAGACTGTCAAAACACCAAAGGACTGCATAAAAGTGAGGAAAGCTGTCTTTCTATTATTACCACCCCCCTTTAAAACTTTGAGATCTAAGGCGTCCTCTAGGATTTAGGGTCAGCAAACTTTTTCAGTATAGGATCAGGCAGCAGGTAAGCGAGGATTTGCGGCCCATAGCAAGTAAATGGGACCAGCCTGTTCCAATAAAACTTTATTTATGGTTACTGTGAATTTCATATACTTTCCACGGCCACGAAGGAGCTACCGGATTTGGCTTCTGCCGTGTGGCCGACTGACGGGCAAGAAGGTGAGCCCCGAGATTCTGTCAGACTCAGTCACTCTCCTCCGGCGCCAAGACCCCTAAAACGAGGGCGAGTTCCCGCCTCCCCCGCACGGGTGTGTGGCGAACGCTAGGTAGCAACGCTCAGGGAAAGCCGAGCGCTTGATGCGCGGTGCGCAACCCCGCTGTCGCCCTCTTCCTAACTCTCTTTTAGGGGTGTCGTTGGCGACGCGTCCCTCTCCGAGGTGCGGGCCCCGAGGGTCGGCCCCGCCCCGGGCGGCGGCCCCGCGGGGAGGGCGGGGTGGCGGCGCGAGGCGGGGGCGGGGCGGCGGCGCCGCGTCGTCGTCGTCGTCCCCGCCTCCTCCCCAGGGGCCGCGTCGGAGCCTCGGCGGCGGCGCTCACAGCCGGAGGAGAGCGTCCGGGCTCGGAGCGGCGGCGGCGGCCATCGAGACTCACCCGCGGCGCGTCCCCTTCGGCCTCGCAGCGCCTCCAGGCCGCGGCGCCCGCGCCCCTTCAGCTGTCTCGCTCGCGCTCCTTCCCTGCTGCCGGCTGCGCCATGGCGTTGGCGTTGGCGGCGCTGGCGACGGTCGAGCCGGCCTGCGGCAGCCGGTACCAGCAGGTGAGCAGCGCCCAGTCTCCTCCGGACCCGGCCCTGCCCTCCCTCCCGGCCACCTCGGGCGTCTCCCGCCCAGCCGGTGGCCAACTCGACGCCGCGGTCCGGCAGGCCGCGCTGGGCCTGGGCGGGCGCGGCGGGGCCCGGCTCGGATTCGAGGCCGCCGCGGGCCGGGCCCGTCCCTCGGCGACCTCGGGCGGGACGCGGGTGCCGGACAGACCTCCGCCCGGCGCCTGCCCCACCTTCCCCGGCGGGCGGGCCCCCGAGCCAGAATCTGCAGCCCTCAGGAGGCAGCATCCCGGGGGCAGTTCAGTTTTCCTTTTTCCACCTTTGAGTTGATGTCATTGGAAAGGAAACACACACACAAAAAAAGAAGCAGAAAGAAAGAAAGAAAAAAAAAGGCAAGCATGAAATGGAAAAGGAAACTGGGTGGAGAAAAAAGATTAAAATCTCTTGCTGCCGCCGCCGACAGCTCCCCGCAGCGAGATGCGATTACTCAGGGTTTCAGAGTCTGTGGCAACCCATCCCCCTCGCCTGTTTTAAGACAAAAGTCAAAATGGAGCGAGCGGCCCCTCGCAGTTTGCAGTAGGTTTGGAAAAGGCGATGTTTCACCGAGGTGGTACCTCAAAATGTCGAGCTTCGGTGAAGGCGGCAGGGCGTGTGCCTGGCGTGTGTAAAAGCTTGGAAATGACGTTGAAAGGGATTTAATAGCATGGCTGGGGAAATGTATAAGGGATGATTGGATTATTATCTCGGGTATGATTTATAAATTGAGACCCTAGGGAAAAGAATCTTTAGCCGCTTTTCCCTCGGAAATTTAGACATTCTGCAGGGCTTTTAGAGAAATTTAACCCAACGCTTCGTAATTGTGGGAATTGAGCCAGGTAGTAACTGATGTTGATTGGAACCGCAAATAGCTGCTTGTGTTTTGTCTTGTTGCAAATGCTTTCAGTGTAATTTGCATACAAATGTCGGTTGTGCTTTTATGAAATTAAATGTCTTATCATTAAGGATTTACAGTTTTGTATTTTGGAAATAAGGAAAACCAGTTCCATTAAAACATCTAGATTAACCCTGGTGCGGCCAGTTACTGGTTTGTTTTGCTGTCATCAGCCTATGTTGTAATTTCCGCCCTCCTCCAGCCGGACTCCTGAAATGACTGGTTAAGAATTTAGCTTCATGGTTTCATAAATACGCCCAAATTGTGCCAATGCAGTCTAATCCTTAGGTCTCTGACAACCTGGGGTCTAGCACATGCTTTTTTGTATGACCTTGGGCAAGGCTCTGCCTTCCTCGATGCTTTAATAAAATGGGAACGACAGGTGTCACTTAACTGTCATGAAGGTGTTTGCAAATCACTTGTATCCCATAGTGATCTGATTTATTCTTTTCATCCTGCATTGGCTAAGGCAAACAAGCCGAAAGCTGTGGCTTTTCTTTGTACTGCCATCTTGAGCTCTTAGGTAATGCCAACATACTGGTGGAAAATCCTTGGTGTAGTATTTAATAGCTTTAAATATGCAGATTTGAGTTATGTCAGTGATTGGGCATATTTATTTTATTCTTTTTAAAAATAATTATTTTGAAGAGCTAATCTAGAAAAGTGAAAAAAAATTACCTTCCTCGGAAAATTGCAAAATATGAAAGGTAAAAATCTGACAACAAAAAACTGTCACCCTGATAACCTAAGTAATATTTTCATGTGTATCCCCGTGCATTTATAGCTAGATAAATACACACAAGTGTAGATCAGTATACATGTGTATAGATAAAGAAAGCTAATATTGATTGAGCATTTACTCTGTGCCAAACACAGTACTGAGTGCTTTATACCCATTATTTCACATAATCCTCACAAAATGCCTCTGAGGCAGAGCTTAATATTGTATAGACGACAAAGTCAGGATTCTAAGAAGCTTGGTAACTCGCTCAAGGTCACAGCTTCTAAGTAGTGATTAAAAGGATATACACTCACCTACTTGAAATACAGGCTCAAGATTTAAATATAGGCATTTGCATTAGACATACACACATACATGTGTATTTCTTATACATCCATGCGTAAGTAACAAGCACATCTTTACACACACCTGCAGTTCCATGGGCCCCGATTATATTTACACACACTTGTGCAGATGTGTGTTTACATACCCACATGCCCCCGTGTATGTCCTGTTTTCAGTTACATTCACAAATTTGCATATACGTACATTCATGCATGTGTATGTACAAAGGCAAACAATATACAACAGATACACAAAATGAATTCATATTTTATTGTATTGCTTGTGCTTTTTCACATAGTATGTGAGTATCTTTCTATGTCAAATATTTTTATAAAGTCTGCACAGCCTCTGTGACTGAATCATAATTTAATCAACTGCCTGTTGGTCCTTAAGGGTGTTTATAATTTTTTTCTTTCATGAAGTTTCTTTTGCATACATCTTTAACTATTTCTTTAATATAAACTTTTAGTTGTTGAAATGCTTGGTTAAAGAATATACATATTTAAGATGCTTTTGAATTATAGTATGCCAGTGAATTGTCCAGGCAACTTGATAGGAGATGATATTCTGGTTGTCACAAAAGGCCTTCTGACTTCTGTTTGATCTGGTTAATCAAATTGAGCTGGCCATCTTGCTCATATTGTATATGTAATGGAAAACTATGATTCATTCATAAATGCAAATATGATTTTTTTGCCTTTATGGTCTTTTTATTGTTCACTGCGTGCACAACCTGAATTTAGCATCATCTCAGACTACACAGAAAGATTGGGCTCATGGGTTCCCTGTGGTTTTTATTTTTCTCTTTCTGCATTTTGAAAGTAAGATAGCCTGTTCAAACATTGGGAAGCACCATTTGAGAAAGGTCTAGGTAGGTCCAGTGTGAGAAACCAGTGTTATGTGTTGCTCTTGAGTACTTGTATTCCTGCTCATCCGTTCCAAACCCTGTTAGTTTCACTGGAATAGATTTTTGCCTATGTCGTGAATTTTGTCAAATAATTCCAGAAATGTTTTGAGATACTTGGGTTTGAATTCAGTATAAGTGAGCAGGGATGACACTGCTATATAAGCATAAAAATAGGCTGTAGAATGTTTAGTTTTAGACTTGATTCAATTGCTAAAGAAATTGCCTGTTTATAAGCCTCACTTAACATACATTTCTATTATAGTCTAATGACATTGTGGAGCGACTTTGGAAATGACACCTTTTGAGATAAGTTCTCAGGATTATAGAGGATGGTTTTGGTAAATAGAGGAAAGAATTTCATCTCTGACAGGTCATACCATTACTGGTGTTCAAGTGTTAGATGAGATCATGATCCTGGAGGAAGGAGCAAATAGGGCCCACGTGAAATTTATTTCTTTTAGTTTCGAAAGTGATTTTTATAAAATGGAATGTCTTACCTGAGAGTGGTAAGTCAAGATTTTAAGGTTGTTTTGCTCTATTTGTGGCCTATAAGGTCAGCGATCAAAGAAAACTGTCATAAAAATATTGAGATTGATGAATTATTTCTTTAAAATTGTTTTAAATTGTGGTAAATACATATAAAATTTACCATTTTAACATAGCTTAGATAAATGGTTGGGCGGCCATTATAACCATCCTTGTCTAGAACTTTGTCTTCCCCAGTCAAACTTCTTTTTTTTTTTTTTTTTTTTTTTTTTTTTTTTTTTTTTTTATTTTTTTTTTTTTTTTATTTTTATAGAGGCATGCTTTATTTATTTGTTTGCTGGTTTGTTTGTTTTTTTGTTTATACATGCACTGGGTACAGTCAGAAGCGCGGGAGGGTGAGAGAATTCACCAGAGCCAGAGCGGGGAGCAGAGCAGGCAGAAGGACCGAAGTACACTGCTGAGGGGAGCAGCGGGCGGCAGGAGAGGTCTGCGCACCATGTGGGACCCTCCTCCGGTGGCCGGGGAGCAGCCGGGGATCGAACCGGCGCCGCAGAGGCCGCGGGCAGCTTCGCAAACCAGCGCTCAACCGCTGCGCCACCGGGGAGGCCCCCAGTCAAACTTCTTAAATATTAAATGATTACCCATGTCCCCTCTCACCCAGCCCTGACAGCCTCCTCTCTACTTTCTATGAATTTGACTACTCTAAATAACTCCTCTAAATTTGTTCTTTTGTATCTAATTTATTACACTTAGCATAATGTTCTCAAGGCTCCTGTAGCATGTGTCAGAATTCCCTTCTGTTTGAAGGCTGAATAACATTCCTCTATATGTATATACCATGTTTTGTTTATTCATTCATCTATGGATGGATGTTTGGGTCCCTTCCACCTTTGGATCATCGTGAATAAAGCTGCTGTGAACATGGATGTACAAATATCTTTTGAGTCCCAAGAGGTGATTGCTGGATCATGTGATAATACGACTTTTAATTTTTGAGGAATTGCCATGCTATTGTCCGTGGTGGATGCACCATTTTACATTCCCACCAGCAATGTGGAGTTCCTCTACATACTCACCAACTATTTTATGTTTGTTTTTTCTTTTTAATAGTCATCCTTATGGGTGTGGAATAGTATCTCATTGTGGTTTTGATTTTCATTCCCTAATGATTGAACATTAAATGTGCTTACTAGCTTTTTGTCTATTTTCTTTGGAGAAATAAGTATTCAGGTCCTTTGCCCATTTTTTTTTAATTGGGTTGTTTGTACTTTGTTGTTGAATTTTAGGAGTAGAGTTTGGTTTTTTTTTTTTTAAATAAAAATATTTACATTTTTAGCTTTATGCAATGAAGATTTCAAACACATACAAAAAATAAATAGTACAATAAAACATACATACACCATCACTCAATTTCAACAATTACTAACAAATGGCTAATCTTGTTTCATTTATACTTCCCACCATTATTTTGTAGCAGATCCTATAAATCATTTCATCTATAAATATTTCTGTGTATAACTCTAAAAAATTATGGCCTGATGTCTTAAGCAGGTATTACCACATGAATATTTTGTGAGAGCATTTTTGTAATGTGTTTTGAATATGGACACAGAATTTGTGAATGTCAGGAGCTGGGAACATAACTGTTCTTAGTATGCTTCGTGGTGGTGGTGTAGAGGTGATAGATTACTGTTGATCTTTTCTTATTTTCTTGCCTGGTCTGATGTTGACTACTTGTTAGGGGAGATTTAATTGATTCAATCATTTTGTCTTACCCTGGAAACTGCAGAACGCCCTGGTTTGTGTAGAAGCCAAGGGCCAACTGAACTGTTCTAGGAAATCCTGCATTATATAAACAGACGCCACCCACTGGTTTGCCTGCATATAATTTCACATTACTTTTTCCTAGACACCAATTATGTTACATTGCTTTACATTAAATTATGTTATAAAATAAATCTTAGGGGCCTCCCTGGTGGCTTATGGGTGAAGCCTCAGCCCTGGCACCACTAAGGCCTGAGTTTGATCTCCGACCAGGAGCTAACACACATACAGCGGCATTGCAGACCTCTCCTGCTCCTGTCTCACCGGCTGCTTTCCTTAGCAGTGTATTTCAGGGTATCTGCCTGTTCTGCTCCCCATTCTATCTCTGGTGAATCCTCACCTCCCCCCAGCAGCTCTGGCCTACACCCCAGTTCTACACATAAACAAATAAATCTTACCTAGAGAGTTAAAAAAATATTTTATTAATTAAAATAAGTCTTAAAGAGATTAAAGTGACATCCTCTTCTTTGTTTATAGGGTTTTAAAATAATTACTTTGGTGTCTTAATTTATTAGGTTATTTTTGGACTATACCTCTGTTTAGTGGAACAGTGGATGATAGTGGATGATGCCTATTTAAGTAAAGCAATTTTTAACACTTTAATTAGAGATTAATGCAGATAATCAGCTTCATGGCCTCATCTTCATTCTCATGTCATTTTTGTCACTATGCTAGACAATTGATCCACATGATGCATTAATTTTATTGAGTTTTACATACTTTTTACAATTGCTTCTAGTAGCTGTAGAGATAGAAATACAGTGTGTGTTGTTGCCTTCACCAAGTATAGTAATAAAGTGAATGTTATCACACATCTCTTCACACACTCTGCTATTATAATTAGGCTGACTCATTTTTCTGAATAACAGGTTATAATAAATGTTCATAATACTAATTCTAAATACTGATCAAATTTAAGAACGTTTCTAGTGAAATATTGTCTTACTATTAAACCTGTTCCTTTCACGTGTTTCTTATCTGCCCTAGCAATTTACTGAGCTAAGTAAATTACTTTGCTTTGACAGTTTTTCTTTTAAATTCATATATTGCAATATCAGTTATTAATCAAACTTGAATGTCATTTGGATATCTCTCTGGAGAATAATTTGTGAATAGCAATATAAAACAAACATTTATGCATAAATGTGACATTTAAAATGGAAGATTTCTTGTTTTAAAATAGCACAGAAATACATTCTTCATAGAGTCATGCAGTGAATTTGTAAGGAAAATTTTATTTCCTTTCCTTTTCAGTCTCTCCCCAGAGATGTAACTGTTCTTCAAGTTTGGTGTGTGTTCTTCAGACTTTTTCTTATTGTTTCTTTGCTTTAAAATTTTAAAAGAAATTTTGTTTTTAAATAAACTTATTTTTTGTAACAATTTTAGATTTCAGAACATTGGTAAAACAGTACGGTTACCATATACCCCAGACCCAGTTTTTCCTGTTAACATCTTATATTAGTATGGTACATTTGTGACAATTAATGGGTTTATGCATTATTACTATCTTTATTCAGTTTTTACATAGTGATCTTTTTCTATACCAGCATCTCATACAGAATGCCACATTATATTTTGTCAGTATGTCTCATTTGGTCCCCTTGGCTAAGGCAGTTTCTCAAATTGTCCTTGTTTTTGATGACCTTGACAGTTTTGAGGAGTATTAGGTATTTATAGAGTGTCCCTCAGTTATGATAGGTCTGATACTTTTCTCGTGATTAAACTGGGGTCAGGAGTTTTGGGGAGGAAGACCATAAATTGCCTTTGTCATCACATGAAGAACACATACTATCAACATGACTATCACTGTTGCTGTTCACCTTACTTATCTGTCTGAAATAGTGTTAGTTTACTTTAAAATTACTTAACCTCCCCTCCCCCCAACTATGTTTTCTGAAAAGAAATCATTTAATCCACACTTTAAGATTTGGGAGTTATGTTCTACTTGATTGAGGGCAGAATATTTATGTAAATTACTTAGAATTTTTCTGCATGGGACTTTTGTCTCTTATCCATTAATTTACTTACTCAATCAAATCACTATGGACCTGTTTATTCGTTGTGTTATAAGCCAATACTGCTTTAATTGGTTGCTCAAATTGTTCCAGTTTTGACCGTTGGAAACTGTCCTTTGACTATAATGGCGGGTTTTCTTAAAGCAACGCCTCGCTGTTTGGCAGCAGGCTCATCGTGTGTATTTCCTGTGCCATTTCTCCTGTTTCTTTTTATTAGAGAATGATATTAGAAGCCAAAATTTGTGCTAATTGCTACTAGGGTATCATTGCTTCTAAATCTTATGACAGAGAAAAGAAATGTATGTGTATATGCATATCTATAAATATTTTCTGTATGTCAATCATCTGTACCTGTATTAAACTAACCAGTTGCCACATGGATTTCTCTTTTGTCCTCACTTATCTGTAAACTGTCACTCCTCCCAACTTCCCCCCACCCCGCCTTCTTTAGTGAGTTTTTTTTCATACATTTATATAGTTAGATTGTTTTGTCACATTCTGCATACTGATCCTGGAAACTGCCAACCATTTACATGTTTTTAGAATTTTACATGCATTGAAGTTCACTCTGCTCTGGTTATTTTTTTTCTCTTTTTTTCTTTTTTAAAGATTTATTTATTTATTTATTTATACAAGCACTGGGCACAGTCAGAAGCGCAGGAGGGTGAGAGAATTCACCCGAGCCAGTGCAGGGAACAGAACAGGCAGACGACGAAGTACACTGCTGAGGGATGCAGTGGGCGCAGCAGGAGAGGTCTGCAACGCCATGTGGGACCCTTACCGGCAGCCAGGGATCGAACTGGCGCTGCAGAGGCTGCGGGCAGCCTCGCAGCCCAGCATTCAACCGCTGCGCCACCAGAGAAGGCCCTGGTTGTTTTTTTTTTTTTTTCTTTTAAGATTTATTTATTTATACATACAATAGCTAGGGTGCAGAGATACAGGATGTGAGAGGATTCACCAGAGACAATGGGGAGTAGAACAGGCAGATGTACTCAAATACACTGCTGAGGGGAGCAGCGGGCGAGACAGAAGAGGACTGCTGCGCCATGTGGGTCACTTCCCTGGCTGGGGATCAGACAGAACTCATGCCACAGTGGCTGAGGAGAGCTTCGTAGTGCTGTGTCTTAACTTCTTGTGCTACCAAGGAGGCCTCTAACATTACTTTTCAAGAAACATAGTAGGAGTGGCTTCTTTTTATTTTCAAAATTTTCTATTTATGATCATGTTTTCTTAATTCCTTTTAAAAACTTGTACAGAAAGTTGCACAAGTAGTATAAAGTAATACACCCTATCTATTTATTGCCCAGATTCACCTTAAACATTAAGGTTTGATTAACAATGAATACAACCCTATAAAAATTGAAAGCACTGCAGGTAAAAATCCAAGTCCCTTTAACCGTCATCCTGACTTTTTGTATAACTTTGCTTTAATAAGCAGTTTTTGGATTTTATAATGTAAACTTCAGTTTTGGTGGGTTCACTTTGGGCCCTAAGTAGGCATTGATTCAGGAGAACATGAAAGGGTTTTAGTAAAACACGTAATCAGTAATAATCCAACTTCTGTAATGTAGTAGTTGTGTGACTGACTGGGCATAAACTTGAACCTCTCTTTCTAGGTTTATTTTCTCTTTTGTAAAATGAAGTCGTTGAATTAGATAATTTTGATGCCTTGCAGCTTGACTGTTTTTGTGTATAGAAATTGGTGTCTTTGTTCCAGAAATTCAGCATTCTATTGATTTGGCAAATTTCTTTCATGATGAGTAAAGCACGCTTTAAAATGATGTTTAAAACAGGCCTGAATTTTTGCCAAAGATATTTTTAATCGTGTATAATATAAAAATATAGAAAATACCTCCTTAAGAGTATTAAAAGAATGAGTCACTGATGAGCACAGAACACTGTAATCTGGCTGCTGTTAAAGCATTCTGTTTGTTAAGTTTTCCCTTCTGATCACTTTAAACAAACATTGTATGTCATGACAAAAAAAAAAAAAACAAGAACAACAATGCTTTTAGAAATCAGGGAAATTAATTTTTATTTTTTTAAATAAATTTTTTTTAAGATTTATTTATTTATGCATACAAGAACTGGGGTACAGGCCAGAGGTGCCAGGGCAGGGGTCGGGGTGTGTGTGTGAGAGGATTCACCAGAGACAGAGTGGGGAACAGAACAGGCAGACTGACTGAAATACACTGCTGAGGGGAGCAGTGTGTGAGACAGGAGAAGTCTACTGAGCCTTAGCTTCCTGGTCGGCTGGGGATCAAACTGGTGTTGCAGAAGCTGCTGACAGCTTCATATGCTGTGCTTATTAACCCCTTGCGCCACCAGGGAGGCCCCTCAAATAAAAATTTTTAAGAATAATTTTAGGTTCACAGTTAAGTCAATAATCTTTTAAAAGCAAGAAAATATTAATTTACAAAGCTTTAGTTTTTTTTTTTTTTTTTAACAAGCTGGCCCTTTGATTTCTGTTGTTTTTATTCACTGCTTTTGGTAATAACATTTTCAGAAGTTTAGAAAATTTGCTCATGTTACTATAGAAATAGCTTAAGAATGATTTGAGAGTTATCTGCAGCCTTAAGAGTCCTGTATGCCATCAACTGTTTTTTTCTCTTGTGTAGCTGAATTACATTTTAGTTAGAATATTTCAAAGTGTGCTTAAGATTATTGCTGCTCTGTCAGACTGGTAAGGGTAGGCAACATTAATAAGTTCATAAACACATTTGTCCAATTTCATTTTTGGTGACTGAATTAATTGAGGTGTGATCATAGTTATGTGATCTTAGGAGCTTTACAGCCATCTTGTCAGCTTGGTGAGAGCATTATAGCCATCTTGTACAGGTCTGGTTAAAATGTCTAGATGAGTAGTGGGGGAAAAGACAAATTATGTTGGGCATGAAAGGAAATCATTAGCTTACTGAATACATTATCTTCTATTTGAAAGATTAGAAATATCTTTTTATGTATTAGGTAGGTTTAATGTAATCTAAATGCCATTTTAAGAGTTCACATTTCATTAAAAATATTAAACTGAGAGTCTGTGGTTGTGTTTAAAAGGATCTCAATTATCAGGCTATACTTTCTAGCATTGATTTTGTATTTCTTTTAACAGTTTGCTTTAATTATTTAGCTGTCCCTAGTTAATGATGTAGTTACTTCTGAGAAATGAATTTACCCCTTTAAATAATACAGACCGACTTTCAAATACTGCAGTGATATTGTAAAAGAATATTTAATGGTACAAGAAATTCTACCATGTAAGTGAGTTTAAAAGGTTTTAAGATTATTTTTCCCTTAAAAGGCTGGCATCCTACCTGAAAGAAATGGGACTCTGTTTTTCTTCTTCCCTATGTTTTTGCCAAATTTTCTGTGGAACTTAAAATTTTGTAATCAAGGGAAGTATTTTAAAAATCCCTCCATCCTTGGGCCTCCCCTGGTGGCGAGGGTCCCACTTGGCACTGCAGACCTCTCCTGTTGTACCCACTGCTCCCCTCAGCAGTGTATTTCATCAGTCTGCCTCTTCTGTTCCCTGCTCTGTCTCTGGTGAATCTTCTCACCCTCTCGCGCCTCCGACTGTACCCCGGTTCTTGTATAAATAAATAAAATCTTTTAAAAAAAATCCCTCCATCCTCTTTGTTATTATAAAAGTGTTACTTTCATGCTTGTTTTAGATGTATAAAGTACAGAATTTTTTGTTTTTTCAAAGTTAGTATCTTGGCTTTAAAATGTCAAATTACAGTCTACCTAACATTGATCAGCTTATGAGCCATTTGTACTTTACTAAGAGGCATTTATAAATTTCTCACTTGGATGTTTAAATATGATGGAGAGCAAGTACGATGAATGTGCCACAGGTACAGGTCTTTGTAGTTAAGTTTACTAAGTGCCTTTTGACTGCTGCTTTCTTTTCTTTTCCTCCTTTCTCCCTTTTTTCCTTTCTTTTACTCTTGAACAGTTTTACACTTCAGTATGTATTCACTAAATGCCTATTGAGAATAAATTATGGTATCAATATAATCAGGTGCTGAATTAATTCAAAGGATGGGAGTAAATTAAAGATATTTTGAGTTGGAAGGAATCACCTGGCTCCGGAGACTTCTAGGAGATTTTTGAGAAGGTGAAATGTGAGTCTGGCCTTGACGGATGGCTAAGATGCAGGTGGGGAAGATAGGACTTAGGGGTGGACGCTCAGTTCTGTTGTTTCTCAGAAGGAACTTGTTTCAGTTCGAGAATACATCGCCTTCTCTGGTCTGGAGGTCTTTTCCTCGCTCTGTTTGCTCTTCAGGAATATCCCTTTTCTCCCAGCCCTTCATCTTAGTTTGGATAGTCTGCCCTTAAAGGAGTTTGAGTCCCCTCATCCTCTTATATGGTTGGTTTCTCTTAAGCATAAGAATACTCCTTTTGTGTCACATTTTTATCCTTTTTAAAAAAGCATTTTATTTGGCTTTTATTTCAGAGTTATGCATGCATATAGGTTAGAGTCAAATAGATTTTACAGGCTTTTTACTAATAATAGCTTTCTCCTGCTTTACTTGCCTATTCCATAGCTCTTTTAGCTGTTTCTTTTGCTATTTTGCCATTTGCCCTATAGTTAAATATTTATATTGTGCTATTTATTGAGTTTTCAGTTTTCACCATTTTTTAAATGGACTTAAACCATTATGGAGGTAAGGATATAGCCTCTGGCAACTTGCCATAACTGTATAGTCTCACACTTCTGTCTTCATTTTTCTCATAGTTATACACATAATGTAGTTAGATAAATATTCAGCATTTACAATGATTGAAATTAATAAACACTATTCACATCTGAGAATATAGTGTGTTATGGTCCCTTTTCCTTGCCTGAACAGTACTTTATTTTCCCTGGTTTTATTGATTTCCTTTTTTTGCTTTGCTTGATTTTCTATGTACATATCATAAATTTGCTAATAACCTAATTCATTCCTCTCAGATGCTCATTTAATAATTTTAATATGTTTTTTGGTTGTTTTTATTTTTAATGTTTTTAGACCCTCTTTTTCATGGAACACATCCTCCAGTATCTTTCTGAGGAAGAATGCATGGGAGGTTCAATTTTTTCTTTTTTTCAGGCTTTGCGTATCTCAGAATCTTTTTCTTTTCTTTTTTTAATTTTCACACTTAGACTTGTGGGTTGGAAACATTTTTCTGCAGAGTTTTGAAGGCATATGTTACAGTGCCTTCTAGGTTCCACTGTTGCTGTTAGGAAACTTGAAACCAGTTGTGATGTTTTATTCTTTAGATGTGGCCTACTTTCTCTGACTTTCTCTCAAGGCTTTTAGGAACCTCTTTTGTCCTCAGTGTTCTTAAATTTCACTATATTGTACTTTGGTGTAGATCTGTTTTTATCCACTGTGCCAGGAACGCAGTGGGCTCTTTTGGTCTTTAAGTTCACATCTGTAAATTCTGGGAAAATTTAACAAGTATTTTTCTCTGCCTTTTCTCCTTACCTTTATTTCATCTCTTTGGATCTTGAATGTCTTGTACTGATTACTTAAATTAAAAAAAACAATCAAGGGCCTCCCCTGGTGGCACAGCGGTTGAGCGCTGGGCTGCAAAGCTGCCTGCAGCCTCTGCAGCGCAGGTTTGATCCCTCAGCCGCCAGGCGAGGGTCCCACATGGTGCGCAGACCTCTCCTGCCACTCCCGCTGCTTCCCTCAGCAGTGTACTTCATCAGTCTGCCTGTTCTGTTTCCTGCTCTGACTCTGGTGAATTCTCTCACCCTCCTGCGCTTCTGACTGTACCCAGTGCTTGTATAAACAAACAAACAAACAAACAAACAAACAAATAAATAAATAAATCTTTAACAAATAAAAAAATAAAACAAACAAAAAAACCCAAAACTTTCTCATGTTTTCTATCTCTGTTTTCAATGAGATTTTGTTTTGATAAAATTTAAATTTCTCTTATTTTTAATTAAAAAAAACTATTTTCTAATTTTTCTACCACCATTTAAAAAAATAGCATGTGGTCTTTCGTTTTTGTATTTTTTTCCTCTTATTTCTGAGATTATTAAAGTTTTTTTTTTTTTAATTTTCATCTTCCGGTAGAGTTTTTTCTTTTGTTTTGCATTTATTCTCTGCTTTGATCTCTTCTGATCTTTTGTATTAGAAGCTTTCCTTAACTGCACAGTGATTTTTATCTGCTTGGTTAAAAATACACAACCAGTAAAACAATTTAATGTGTGGTTAATTCCGTCTCCAACCTTTTTTTCTGCTTTTAAATCTCATTTTAACTCCTACTGGTACCTCTTACCTCCAGTTCTTGAGCCTCTTGGAGTTACAGTGCAAGAAAGGTTACTTTTCTCCTGTCTGCTTTAGGATTCAATTTTCTTGGTTCTGCTGTGTTAGTTACCAACTGTCATATTACTTCTAACTTTCAGGATTTTATGGCTATTTCCTCTCTCTCCTGTTAATTGTAGATTTTTGCCTTAAAAAATAGTTCAAGTTTACTAATATTTATATGATATTAGGAGGATTTGGAAGGGCAAAAAGGCAAATGTGCTTATTTAGTCCTTTACCAGAGCATTACAATTACTTTTATTTTAAAGATTTTTTTATTCATACATACAAGAACCAGGATACAGGTCAGAGGCGCAGGAGGGTGAGAGGATTCACCAGAGACAGAGCAGGGAGCAGAACAGGCAGACTGACTGAAATACACTGCTGAGGGCAGCGGTGGGTGAGACAGGAGAGACCTGCTGTGCCATGTGGGTTTCTTGCTGGCCAGCCGGGATCGAACCTGTGCTGCAGAGGCTGCAGACAGCTTCACAGCGCTGCGCTCAACCGCCTGCGTCACCAGGGGAGGCCCCTACAATTACTTTTGACTGTCTTTTCTTTTCTTTCCTCAAGACTTAGATCATAAAACACCAGTCACTTTCACTGATGTGTCTTCAGATTCCACACCATTCCTGGTTGGACATAATCATTGAGTAGTGGTAAATTAATATAGCAGTAAAACATTTGCAGAATGGAACTCTCTGTGTTGATGGATGGAGGGAAAGATATTTAATGCTCATTCATTTCCCTCTTGTCCCTCTTTGTTCTTGCAGGAGAACAAAGGCGTAAGTTAGAGCTGACATTCAAATAGAAGGCTTTTCCCTTCCGTAATCTCTGCCCTAGTATGCTCTACCCCTGGAATACTAGTACTGTTACTACTAGTAATACGCAAACACAGATTTTGGGATTTCTCTGCCTAGGAGAGAGCTCTGGTTGCTCATGAGGTTGGCAGAACCAAGCAGGCTGTATTCCATATGCCTCCCTGGGTTCTAGGTCGTGTCTTTGTCACTGTTTATACATTTGACTTCACTGTCTTTTTAATGTATAATATTCCATTTCTTGGCTGTGTCAGTTGTTTGCTTTTAGAAGAAAAAAACATTCTAGGAATTACGGTGTGATCAAAAATCAATTTTCCTTCATATATACCAAATACTTGGTGAGTGCCTATTTATACCTAGTACACTATGTTGTTATAAATTGAATACTAAAATGTTAACTTTCTTTTTTATTCTAAAGAAAGATGGAGGGCCTCCCCGGTGGCGCAGCGGTTGAGCGCTGGGTTGCGGGGCTGCCCTCAGCCTCTGCAGCGCCAGTTCAATCCCCCGCCACTGGAGGAGGGCAGTGGAGGAGGCCCACATGGAGGAGGCCCACATGGCACGCAGACCTCTCCTGCCGCCCACTGCTCCCCTCAGCAGTGTACTTCAGTCCTTCTGCCTGCTCTGCTCCCTGCTCTGGCTCTGGTGAATTCTCTCACCCTCCTGTGCTTCTGACTGTACCCAGTGCTTGTATAAACAAACAAATAAATAAATAAATCTTTAAAAAAAAAAAAAAAAGAAAGATGGAGATGTCTGTTTCTCCTTTGTATTTTTATAATTTTGTTACCATTTTATACATATTGTTACCATTTCCTTTTAAAATTAGTAACTGTAGAACCATATTTCATTTTTATTATGAATTATTGGATTCCTCCAGAAGGAATACGGGTAATGCATACTTACCTTATGAGCCATGAAAATAAAATACCTGCGGGGTTTACAACCCAGGCATAGCAGTCTTTTGTGAAACATTTTTTGTTGTTTCTCACACCTCATCACTTTTAGAGCAGTCAGTAAGAGAGAACCGCTTTGCCCTCATTTTTTGGAAAAGTCCTGTTTCTCCACAGTGTTCATGTTCACTGTGCTTCTTGTGCTGAGTGGTGATGAGGATGCCACCTACTGCTGATCACTCATGGAGCTCTCATCACTGTCCCTTCCACAGAAATTAGCAGTCATCTGCATGTGTCTACATGCCCGACATGTACATCTGTTTAGTTTGGTGATTTGTAAAGCAGTTTGAATGTTTAGGTAACTGTGAAGTGGTTAAATTGAGATGGCATTAAGATTAGTGGCCATGTCTTCTGATGGGTTTCTGTTAGTGCTGCACCTCTATGCCTGCTTCAGTCAACATGCGTTAAAATGGTATCCATGATGTACCACACAGTATTAAGTGCTGGCGTGAACACAGCAATCAACCGTGCAAAGGACCCAGTCTGCAGATGGCTCACAGTCTATATCATGAATCCTCTGCCAGTTTCCTTCTCTCCCCTTCCTGAAGTATTAGTGAAGTATGACTTACATACAGAAACATGAACAATCATAAATGCACAGCTCAGTGAATTTTCACAAACTGAACCTGCACATTTAACTAAGTACACAGATCAAGAAAAAACATTACCAGTACTGCAAAAGCTCCCTTCAAGTGCACTTCTTGTCACCTCCCTCCCTAGGATAACCACTCACTGGCAAATAATAGGTTTGCTTGGTTTTGATCTTTAAATAAACATAATCATACAGTATCCTTTGTGTATGGCTTCTTTTGTTCACCATTATGTTTGTGAGATTCACCCATGCTGTTGTATGTTATTATAGTTTTTTATAGTTCATTTACATGGCTCTGTGGACTATTTCATTGTATGAAAGATACCACAATTTAGTTTCCCATTTTGATGTTAACAGGCATTTGGATACTTGCCAATTTTATGAATAATGTTGTTTGAACATCCAGGTATGACTTGTGGTGGACTTATATAGATCTCTTGGCTATAGAACGAGAGTGGAATTGCTGGTTCACAGTCACCTTCAGTAGTGGGTACAACCAACCAGTTTTCTAAAGTGATTTTTTGAAGTTTACACTCCCAAATTGAGGGTTCTGGTTGTTATATACCCTCAAGAGCATTGGGTATAATGTTTTTTGTTTTTTTTTTTTATTTTAACCATCATAAGTAGTTTTAGTTTCTGTTTCTATGACTACCAGTGAAATGGTGTACCTTTTTATATGTTTATTGACTATTTGAATTCTTCTTTTGTGAAATGTCTAATGTGATCACAGAGTAGAAAATATTGACATAAAAGGGAAGTAGAGTCCAGAAGAAACCAGTATTATTGTACTTATTAGCAAGTATATTCTTTGGTATTTTTGTGTAATGGCATTTAGGAGTAGTACTTCTGTCCATAGGTTTTAAAAAAAGGTTACTTTGTTGACAAATGCTGATCTTAACTGTACATAAAGCATTATTTAACAAATCCCATCAAATTAACTTTTTAACATCCAAAATTACTGGCCTAAATACCTGAAAATTACCAGACTTTCCTGTAAATTAATGAAAAAAATGCAGGTGTTATTTCAGGAACATTAAGGGGGAAATAGTCAAAAAGTGGCATGATCCTAATATGTAGTGGTGCTCGGTAAATTCCATTGAATAAAATATTTAAGTTTCTGACTACTCACAAAGAAGGCTAATGTGGCACTCGGAGGAGAAAAGGCAATAGAAAGGATGGAAAAAAACAGTATATTTACATTTGATTCTACTCCTGCAGGCTTTGTATCTGCATAGTAGCTTTTACATTCTCATTACTTTGTGCAATACAGGTGTTTTTCAGAAAAGTTGTATAAATCAGATGAATCTAATATATTGCAAGATAGTCATGTGAATTTAATAAAATGTCCTTTTTTTGGATTGATTCAAAAGGGTTGACTTCTGTAGTAATTTTGATACCATATTATTTAGCAGTTTCAGAAGTTAGGATTTTAGGGTATGGTGTGTCTATGCTTGTGTTTGTGTATGTATGTGAGTAATAATGTATGTGTGTGTTAAAATCATATTGAAGGCTAAGAATGTTCCCTGTGCCAAGTCTAGAATATGTTCAGCTCTATTGTGAGTGAATAAATGCTAAATGATTTTTTAAAATTGTTTTGGAAATCTGAAAGAATACTTAGAGATGCTAGTTGTAGTTCATGTTCTGTTGGGACAACTTACTCTTTTTCAAAAAGTGTTGCTTAACATATTTTAAATGGTGAATAATTAAGGGAATAGTTAGGAGTTTGGTTTTGCTTCCATGTTCATATTTTATTTTTTTTAAGATTTATTTATTTTTATGCAAGAACTGGGATACAGGCCAGAGGCGTGGGAGGGTGAAAGGATTCACCAGAGACAGAGCCGGGAACAGAACAGGCAGACTGAAGAAATACACTGCTGGGGGGAGCAGCGGGCAAGACAGAAGAGGTCTGCCCTACCATTTGGGAATCTCCCTGGCCAGCTGGGAATTGAACCCGTGCTGCAGAGGCTGTGGACAGCTTCAGAGTGTTCGCTCAACCCTCTGTGCCACCGGGGAGGCCCCATGTTTGTATTTTAAAGCTTTAATATATCGTAAGTGAACACAAGCTATACGGTTGTCCTTACCACCCTTGTGTTTAGATTATAGACTAGCTTTATGTAAGTCCTTTTAAAATTCATGCAATTTATTTAAAAATAGCTACTATTTTAATATTATTTATTCTGTAAACAAAAGATAGTTGTTTCAATTTACCGTCAAAGGCAAGAACAAGCCAGGTGCTTAGTTTCCATTTCAACTTATCTTTGCTAGGACTTTTTATTCCTTCTCCAGGTAGGCTCTCAAGCCCTGAAAACTAAGCCTGAATTTTCTTATGGAACTGAGGAGTGTAGAAGTGGTAGAGCTCAGGATGTTTCTAATTGATTATTAAATAGTTTGGATTCTGTTTCTTAAAAGAGATTTTGTTCAGAGGCAGAGAGACTTTTTTGAAAAAGTTGCATGATTGTACCTAATTCCCTAACCTTTATAAAATCATGAAATATTGAAAGGGTGCTTATTCACCTGACAACACTTGACTGTACATTTTGCTGCAGCTATTCAGTGGTGTCTTGGTGGGGCCATCAGTGGTGAAATACATTGGATCCCAGGGGTCGGCAGTTGATAAGTCACTTGATGCCACCAACAGTCTTCCAGTGCTCCCATCATAGCATGGTTGGCAAATTTTGTGTCACCTTGGATGAGTAGTGATTATCTCTCCTAGTCCTTTGGCTTTTTAAGAAAGTTGATGTTTTAGATCAGTGGCTATTATCTTGCCTTCCTTTTTTCTCTTTGGATGGTATGCTTTCACTTGTTACTTGGACCTCAAGTGAAGAATAGAAGAAAACCCATAAAATCAGTGATCATAGTCCATAGCATTTGCTCTCATTTCTATGGGCAAACATAAACACTTGAGTTAGAATGTATTTTCTCCTGCCAAACCAACTTTTTATTCATAAGTTATATTTATATATGTTAATAGTGATACCACAAAAATCTTAGAAATAGGAAACTTTACAAACTGATAGCCTTTCTAAGGAGATTTACTGTGGTATTACAATATTTTTGCTTCATTGACTTTTTAGAGCATTATCCTAATTACTTTGCTTTTCCTTTGCTTTGGTGAATTTTGGTTTTAATTATTTTCATTTTGGTATTAAGATGATTTGCATTTTTTTTTACTTCTGACTTGAGGTATATTGTTGAGAATAGTCTAAATCTTGTGAAACTCTTGAAGTAGAAAAAAAAAATGTTCTTCATCCTCAGGTCTTAAAAATACGTTTTTAGCCAAACTATCTTTTGATTTCTTCTTCTAATGTTTACCTTTTCTTTTCTTTTCTTTCTTTCTTTTTTTTTTTTTTAAGATTTATTTATTTATTTATTTATACAAGCACTGGGTATAGTCAGAAGCGCGGGAAGGTGAGAGAATTCACCAGAGCCAGAGCAGGGAGCAGAACAGGCAGACTGTCGAAGTACGCTGCTGAAGGGAGCAGCGGCGGCAGGAGAGGTCTGCACACTACTAATATTTACCTTTTCAGGAAAGGAGATTATTAAGGACTTTTTAAAAGCTATGATTAGTGTGCATTTCAATGTGTGGTTTTTCTTTGTCATTTTCATGAATATGTGTTCTTTGTGAAGAGCTGAGGTTATTGATGGAGTCAGGACCCATTCCCTCACATTAAGGAACACAAACACTGATTTAACAGGAGAATAATGACTCCAAGTAGTAAATTTTCAGTTTTGTTTTAAATCAAATTTATATTGTAAAGGTTTCTGTTTTCAAAATTAGAAAATATTCTTTTTTAAAATATTGTTCATATACCTTAGAATTCACCCTTTTAAAATGTGGGACTTAATAATTTTTACTGTAGTCACAAGATTTTGCAACCATTAGCACTAATTTTATGACCCCAAAGGAAACAAAAGTTAGTCCCTCACCTTCCTTCCCTCCCCTACACCTGGCAACCATTAATCTACTTTCTGTCTCTATTGGATATGCCTTTTCTGGACATTTTATATAAACAGACTCATATACAATATATCATCTTTTGTTACTGGCTTCATTTGCTGAGCATAATGTTCATCCATGTTGTAGCATTTATCAGTGCTCTTCTGGATAGGCTAGATTATTCCAGGACAGCCTTTTGTATGGATATATACCATATTTTGTTTGTCCTTTTATTACCTTATAAGCATTTTGGCTGTTATAAATAATCCTGCTATGAATAGTCACATGCAACTTTTTCTGTGAAAATGTATTTCAATTCTCACACGGTCATCCCCCAACCCCCCCCCTTTTTTTTTGAATGGGTGTGAAGTAATATCTCATAGTTTTGATCTGTATTTCTCTGATGACTGTGGATTGTGTCTACAGGCAATATGTATATCTTTTTAAAAGAACTGTATTAGATTTTTTTGTCCGTTTTTAAATCAGATTGTCTTTTTCATTTTTAAAGATTTATTTATTTATGCATATAAGAGTTGGGCTACAGGCCAGAGGTGTGGAGGGTGAGGTGAGAGGATTCACCAGAGACACAGTGGGAAGCAGAACAGGCAGATTGACCAAAGTACACTGCTGAGGGGAGCAGCAGGCTAGTCAGGAGAGGTCTGCTACGCCATCTGGGTTGCTCCCTGGCCGGCCAGGGATCAAACTCCTGCTGCAGAGATTGTGGAAAGCTTCATAGGTTGCGTCTTAACCCCTTGCACCACCAAGGAGGCCCTTAAATTAGATTGTCTTTTTAACATTGGTTTTCTATGTTGGAATCACTTACCTTATTTTATTTATTTATTTATTTATTTTTTTAATTTTCTAGAGGCATGTCTTATTTATTTATCTATTTGTTTGTTTGTTTGGTTTATACATGCACTGGGTACAGTCAGAAGCCGGGAGGGTGAGAGAATTCACCAGAGCCAGAGCAGGGAGCAGAACAGGCAGAAGGACCGAAGTACACTGCTGAGGGGAGCAGCGGGCGGCAGGAGAGGTCTGCGCGCCATGTGGGACCCTCCTCCGGTGGCCGGGGAGCAGCCGGGGATTGAACCGGCGTCGCAGAGGCCGCGGGCAGCTTCGCAACCCAGCGCTCAACCGCTGCGCCACCTGGGAGGCCCCCACTTACCTTATTTTAAATGCCCTCCCTTATTAATAGCAATTTAATAGAGAACTGTACTTGCATGTAAAGAAATTGGGTATATTATAATAATACAGTTTACAGTTAATATACTATAAAAAACTATAGCCTATAGGCAGTAGAAAATTTATAGTGCTCACAAACCTTGCTGTTTCTGAATAACAGAGTGAAACAGCATACTCAGTTGTTTACCCAAAGAAATGTGCTGTTTTCTTTCTGGTAATTATACTGTCTCGTTTGGTAAAGAGTATGTAGAAGTAGTGGGTTGGTAATGAGAGGTTTAAAAATTGCATTTTAAGGTAAAAGTTTTAGAAATAAACTCTAAAATTAGAAGTAGGAAATAACATTTCAAACTAGAGTTCAGGCATTGAGCCAGGACTTTTTGAGACTTATTGTTAATAATTTAAAGAAGGGCTTCAAAACTTACATAAATTTTCTTGCTCTTTAACTATAACTCACAAAGAAAAAAAATGACTGATTCATTATTGGATAATTCAACATTATTTTTCTCCTACTTTCTGTGCTTGCTTGACTTTTGAGTTATAAGGATTTATGGGTTTGGGGTGGTTTTTCTTGTTTAATAGCATTCTTTGTTGTTTTCCAATTCTTAGAAAATAAGAGAAAAGTACAGGAAACATAAATGGGTCCCAAAATCCAAGAATGACTTTTATGTACTTTTAGGGACTGCAGTCAGTAAAATTGTGAACATTGGCCCTTGCTTACCTAATCCCAACCCTGACTCCGCTATTGCTCAAAAGCAGCGTATTTCTAAATTGAAGGTCATCTTTAGAATTACTTAGGGGAAGGTAGTGATAAACCTTCTTGCTGGGGATTGGGGTACGCAAGTAAGAATTTTAGTGCTGTAGGGTATGAGTGTCTTTAAACTTGTTGAATTCAAGTTTGCTTCTATTACTAGAGCTTTGTATCATTTTTGAATCAGATTCTTTAAACTTTTGTTTTGTTAAAATACATTTCTTTCTAATAGCAATAGCATAGATAGGCTACAGAGAAAGGTAAGAAGGAAAGAAACCCCTTTACTTTATTTTTTTTAAAAATAATAAATTTTATTTTTATATTCCCCATACAATTGCAACCCCCCCATTCTGACCCCAGTCCCTCCCCTCCTGCACCCCACCCCCCAAAAAGTGTCTCTGGTTCATAGTTTTTTTGTTGATTTTGATTTTCACTTTCTTATAGTTATTCATTTTCCTGGTCCCTTATTTAAGTTTTTTATTTTTTTATTTTTTTATTTTTTTTTTATAGAGGCATGTTTTTTATTTATTTGTTTGTTTGTTTTTTGTTTATACATGCACTGGGTACAGTCAGAGCGCGGGAGCGGGAGGGTGAGAGAATTCACCAGAGCCAGAGCGGGGAGCAGAGCAGGCAGAAGGACCGAAGTACACTGCTGAGGGGAGCAGCGGGCGGCAGGAGAGGTCTGCGCGCCATGTGGGACCCTCCTCCGGTGGCCGGGGAGCAGCCGGGGATCGAACCGGCGCCGCAGAGGCCACGGGCAGCTTCGCAACCCAGCATTCAACCGCTGCGCCACCATGGAGGCCCTATTTAAGTTTTTTAGATTCCTGCTATGAGTGAGACCATCCGGTATTTTTCTTTCTCGCTTATTTCGCTGAGCATGATCCCTTCCAGCGCCATCCATGTTGCTGCAAATTGCATGTGTTTATCTTTTTTGAATGCTGAGTAATATTCCATGGTGTATATGTACCACATCTTCTTGATCCAGTCATCTGTTTTTGGGCATTTGGGCTGTTTCCAAAGCTTAGCTATTGTAAATAGTGCTGCTATAAACATAGGGGTGCAGGTGTTCTTTGGAATTGATGTTTCTGTGTCCTTTGGGTAAATACCTAGGAGTGGAATTGCTGGATCCTATGGAAGCTCTATGTTTAGTAGGTCCAGAAATCTCCACACAGCTCTCCATAGTGGTTGGACCATTTTGCACTCCCACCAACAGTGCAGAAGAGTTCCTTTTTCTCCACACCCTCGCCAACATTTGTTGTTGCTAGTTTTTTTAATATGTGCCATTCTCACTGGTGTAAGATGGTATCTCATGGTAGTTTTGATTTGTATTTCCCTGATTACAAGTGATGTTGAACATTTTTTCATATGCCTGTTGGCCATTTGCATTTCCTCTTCAGAGAAGTTTCTTTTTAGCTCTTCTGCCCATTTTTTGACTGGATTATTTTCTTTGTTGTTGAGTCTCATCAGCTCTTTGTAGATTTTTGTCATCAGTCCTTTACCGTTAGTGTTGGGTGCAAAAATTTTCTCCCACTTGGTGGGGTTTCTCTTTGTTTTTGTTATTGTCTCTTTTGCTGTGCAGAAGCTTTTTAATTTGATGTAGTCCCAGCTGTTTATCTTTGCCTTCACTATCACTGCTTTGGGTGATGTGTCTATAAAGATGTCTTTGATGTGAATATCATGTAGTGTTTCGCCTATATTTCCTTCTATGTATTTTATGGTTTCAGGTCTTATGTCTAGTTCTTTAATCCATTTTGAGTTGATTTTTGTGTATGGTGTGAGGTGGTGGTCAAGCTTCATTCTTTTGCATGTAGCAACCCAGTTTTCCCAGCACCATTTATTGAACAAACTTTCTTTGCTCCAATGCATAGTCTTTGCTTCTTTGTCAAAGATTAGTTGATCATAAATCTGTGGGTTTATTTCTGGATTTTCTATTCGATTCCATTAGTCTGTATGTCTGTTCTTGTTTCAATACCATGCAGTTTTGATGATTATGGCTTTGTAGTATAGTTTGAAGTCTGGGAGTGTGATGCCTCCATTCCCTTCTTTTTTTTTTTCAGGAGAGCTTTGGCTATTCGGAAAACCCCTTTACTTTAGATTTGCTGTAGGTAAATATTCAGAGAATTGAATATTTCAAGCCAAGAGGCCCCATAGTAGTTTATGATATATCTAAAGTGGGAACATGAGAGTTTTAGGCTTCTTCTGGGAAGCCATGATAGAATCTACTCATAAAATTGGTGATCAGGACAGTGGAGGTGAGGGCACAGCAGTGGGAGTATAGTAAAGATCAAAACAAAAGTAGTTTTGTACCAAACTCAGCACTTTATATTGTATGTATAAGAAATTGTATAATTCCATGTAGGACAAACAATGCCATTTAAATCTTACTTGGAGAAAATAATCCAGTCAAAAAATGGGCAGAAGAGCTAAAAAGAAACTTCTCTGAAGAAGAACTGCAGATGGCCAACAGGCATATGAAAAAATGTTCAACATCACTTGTAATCAGGGAAATGCAAAGCAAAACTACAATGAGATACCATCTCACACCAGTGAAAACGGCACATATTAAAAAAAACTAGTAACAAATGTTGGCGAGGTTGTGGAGAAAAAGGAACTCTCCTGCACTGCTGGTAGGAGTGCAAACTGTCCAACCACTATGGAGAGCTGTGTGGAGATTTCTTGAACTACTAAACATAGAGCTTCCATATGATCCAGCAATTCCACTCCTAGGTATTTACCCAAATGACACAGAAACAGTAATTCCAAAGGGCACCTGCACCCTTATGTTTATAGTAGCACTATTTACAATAGCTAAGCTATGGAAGCAACCCAAATGCCCAAAAATAGATGACTGGATCAAGAAGGTGTGGTACAGGGCCTCCCCAGTGGCACAGCGGTTGAGCGCTGGGTAGCGTAGCGGCCTGCAGCCTCTGCAGTGCCTGTTCAATCCCCGGCTGCTCCCCGGCCACCGGAGGAGAGTCCCGCATGGCCCGCAGACCTCTCCTGCCGCCCGCTGCTCCCCTCAGCAGTGTACTTCTGTCCTTCTGCCTGTTCTGCTCCCCACTCTGGCTCTGGTGAATTCTCTCACCCTCCCGCACTTCTGACTGTACCCAGTGCTTGCATAAATAAATAGATAAATATTTAAAGAAGAAGAAGATGTGGTACATATACACAATGGAATATTACTCAGCAATCAAAAAAGATAAACACATGCAGTTTGCAGAATCATGGATGGAGCTGGAAGGGATCATGCTCAGCGAAATAAGTCAGAAAGAAAAAGAAAAATACTGGATGGTCTCACTCATAGCAGGAATTTAGAAAACCTAAATAAGAGACCAGGAAAAAGACTAAACAATACAAAGTAAAAACCAATATCAACAAGCAACTATAAACCAGAGACACACTACGGGTGGGGGGGGTAGGGAGGCGTGAGAAAAGGAAGGACTAGAGTCACAATAAGGGGGGAGGTACAATTGTATGGGGAATATAACCAAAATGAAAATGCATACATTGTGCAAAGATGAAAAAAGATGTAAGAATTATATAAAATAAAATATTAAAAAAATAAATTTTACTTGGAAATAAGTAAAATTGAAGAGAGTTTTAAAAAAAAAAAAGTCAGGAATGAATTCAGTCCCCAAAAGCTTTTTTTTTTTTTTTTTCCCCTGTCAACCTCCCCACAGCACAGTGCAGGGAAAGAGCACAAGGTCCCACCATTTTTCAAACCTGCCCTTTATGGTATCTCCTATAACCAAGATTCTGTGACAGGTAAATTGTCCTTGGGCTCCCATGGACCAAACTGATAGAAGAGACTGGGCATCTTCCCAACTCTAGCCTCCCTTTCTAAAAGAACCCCAGGAGACAGACTCTGAAGATCCCAGAGCCTCAAGGATTTGACAGCAGAGGCTGCATAGGAACCGTTTGCAGGGACAGAAAAGGGGAACCTTAGAAATATATTTTGGAACCAAGTAACCAATTTTACATCTTTGTAGATAAGCCTACTCTAGGTTAACGAATGCCTGCCTGGTTTGGCTGGCAGAGCCAAATTAATGGCTGTAGATGGCTCTAAAATGTAATATTGGGCTTCCCTGGTGGCACAGGGGTTAAGCACAGCACTATCAAGCTTATGACAGCCACTGCAACAGGAGTTCGATCTCCAGCCAGCCAGGGAGCAACCCACATGGCGCAGTAGACCTCTCCTGCCTCTCCTGCTGCTCCCTTCAGCAGTGTATTTCAGTAAATCTGCCTGTTCTGCTCCCCACTGTCTCTGGTGAATCCTCTCACCCCCCATACCCTTTGGCTTACACCCCAGTTCTTGTATGCATACATAAATCTTTTAAAAATGTAATATTAATAGGGCCTCCCCAGTGGTGCAGTGGTTGAGCGCTGGGCTGCAAAGCTGCCTGTAGCCTCTGCAGCACCGGTTCGATCCTCGGCCGCTGGGGTCCCACACGGCACACAGACCTCTCCTGCCGCCTGCTGCTCCCCTCAGCAGTGTACTTCATCGGTCTGCCTGTTCTGCTCTCTGGTCTGGCTCTGGTGAATTCTCTCTCCCTCCTGCGCTTCTGACTGTGCCCAGTGCTTGTATAAATAAATTTTAAAAATTTTTTTTTAAATCTTAAAAAAAATGTAATATTGATATATATATATATATATTGATATATCTTTGGGGTTCTATTGCTTAACAAGTTATTATTTCAGCAGATGGTAGTCACTAAATAATTTTTGAAGGTGATTGTCTCTTTTCTTCCCACAGTATATAATTTTTTTGAATACCTTTTTTGATGGACTCTTAACACCAGTGTTATAGAAACAACCCAGACTTGGGATGTCCTCCATACTTGTCATGGATTTTTTACTTGGAAACAATGTTAGTGCTTCATTCTAAAATGGTGAATTTTATTTTATTTTTTTTAATTTTATAGAGGCATGTTTATTTTATTTATTTATTTATTTGTTTGTTTTGTTTATACATGCATGGGTACAGTCAGAAGCGCGGGAGGGTGAGAGAATTCACCAGAGCCAGAGCGGGGAGCAGAGCAGGCAGAAGGACTGAAGTACACTGCTGAGGGGAGCAGCGGGCGGCAGGAGAGGTCTGCGCGCCATGTGGGACCCTCCTCTGGTGGCCGGGGAGCAGCCGGGGATCGAACCGGCACCGCTGAGGCCGCGGGCAGCTTTGCAACCCAGCGCTCAACCGCTGCGCCACCGGGGAGGCCCTAAAATGGTGAATTTTAATGGAGAATAAATTGACCTGCAACATTTTTTTTTCTCATTGAAGAGAACATGGGGGTTTTTGAGAGGGTTGTAATTTCTTTGTTCTGTTATCTGTTACCGTGTTGTGGGATGATCAAATTTCACATTTCCACATTGCTAAGAGACAGACAACTTATCTTGTAGATAACTGGCATAAAAGATCTCTTTATTCTCTGGACTTAAGTATTTCTGAGAATTGTCACACTTCGTACTAAAAGCTAAATTATGTAGAGGTGACGTTGTTTTTTTGTTTTGTTTTTTACCAACCATACTCACAACATAAAAAGTTTAAATAAAGGCTCCAGTATATCAAAGCAACCTGTTTGGAAAGTTCACATCTGCCTCTGTTCTTTTTTTTAAAAAAGATTTATTTATACAAGGGCTGGGGTACAGGCCAGAGGCGCAGGAGGGTGAGAGAATTCACCAGAGACAGAGCTGGGAGCAGAACAGGCAGATGGACCAAAAATACTGCTGTGGGGAGCAGTGGGCGAGACAGGAGAGAGATCTGCTGTGCCATGTGGGTTGCTCCCTGGCCGCCAGGAATCGAACCCCCCCTGCAGAGGCTGTGGACAGCTTCACAGCCCCGCATTCAACCCACTGCGCCACCAGGGAGGCCCCTGCCTCTGTTCTTGGAGCTAATTCCTTTGCTTCTTTCGGGAACCTTCCCAGGCACAAGAGTGGTAAGATAGGAGTAGACTGAGAATAGCCTTTTTTAGGGCTCCAGATAATGTAAAAGTATCTCAAGTGAACCATGGCCCCAGAAACTCTAAATAATTTACTGATTTGGGATCCAGGGACATATGACTTTATAGCTCATTTGCCCATATGCTTTCCTTTAAAAAGAAATTCATCTTGCAGTACAGATATCTTGAGAGTGCCAAAAGCTTAGATTGGTAGGGTTCAGAAAAATGTGCCCAGATGGTAGATGTTGGTGAGAAGTTAGGCACCAGAATTTATTTGAAACTGACTTCTCAGTATTAATCAGAGTTTTATAGGCTTCTGATTTTGACTGGCATTAAGGATTGGAGACTGAGCTGGCTGGTTAAGCTTTAATGAATTAAGGACATCTGTTCGTGTTATGATAGTTCAGGCTCTCTTTTTCTGTTTCAGTTCAAGGTAGAGTTCTTTGTAGCAGTTGGTTTAAAGGAATGTGTATTTTCTGAGTGGTCAGTTGGCTCTTTAAATCATTGTGTACTATATAGCTAGATCTCAGACACCCTCCCTTCAAGAAGTACTATTATTACTCTCCTATTACTGTGTGAATTGACTTCCAGTCTCAGCTGATTTACTTTTTTAATGAGCTATAGTGTATTATCACACTGGAAAACTTAAATGTCTTTGTTCTACTAAGATGAGTTGGGTAAACTGCCCAAACCGTTGATGTCAGGAAGACATACTTTCAATGTGAATTCTTAAAACTAACTGCAGGTATAAATTTGAGATAGTTGCTGAGTTAGGGAAGAAGGAAGCAATATTGATAAATATTATATGTAGAATTAGGTAGAATTTTATGTTTTCATAGATGTCTCAATTATTTAATTTTAATTTTATGTGCAAATTAAATATAATGCAAACCATGGTTTGCCATGATTTGTCTTTGTCTTCACAGATGTTAGATTTTTTTTTTAATTAAAAAATGTGTAAATGAAGCCTCCCTGGTGGTGCAGGAGTTAAGTCTCAACGCTATTGCTGCTGTAGCCTGGCTTCGATCCCAGCCCCCTTGGCAGTGTATTTCAGTGGATCCACCTGTTCTGCTCCCCATTCTGTCTCTAGCGGATCCTCTCACACCTTCCCCTATGCCACCTCTTGCCAGGACCCCAGTTCTTGTATGTATAAATAAATAAAAGTGGATTTTTAAAAATATATATGTAAATGATAAATGTTCATTACAAAGAAGAACATATGTATCGACAGCAGAAAGGGAAATTGCATAGAGATAAACAGTGTAAATTGTAAATGTCTGTCTTCTTAGGTCTTCTCTCCATCATATATCGCTTTCAAAACCAAATTATATGATGTACGGTATTTGGTAAATTTTACTTTATGTAACAGTACATCATGAATGAATATCTGATCAATATTATTCATTTTTATTTTTTATGACTGCTTAGTAGTCCTTTGTGAGATGAACTATACTTTATTTAAGTCCCCTATAATTGGAATATAGATTGTTTCTAATTTTTGCTGAGTAGCATTTATCAGTACATCTACCTTCTTTGCCCCTTTCTCTGGTTATAGCTTAGAACAGATTCCTGGGAACAGGTTACTTTGTAAAGAAATTGCACATTTTAAGGCTCTTGAAGCATATTGCATAGTTTCCAAAAAGGGCTATTCCAGTTTTCAGTTCTTTTCTGTCTCACTGGCTTTATACTTGCATTAAAATCTGACATTTGTATTTAGTTGCAGAATGAGGAAGAGCCTGGGGAACCGGAACAGGTCACAGGTGATGCTCCTCCACCATACAGCAGCATCTCTGCAGAGAGTGCAGGTGGGTACCCGGCCGGGTGACAACTGAACTCTTGTCACTTAAACATAGACTTGTTCGGTCTTTGTTGGTGTTTGCTTTTGCTTCAACTTTCTTCAAGAAGCCTTTTATATTATTTTTAGTGTGTAGCCCAAAGTGAAAAAAAAGTCACTATCCTGAAAAACAGAGAAAAACCCATTTCGGTCTGGCTTTTTTTTGTTTGTTTTTTTGAGGTATGAATGTGGCTTTTTATGGGACTCAATTTCATTCCAACAGATTATTAATGTAAAATTTCTGAAGTAGAAATTCAGAAACCAGGTGATCACCTGAGTTTTGTTCTTTTACTTTTTGAGGGGAAATCTCTAAAATGACCAGAAGTGCCTTTCTCTCCTTCATTGTTAAATTAACATTGCTCACTGTGTGTACCGATCAGTCCATTTGGAAAAATTGCTTAGATGCAGAATGGCACACACATGTTAGAGGGGAGAAGCACAAATCTTTATTCTCTGTACTCACTTTATCTATGGTTTAATTTGTGGTATATGAATTTGGCCAACCTAATAAATACTGGGGTTTTCTTGTTTTTAAGGTGCTCAATAAACTCAAAAGATTGTCATACTAAACTACTAATGGAAACAAGATAATGTGAGGTATCTATACTGATGAAATTGGTTTGCAAAATAGTTGCAATAGGGAAATAAAAATGTTATTTCTCTCAACTTAAGATATTAAGGTATTGGTTTTATTCACGTATTTAGAATTTCTGTGGTAACATGCTGATTCCAGTTGTTCATTTAAATTTCTAATGTGTCTTGGTATGATTTGATTAAAAGTAAAAAGAAATTTTTAAGGAAATTACGTATGGAGTATTGTTGTAATATGTACAAGTATATATTACGCATGTGTATTTGTAAATATATGTATGCTCACTAGTAATTTTGACATTGAATTAGGTGGCTGTGTTAGTTTCAATTAACACATTTTCCTGTTTTCTTCTAAAAGTTTTGATCTCTAATTTTTCCCATTTACAGTCTGCATTCCATTAGAGTGGTATGTTCTGTATACTGTGAGGTAGTGGCCAGGATTAATTTGTTTTTCGATATGGATATGCAGTTGGTTCATCACCATCTATTGAAAAGACCATTCTTTCTGCAGTGTACTGCGTTGTCACCTATTAAATCAGGTGACTATATATATTTATCTTTTTCTGTACTCATTCTTTTCTTTGGTCTGCTTATTTTTGTGGCCCCACCTTACTGCCTTAACTCTAGAGGTTTATTACTTTTTTTTAATAGCCAAAGGACAGGTCTATCATAAAAGGGAGAGAAGAATAAAGGACACTTGCACAAACACAACCAGGCAGAAAGAACTGCCCCTGAAAGGGACAGGTTTGTTGTTAAAAGAGAGACCTGCACAGTCACGGGTGGGCAGGAGAGCTGCTGCCTACTTCTTGAGGTTTATAATCTTGATATCTGGTAGTGTAGGTTCTTCAACTTTTTTATTCAATATTGCTTTGTTTCTCTCTGACTTTATGCATTTTATGTCCATTTTTAAATCAGTCTTTCAATTTCCACAAAATGGAACAAAGTATACAGAAATGCTGCTAGATTTTATTTGGGATTGCACAGAATCTATAGATCTTTTTGAAGTGAATTAACATCTTTATAATACTGTGTCTTCCAACCTGTAAGCATTACATAGCCCTTCATTTATTGAGGACTTCTTTAATTTCAATAATTTATCATTTTCACTATAGAGGTCTTTTACATCTTTTATTAGAGATGAATTTCTGGGAATTTGTTGTATTTTGGTGCTTATTGTATACAGTCCATATGTAATTTCTCTATTGTATTTGTTGCTTTTATATGAAAGTACAGTTAATGGTTAATATTAACTATATATCCAGACTCTTTGTTAAATTCATATATTAATTCTAATAGCTTGCCTGTAGATACTCTTGCATTTTTCCCATGCCATCCCATTTTGCACACCATCCTTGATTAAATCAATTTATATTCTCCTTCCCAATCTTTTATTTCCATTTATTACTATATTGCACCAAGTAGGAGGACATCTAAGATATTGTTTGATTAGAAGTGATGATAGTGGTATTTTTGTCTAATTCTCTAATTTTAGGAGAGAAAGTTTTTAATAATTCACCATTATTGTGATGTCTACTATTACAAGTTTTTTGTAAAGATTTGTGATCCAATTAAGGAAGTTTCCTTTTATTTCTAGTTTGCTAAATACTTTAGGTGTTCAACTTTATTAAATGCTTTTTCTGACCATGTCAAAAACAATAAAAATTTTCTCCCTTTATTTTCTTTTAATGAAGTGAATTATTTTGACTGCTAATATTAATAATATAGCACAATAAAAATTTTGGAAGTTAATTACAACTAACTGAAGGGGAGGGGAAGGAATGAGAAGCATTAATCTTGATGTGCTACAGGATTTTATCAAAATTCATGTTGTTGTTGTTTTTCTCCAAAACTGTGTGTAGATATTTAATCCATTTGTAAATAGTTCTCTTCTGATAATAAAGGCCAGTGAAGACACAGCATAAAAAAGAGGAACTGAAAGACTTAAAATGCAGATAAATAATGGTTCTGTAACTGGATTAAGTTACTGTATGCATATCATAGAACATAATACATGGTAAAATAATGTGAAAGAATCAATTACCAAAATTAACTTGTAAGAGATAAATTTTAAGTTTTTTGAAAGTTGATTTTCATATTTGCAAGTGGAGGAAACTATAGTTCAGATTTACAAACATACATGAAATATTTTCAGCTTAAGTGTTTCCTTATGTCACTATTAATATTTAATGCCTTTTGTGAGCACACCATATTTAACACACAGAAAAGTGTTCAAAAGCATTTGGATGGGAAGGCAAAGTGAATCAGAAATTTTAATAATTGAAAAATGGATAAATTAAAAACATCACTCCCTGGGTCTTATATTCATCTATAAATATGTTTTGATTCAATTAATGTAGATACACTATTAAAGAAAGGGCTAGGTTTTTCGGCCAGAGATAGTGGAACACCTTTTGTTCTTCAGTTCAGCTGAACATCCAGTAATTGTGACTTCCTTTTTATTCTGCAGCATATTTTGACTACAAAGATGAGTCTGGGTTTCCAAAGCCTCCATCGTACAATGTGGCAACAACACTGCCCAGTTATGATGAAGCTGAGAGAACCAAGGCTGAAGCTACTATCCCTTTGGTTCCTGGAAGAGTAAGGACAATTTATCATGTTACTTTGTGACTGCTTTATGGGAATTAGTTCATTTTCCAATTTTGATTTATTATTTATGACTTGTAATGGTATTGATTAGTGAAAACTACAGCTAATTTTTAAAACTCAAGTACTTTTTCTTTTGGGATAGTAAACCTTTATCTCTTCCAGAAAATGATGAAGTAAAAGGTACAAATGGACAAAAAAAATCACTAATGAAGCCAGTTCATTTTCCCTGTATTTCAGCTACTGCCACCACTTTCTCAGTTCCCCTGAGATGGCTGAAACATCTTGGATCAAGAGCTGATTTAGGATATAACACTGTATTTGCCTTGATGCTACACACTTATTATTTTGGTGTATAGTTGCTAGGGAGATCTTTGGATAGAATAAATAAATGTACCTTCATAGAATTAAATTCACAAATGCGCCCTAATCATCAACTAGATGAACCTTGTGCCTCCAGCAATCCAGACCATACCATCTTTAGGGCATAGTGAATTTAGATTGTATCTGTCTTGATTTTGATTCATGGGGTGTGATGTAAACCAGCCAGAGTTGGGAAAGTGGGGACATTTTTGATGTCATCTATACATGATGTAATTGTAGCTTCACAAGTATTCATCCAGGTTGAAGTTGATGCAGGAGGGGCCTTGGGCCAGATGTTGGAAGAATGAGAGGATCCAGTCCCCAGAAATGTATAGTGATCATGTTAGGTCTTCCATCCAGTAGGAAACTAGTGAAAGATAAGAACAAAAACAAAAATTCAGTCTGGGCCATGTGATGACATAGACCCCCAAAGTTTCTAACCTTAGGGTAGTGAATTATTTACATATTGCACCTATTAAATGTGTAGAGCTTCTAAAACAACTGCTTGGCAGAAATAATAGTTTATAAACCTAGGCTGATACTACATGGTGATGTGCATTCAGTTCTTGCAGGTTCCAGGGAGAAACTAAGAACCTTTATGAAGCTTACTGTCTCAATAGACAGTCATAATATAAAAATCATGTGTTGGACATACTTGGTATTGTGCTTGGTGCTTTTATATATTTTGTATATTGTTTCCAATTCTTACGGTAATCTGAAAGGTAGAAACTAATTGTTTTCATTTTACAGATGCAAAAACTGTGGCCCAGAGAGGTTAAGTAATTTGCCTGAGGCCATAAGCTAGTAAGTAGAAGAGATGAGAGTGATCAACCCACGTCTTGTAGACTTCAAAGTCTAAAAGTATGCCACATAGTACTCTGTAGACCTGTTGAGATATACACAGGGTAACTGTCCATGGGTGTAGACCAGATTAGCTCTGGTTTATCACAGAACTCTTTACAATACTTTCATTTGACAAATATTTACATTTAGGAACCTCTTAAAATGTTCAGCAAATATGTATAGAACACTTATTTTTAATATAAGATGCTATGTACTTTGCCATGGATAGGTAGAAAACTTTGTATAAGGTAAGTGTTCTGACATGCAAGAGCTAATTTCCCACTGGAGAAAAGTCCCAGAGATACCCATATCTAAGCAGCACAAGAGCAGTGAGCATTAGGAAGCCTGACTTTTTACGGTGTATCATGGAGAGGATATGATTTGAAGTGGGCCCTGAGTTTTGATGGATAAGAACATACCATAGGGAAAATTCAGAAAGTAGGTGTAATTCAGCTAGGTGCAGGGTACGTTCTATGGACGTAATAATTGGTTTTACTTGATCAAAGATTTTGTGACCAGAAATGTGGGTTATAGAATTCTCTGATTGCTAGACTAAAGCTTTTTTTTTTTTTAAAGATTTATTTTTTATTTATTTATGCATACAAGAACTGGGGTGTAGGCCATAGGTGCAGGGAGTGAGGATTTGCCGAGACAGAGTGGGAAATATAACAAGTAGATCCACTGAAATATATTGCTGAGGGGAGCAGCAGGTGAGACAGGTCTGCTGTGTCTTTTGGGTTATCACACTGATGGGGGATCAAACTTATGCCATAGTGGCTGGCGATAGCTTGATGGTGCTGAGACTAACCTCTGCGCCACCAGGGAGGCCCTAGACTGAAGCATTTAGACATATATGTAGGTCTTAGAGAATCCTTCCAGATTTTGAGCATAAAGGTGGTATGGTGTCTTAGAAATATAAACTGGCAACAATTTGTAGGAAGAATTATTGTAGAAGAGATACCAACAACAGGAAGAACAGTAAGAAGGCATTTATGAAATCATTAGAAATTACTTTCATATACTTTTGGAGTTTATCTTTGAGAAGTTACACAAAAAACAGAATTAGTTTCTAATTTGACAAAGTCTTTCTTTGCTAATATGAAGTCAGAATACTATGTACTTAGTATTTAAAATATGTAAAACACATTCTTATAAAAATTTCACATAATAGAGGAAATGTGCCAAGTCAGAAATGGAAGCTGCCATTTTCACTTTAGCTCCCATTCCCCAGGAGAAGCACTGTTGACATTTTGATATGGATTTCTCAGCCCCTGTTTGGCAAGTTTTGATTCTCCCTAATGTGTTCTGTTCCTGTTTTTTTGAGGAACCCTCATTGGAATGTGTACAAGCCTACCACTTCTTAAGTATATATTGATTATTTTTCAATAAATCAACACATACCTACATCAGTTGAAAATGTCAACTTCCATATGCTTGTGTCAATGTTGATCAAAATAATCTTCCTTCTAGACTTGGCAATATTAATTTCAAGTTAGGATGGAAGGATTTTTCAATAAAATAGAGGTGAAGATGATATAGACCTCTATACTAATGTATGCAAATGGTTATGGAGTTGAGCTGTGGGCAGCCCTATAGATTCTTTATATATGATCATACAACCCCCCCTCCCAAGTTTAGTCTCATAAAGAACTTGAGTTAGTCAGTTTTACCTCCTTAATAATCCACAGATTATTAATATTCTGCACCCTACATAGGCTCTAATAGAAGTTGTATTATATAGTTTACACCCAGTGTGTAAGTAAATTTTAAAATTTTTCTTTAGATATATATAAAAAAGGAAAATTGAGTAGTTCTTTGTGAATTTAGAATTTTAAGAGTATATTTTTTAAAAAGTTGGGTTCTTAAATGAACAATCCCATTCATTTAGAAAGTTATGGAGATAGAATAAAGATATTTCTCTAATTTTATTTTTTACTTAAAACACAAAGTGAACATTTTAGCACATACTGAGCCTTAATGCTCATAGTTGTGAATTGAGCCAGAGCAATACATTTTCTGTTACTCACTTTTTCTTCTTTCTCTATTTTTTGATGTCTTTCATTTGTTTTGGAAGAATTTATTTATGAATTTATTTTTTCCCTTTTGTTTAGGATGAGGATTTTGTGGGTCGGGATGATTTTGATGATGCTGACCAGCTGAGGATAGGAAACGATGGGATTTTCATGTTAACTTTTTTCAGTAAGTACATACATGTAGCAGAATCACTTGTATAAACTAGAGTGCTTTGGATTAAGGGAGAATCTGACTGACTTAAAATAGCTACTTGAGCTAACATTTTAATATTATATTTATTTGATGCTTCTTAATGAGAAGTTCAGTACTCTAAAAATAATGTTAATATCCTTTCTTTTTGTTTTCTGTTTCTATGAATACCTATGTAAAATATAATTAATGCTGTTAATGGAGATTCTGCATGTTCACAAGAGCTGATAAGCCTCATCTTTCAGGTCTAGGGAGCCCTTTAGCACTGTGCCTACTCTTACCTATAGGACAGCAATTAAAGTATTGTTTTCCGATGCTTTTGTTTTACAAGCTTCTATTTTCTCTCATATCAAAGTCAGTGGATTTTCCTCCCTTGATGCTATTTTGCATTTTCATGTGTCTTATTTAGAAGTGAGCAACCATTTCTTTTATTTGCTGTATTAAAAAGAGGAAATGCAGTGCTTTTAGATTTGACATTATGCAAGTTGTCAAAATTCATAGAAGCAGCAGTATGAATGTCTTGAATCAGGTTAATTTGGGGTCACTAATTTAATGTTCAAGGCATTTATTTTATTTACTGTACTGTAATACATGAAGTAAAGTGTATAAGTTGTAAGTATAGTTTAGTGAAAGTTAAAACATTTTTGAAAATGAATCACAATAGATATAAATAGTGTTTTTGTTGTTTGCTTTTGGGAAGAAGAAGACAGAAAGACAGTGTTTTGGGGACATGGGGTAAGGGTTGTACAGAGCTGGCTGAACCAAGACTAGAGGGCGCCGTGAGGTATCTTCAGGTGACAGGACATGTCTGACATCTTTTTTTCCTCTCTGCTTTTACAGTGGCATTCCTCTTTAACTGGATTGGGTTTTTCCTGTCTTTTTGCCTGACCACCTCAGCTGCAGGAAGGTATGGGGCCATTTCAGGATTTGGTCTCTCTTTAATTAAGTGGATCCTGATCGTCAGGGTAAGTTGTACATCAGGAAAGATGGATTCTGTACAGAAGCAATAAATTGAATGACTTGGAATATTTGTTTTTCATTTGCTTGCTTTGACTTACCATTTAAAATTATTTTTGGCTTGTCTTTGTTGTGGGGTCATGAAGTTCAGTTGAAATAATTTATAGTTGGTTTTTGCATACAAATTTTATAGTCAAATCTAGTGAATATTGGTGGTCCAAGGGTATTTTACAAGTTATTCTTCAGCTCTGTTTTTAATTTATAAAACATATGTTCATTCTGAAATAGGTTATCTTTATAAAAAAGTAAGGATATCACCTCTTTGGTGTCTTGTCAGAAACAGGCATTTCTCTCACTAATTCTACTGAAGTTTTAATCTAGCTTTCTTCTCTCCTTCCATTTCTTCTTTTCTCCATTCTTCCTTGCTCTCTTCTTCTCTTCCAGGATTGGTTTTCTGTGGCATCATTGATAATGCCAAAATGATTGGGGAACCAAACTGTTCAACCAACTGACTCTATTAGTGGGCCTTATAGCAAAGTAAATTAGAGATCTTCACTCATTTGGGAGTTCCCATTTATTAGAATCTCGTGAAGTAACTTAAAACTGTGCTGTGTAAGATCTGGTCCTATGATTTCAGATAAGTTTATCGCTGTTGTCAGTTTTGTAGGTAAAACCAATATATTCATCATACATTGACATTATTAACTAATGAATGGGTATTGACTGACCACTGGAGTTTTCCATATTTATTCTAAAGCAGTTAACGTGTTGAAGATTCCAAATTCCTTTGAGAATCTGATAAAACTTGTGGACTTTTGTCCCAGCAGCTAATACATACTCATCTAAAACATGTACTTTGGGTTAAGAACCCAAATCCTAAAGAGGTTTTTTTATTCTCTAAATTGTAATTTTACTTAAGAACTAAAAGACTGCATTTTAATTTTCAAACTGTTAAACTTTTGAGTATGAAAAGCCTCCAACAGAAAACAGATAAAATTAGTTGACAGTCTTTTTTTTGCACTAAATTTTTTAATTGACCATATTTTTGAAAATTGAATCAACTTGTGTTAGTTAGGATGACTTTGGCTGTAAGTAACAGAAACCTAGCACAAAATGGCCTGAAGAATGGTAGGAAAAGTCATTCTCTCATGAAAATAAGTCCTGATAGGGAGGTTAAATTGATATCATCTGAAATAAGTAATGTTCTGCTCAGCATTTTGGTATAGCTGCCCCCCTCTCAGGTTAATTAAGGCTGATGATGGCAGTTTCAGGAATCATCAAAAACACAACAATGCTTAGTAGAAGAAAGGGAAGTGTTTCTTCTGTTTTCTCTTTAAGAGCAAGGAAACCTAGAAGCTCTCAATAACCATTGATCAGGAGTGGGATGATCATTTTGTACATGATAAAGCTTTCAAGATCAAGGCATGACTGAAGAGGTAGGAATAAAATTAGGTCTCATTAAAATGAAGGCCATACAATTGGTTTTGGCAGTGGGTAAGTAAAGTAAAAGCATTAGCAAAACTTACTTCCAGAAAGGCAAAAGTTATGTGGGCAAGGAAAAAGCACTCTCAAAATGAGTTCATATAGGCAAAAGCTATTTCAAAAGATTGTTTTTCAATGGCGGGAAATGTATTTGCATGTATTATAACCATTTTAAATCAGCAATATATGAAATACTTTCATTTATATTTTTTATTGTCAGAACTAAATGACAGCAATCAGTATGCTGTCTCTTGTGTGTTCAGTGTTTTGTGTGTCCTTAAGTTAAAATGTGAAATTGTATTTGCTAAGCTGCTATAAAATATTTTACTTTATTTTTCAGTTTTCTACCTATTTCCCTGGATATTTTGATGGTCAGTACTGGCTCTGGTGGGTGTTTCTGGTTTTAGGTAAGTTGCTTTTTTTTTTTTTTAATATATATTTAAAGAGCAGATTTATTAGAAAAGGGATAGGATAGTAAAAGACACTTGCATAGACACAAGCGGGCAGGAAGAGCTGCCCCGAAAGAGACAGGTTTGCTGAGAGAAGCCTGCATGGTTGCAAGCGGGCGGCCTTGAGGAGAGCTGCCTCCACTGAGGGAGGTCAGTGAGAAGTCCCGTCATGATACAAGTCATGGGCAGGGTGAAAGCTGCTGCCCTGCAGGAGAGAAATGGTGAAAGGAAGCACCTGCATAGGCACAGGTGGGCAGACGGAGTACTGCCTAGGTGAGTTGCTTTTAACATAAAAGAAAGAAAAGATTATGTTAAATTTTAGAGGCAAAATTACTTTCAGGAAACCTTCATCTTTTTTACTATACCGTAATATATTAGTAATAATGAGCGTAATTAAAAAAATTTCTCCCTTAAAGATTAGATATTGTCACCATCAGAGTAACATAACATGCATGTCATAATAAAACTTTTCTACGTGGTGTTGGGTTTTTCCTAACCCATTCATATGCATGTTCCCCATGTGACCATGGAGACACACCACTAAGTCTGTGGACTTTTCCCCTTATGAGTTATTGTCAGAAAGTTCACAAACTCAACTCCAAATTGTTTCTAGGCCCACTGTGACCAGGTGTACTCATGAGTGAATGTGGCCCATCTTCTGTTGAATCTGTCAATAGAAAACAAGATATATAGCCTTAGTAAACATTAACTGCTGAAAGAACCACTGTTGGGTTTCCAAATTCATTAATTTGCTCTTGGTAAGAATAAGAATTGTTTTACCATAGGGGAGGAGGCTTTTTTTTTCTCTTTTTTAATACCAGGCAGGTTGTTGGTCTTAACATTACTCTGTTTATTTTAAAATCTTTTTTCCAAAACATGTTAAAATGATGAACATTGGAGTAAATACTGCTGACTTCTTCATTTGTAAAAAGAATATATATGCTTCAGTAATGGAGACCTCCATCACTGCTGTCATTTCTGCAAAGCAATTGTGGGGCCATCTTGTATCTATTAAAGATAGTGTAATTGTCTTCCTCTGCTTCTGTGACATCACTTTCTCCTAAGTCCTATGTTGTGCCTTCTTGTTGCCTCCTTTTTAAAGATTCTTGGTAGCAGTGCTGTTCATGGGTCTGGCTAGCACAGGGCAGGACCTATGCCCACAGTGCTTAATACATTCAGGACCTATGATTTGCTTTAAGTGGCAGAGTCTTGCATTGCTGACTTTGAATTTTACTTAAAAAACAAGTCACATTTCCCCCCCTCCTTTCTGATTAATAAGAAGCTTAATAATAAAAGTGACCTACAGTAAAGTTATTTTGGAGGAATAAATAGTTCCTTGACTTGCTTATTCTCTAAACTATATCTTTGAAAGAAAGGCTGACTCACACTCTTCCTGCACACCTATAAAGTCCAAGCAAATCCTGAGCCAACAAAGGAAGAGCCATTAAACATATTTTCAGGTTGATTATTGAAAGCATAGATACTTTAAAGACATTTAGTGGGCTCATTTCCTTTCGATTGTAAAGTTTCATGGAAGATGAATTTGTAATACTTTATAATTGATCATTTTCACTCTCTTGATGCATAGTAGTAAGCAAAAAATGGTGAGATCTCTGTGGGTGTAGTTTATGTATTCGAATCCAATAGTTGAATCATTTTTGGAACGTCTCTTGCAGAGAGAACAAATATTCTTGGAGTTTTTCCTATAAGCACTATGTCTACAGAGTCCTCAAGCTGAGTTACATCTAGCCTGTAATTATGGTTGGTTTGTTCCACACTTATTTTCAGAAGTTTCCTATTAGTTGCCAACATTTTAAAAAAGCAAGGGTTCCACATAAAACATCTAAATTTTTTTACTTTCATCAAAAATTATAATGCTGAATTAAACTTGCCTGTTTTCCCACATGGTATCCACCCTTTGACTGCAGCTGAGGTGTAGCTGAACCCCTACGTACAGGTTATGCCCTCCCCTGTTCATTAAGATCCCCCCACCCAGCATTTGAGAGGCGACCCTTGCCCCATAGTCCTTTGCTGCTTTTGGTACCAAACAGAGTGGTATTCACTGAACTGAATGCTGTAGATGACTCTTGGTTGCTGACAGAATTCAGTTTTATCTGAGTACAAAGAATTTTCCAAAACTGAGTATATTTTTTAAGAGCTGGAGAGGAGGGAGCAAGGAAGTGAAGAGTAACTAACTGCTAGTGGGTATAGATTATTTTAGGAGTGATAAAAATAACTAAAATGCATTATGGTGATAGTTGTACAGCTCCAACGCTATACTAAAAGTCAATGAATTGAACATGTTGTTGATCAGGTGTGCTTTATAATACATAAATTATCTCGATAAAGGTGTTTTTAAAATGTGTCTAAGATTGAGGGACCATCTCTGAAGGAGGAGGACCAGAGTGTCAGAGCTACCATTGGAGGGGGCGCATGTCTTCTGGGTGACTCCTCCAGGAGGTACAAACCTCTGTGAATGTATAGGTTGTGGTGTAGCCATAAAAAGCCAGTCTTACTCCTTTACTTCCTGGTAAATAAATGGCAACGCACACCCTATTTGATGCTGTGGTAGGTAAGGAGATCCTGACATCTAGTGGACAACATTATGTACTGTCTGCAGAAAAAAATCCCATGACAAAAAAGGGTACATTTTTAAATTTTTTTTTTTTTAACTTGAGAAAAACAGTTTCTAGCTTCTCTTTTTTTGGGAATTAATTATCTTGCTTTTTTTTCTTTTTAACTGAGAAGCTAGGCATTGATAATGCTTCTCAGTGAGGTTCACAAATGTAAATATTTGGACCCATCTTATTTGTTATTGCCTTTTTAGACAAACTAGATTTTGAATGTGCCAAAGAGACTTTTATTTGACTTTTGAGACTTCCTTCTTACTGAGAAATAAAATATTTATTTGGAAAAATTTGGAGGAAATAGCTCATGTTTTGATATCTTTTAGCAGAAAAAAACAAAGTAGTGTTGGAGGGAACTTCATGGAAACTATAAACTCACTCTTGATTTTTCTGTTTTAAATTAGGCTTTCTCCTGTTTCTCAGAGGATTTATCAATTATGCAAAAGTTCGGAAGATGCCAGAAACTTTCTCTAATCTCCCCAGGACCAGAGTTCTCTTTATTTATTAAAGGTATTAAAACCAACAGACTTTATTCTACCCTACTATAATAACTATGTGATACATTTACAGATTTCTATTCCAATGTACAGCAGAGTGTATGTAACCCCCTGTGGCAGGGGATATAGAGAAAGTATGGAAACCACAGTCATTGCTTTTTAGCAGTTGCTTATTAAGGAGTAGTTTTACTTACATAGAGCTTTTAAAAAAGATAAGTTAGAAAAACCACCATAGGAGAAAACTTTGTCTCGTGTTTTGACAGTGCAGAAGAGGAAAGGTCTTAGTGATCATCAGGGATAAGGTATTTGACAGGAATTCTAGGTCCAAGATATTTGAGTTTTGAATCTTGAATCCTGAAGCCACTGCTTACTAATGTGCCAGTTCCAGAGCATGATACTGTGAGAAGGAGCCTTTTAGGTCAAACTGCTCTGCCCTAACCCTAGAGCTGAGACAGTCCTTTGGAAACTTAATAACTCGTTTTGCCTGGGCTACTGAAAAAAATCCACCAAGGCTTCCATGTCTTAAAAAATTTCCTGGATAGCTTACTGTTCACTCTGATGTTACCACTTTGGTGGTCAGGCAGATCAAACCCTAGGGAAGGAAGGGGAGAAAGGTCCTTTTCCCCTCCAAGAACAGGAGGACTAAGAGCTCTTTGAGGCTCTTTGATCCACTCATGTTTAACCCCAGAAGCTAACTTCATCTTAAATCAGCAGCTGCTGAAAGGAAGAGATAGAGAAAGATAGTATACTGGAGAGCGGCCTCTCTGAATAAGATCTAATAGTCCATCTTGAGCTTTGTCTTTGTTCCTTAAGACTGTTGAGGACTCGGTGGATTGTGGAGGACAACCTTAAAACAACACCTCGGGGTCAGGCCAGTTGGAGGACTCAGGCAAGGCTTTGTAAAGGGTATAGCAGTTGAAATAAGCCTTAAATTCATGGGTAGAATTTCAACTTGTAGAAATTAGATAGGGTGAGGAAGAATTTCAGAATTAACCTAACATAGTGAAGAGCAGAAGTAGAGTTAGAGCTTGCTCAAAGGGCAAGCTATGAGAGTGAAGGCTGGAAAGCCAGGTTGAGACTGTCCTCAAGTATCTTGAGTACTAAGCCCATTTGCAATGGAATCAGAATTTAGAGAACAGCCTTTTAAACCCAGGGATGTGTTTGATGGCTCAATATAAGCACAATCCCATGAGAACATTATTTTGTTCTGTATTTGCTGTTGGGTTATCATAGTTTACACAGACTAGGAGTAGAGTTCTAAATTTGAAGCTTGGTGATAGTCTTAAGATAGATGCATTAAGAAATGAAAGTATCCACCATATTTAATTTACAAGGTGGTAGGACAGCATTGAAAGTTTTAATCAACAGAATAATATGAGATTTTTTTTTTTTTAATTTTCTAGAGGCATGTCTTATTTATTTATCTATTTGTTTGTTTGGTTGGTTTATACATGCACTGAGTACAGTCAGAAGCCGGGAGGGTGAGAGAATTCACCAGAGCCAGAGCAGGGAGCAGAACAGGCAGAAGGACCCAAGTACACTGCTGAGGGGAGCAGCGGGCGGCAGGAGAGGTCTGCGCGCCATGTGGCACCCTCCTCAGGTGGCCGGGGAGCAGCCGGGGATCGAACCAGCGCCGCAGAGGCCACGGGCAGCTTCTCAACCCAGCGCTCAACCGCTGCACCACCTGGGAGGCCCAATAATATGAGATTTTAATCAACAGAATAATAATAGGAGAAAGATTTTAGTCAATAGAATGAATAATAAGAATAAACAGAATAACAAATAATATATTTGTTAAATTAACAAAAATTTTTTCAAGCATGGTATAGCTAATATCGGTCAACTTTTCTATATATCAGATACTATTAAGTACTTTCCATGTATAATTTAATGTACTTATGTAAATAATAGAAGGTTATAGTAATAAATAAGCTTAGATATATGGTAAGGTATATTCATAAGGCATTTCTTATAAAAATTAAAGCATGCAAGAAATTTTGGCTTGGGTTGATTTAAAGTCAGTATCTTCAAAGGACTTACATGCATTTATTTGAAGGAAAATTTTAGTAATTAAGAGTACCAGTTGTTTTAAGATACATTTAAAAATTGGGCCTCCCTGGTAGTTCAAGGGGTTAAGCACAGCACTGTGAGGCTATCCGCAGCTTCTGCAGCATGAGTTCGATCCCCGGCTAACCAGGGAGCTACCCACATGGTGCAGCAGATCTCTCCTGTCTTGCCTGCTGCTCCCCTCAGCAATATATTTCAGTCAGTCGCCTGTTCTGTTCCCCACTCTGTCTCTGGTGAATCCTCTAACCCTCACACCTCTGGCCTGTACCCCAGTTCTTGTATGCATAAATAAATAAATCTTAAAAAAAAGATATTTTTAAAAGTTGAGATATACTAGATATGTAACAGTATTTTCAGGTGCATACTGTATAATTTGTATATACTGCAAAATGATGACAACAGGATCCAATGTGACTTTTTTTCTTTTTTTATGGGAATGATGTTTGGTTTTGGCAATAAAAATGCTTAGTGGTTATTGTTAGAAATTAGTATCAAAGAAAATGTGGCTAGGCCTCCCCTGGTGGCGCAGCGGTTGAACGCTGGGCTGCAAAACTGCCCGCAGCCTCTGCAGCAACGGTTCGATCCCCAGCCGCTGGGCAAGGGTCCCACATGGCGCAACAGATCTCTCCTGCCGCGCCTGCTGCTCCCCTCAGCAATGTACTTCGTCAATCTGCCTGTTCTGTTCCCCACTCTGGCTCTGGTGAATTCTTTCACCCTCTCGTGCTTCTGACTGGACCCAGTGCTTGTATAAATAAATAAATAAAATTTTTATTAAAAAAAAAAAGAAAATGTGGCTAGAAGAAAATTTTTCCACATACTCTTAGAATTCTTATGTCCCTGTAACTGATAGCCCTCTCCTTGTATGTATATTTATTAATCAATATCCAATAGAATGGTGCATAGTTTGCAGTTTTTGAATATATAAAAACATATGATCATTTTCTGTATCACTAAGTGAGTATCATAAATGTGCTTTTTTTAAAAAAAGCACATTTTATTTTGCCTTTTGACCCCACCCCTTCACCCATTTCTTCCCTCCCCCCCTTCTTCCTCCCCTCCACTTCACCACCCTGAGCATGCTTTATTGCCTATTTAAAAATGTGTGGCATGTCATGGATATAGAGTCAGTCACAGAGTCTAGACAGAATGTGCTTTGATATCACTGGCCCAGATCCCTAATGGCTATGATGTGTCTTGGACGTCCTAGCTTTAAGAGTCTTATCAGATCTTCTGTTCATTTTTATGTGGTTATTGTCATTTTTTTCTTTATATATTTGATTGTAATTTATACTTATTTCCATAAGCCTTAGGTTTAACTCCTATCAAATTCAAAAGTTAATTCTTTTGGATTGCCTCAAGATCCAGAAATCATCTGCAGATTACCACCCCCTCCCCCAATCCTTTGGTGTCTAAACTATCCTACTTCTTTGTTTTTTAAAAAAGATGCTGTAGTCTAGTTTTAATGGTAGCTCTAAATTTCTTAATAGACTGAGATTACTCCTTCATCTATTCTTTTTATCCCTTAGTTAAAAGGAAATTTCCCTTTTTATTAGGGCATTGGACATCTTCCTCATCTTCTTCTACATAATAAATAGCAGCTAGACTGAGAAAAACCCTGAACTTCTCACTTTTCCTATTATTATTAGGGGCTTCAGTGAAGATTTTGTTTATAAAATCTATTAATTGTTTTGTTTTGATATCCTAAAATTTCTGAAAGGGTTTATGGAAGTATTCTATTTGCAAAGCAGAGCATCACTGAGGCTGTGCTTTGAAGTAAGCAATCCTTAGAAGGGAGATTATAGACCTCCTCTGTTTGAGAGTCAGAAGCTTTAGAGTGCTTTATAAGTTGTTAGAAATTTACTCAGAAGTATATATGTGTACCCCATGGAGAGCATGTTAGGGTATATTTGCTTTTCTGTCTGACTTTGATATTCTAGTTGATTTGAAATCACTCCTGACATGCCCAGAGGACTCAGGGCTCTAAATTGAGGGTTTAGGGACTCAAAGCAGCATTTAGTATTCTAATGACTTCCTCACTAATTTTCAGTATCCGCAGAGGGAACCTGAAAAACCATAATATCCCATAGGACAAAATTCCCTTTGTCCATTGAAAGGGATAAGAACTGTCCATTTAAAAAAAATGTAGAATATTTTCTCTAGTTTAGAGAAAATTTAATTTGAAGATATGCTAGAAAACCATCATATAAAGATTTTATTTTCTTTCACTGAGATTTATTTCTTTCTTTGGTAGAGGTGTCACCAGTTAAAACCTAAATGTGGGCTTACTTTTTGCCAGAAAGATGTGGGTAGGGAATTTTAAAAATAACTTTGCTATTACAGAAAATACCTTAATTATTGCTGTAATAAGATTTGGCATTTTCCTGGGAAAGGATATAAGAATAGTGACTGTTCTATTCAGGCTACCCAAAATACAGTACAAACCAATCATCCAATTTTGAAATAATCCCAAAAGGTCTTTCTAATCTGCCACTGTAGATATTACAAAAGCTGAACACTAAAGTTTGTACTGCAATCATAAGGGCAACTCCCAGACTCCCCTTGAGAACTCATTAAAGCTTTTTTTCTCTAAAAGAAAAAATCTGGTTTTCTACCCCACAAGAAAAACCAGAAGGAACTGCTAGAGCTGGGCACTGGGGCATCAAGAAGCATGTAAAGAAGCAAAAAAACCCAAAATATTCCTTTTTTTTTTTTTTAAACATTTGTGGTTTTATTTATTTATTTTAATTTATACAAGCACTGGGTACAGTCAGTAGCGCGGGAGGGTGAGAGAATTCACCAGAGCCAGAGAGGGGAGCAGAGCAGGCAGAAGGACCGAAGTACACTGCTGAGGGGAGCAGCAGGCGGCAGGAGAGGTCTGTGCACCATGTGGGACCCTCCTCTGGTGGCCGGGGAGCAGCCGGGGATCGAACCGGCACTGCAGAGGCTGTAGGCAGTTTCACAACCCAGCGCTCAACCGCTGCGCCACCGGGGAGGCCCCAAAATGTTCCTTTTTTTAAAAAAAAAAAAGTTATATCTTTATCTGGAATCATCAGAAATGGAAAGTATTCATAGTTTTTCTTATTTACCAATTAATTAGAAAGTACTTTTATGGAATACCCCTTCCTCTGATGCTACCAGGTAATTGAAGGGTTAGCTACCGTAGCTATAAGATGGTAGCACAGTTAAAGTAGTATTTAACACTTCTCCAAAAGCTCTTACACATTTGAAGCATGATAGATTTTATACTTTTTTTTTTTATAGAGGCATGCTTTATTTATTTGTTTGCTGGTTTGTTTGTTTGTTTTGTTTATACATGCACTGGGTACAGTCAGAAGCGCGGGAGGGTGAGAGAATTCACCAGAGCCAGAGCGGGGAGCAGAGCAGGCAGAAGGACCGAAGTACACTGCTGAGGGGAGCAGCGGGCGGCAGGAGAGGTCTGCGCGCCATGTGGGACCCTCCTCTGGTGGCCGGGGAGCAGCCGGGGATTGAACCGGCACCGCAGAGGCCGTGGGCAGCTTCGCAACCCAGCGTTCAACCGCTGCGCCACCGGGGAGGCCCATGATAGATTTTAAATTCTGTTATTGTGATCACATCTGAAATAAAAAGGGGGAAAAGTTTGTAAAACCTGACATTCATAAGATGAAGCCTGTCATCATTAGTGATTACTATGACCTGGTGAGCGATAGGTGTTTTTTTTTTTAAAGATTTACTTATTTATGCGTACAAGAACGGGGGTACAGGCTAGAGGTGCGGGGGGTGAGAGCATTCACCAGAGACAGAGTGGAGAACAGAACAGGCAGATTGACTGAAATATACTGCTGAGGGGAGCAGCGGGCAAGACAGGAGAGGTCTGCTGCACCATGTGGGTAGCTCCCTGACCCAGGGATCGAACTCGTGCTACAATGGCTGCAGAGGGCTTTACAGTGCTGTGCTTAACCTCTTGGGCCACCAGGGAGGCCCCTGGTGAGCAATAGTTACTAAACATCAAATATTTTAACTTTTCCCCATAGTCTTCCTCAGTGCCTCTCTTAATTTATTAAAGAAAATTCATCTCAAGTTAGTTTGATTTTGTTTGGACTGTGTTTTAAAGTTACCAAGATAGTAGAAATGTTTCCAGTGGGACTTTTGCTTAAAACTTTCGTTTAATGTCCAAGAAGGAAAGTTTGTCTTATTATTGCAAGTAGAGGACCTAAAGGCTACCCGGTTAGGAGGAGAGCTGCCTCTGCTGCTTTTGCAAAGGGAGAAAGTTGGTGAGGGGAAACACCTGCATAGTCAAGGTGGACAGGAGAGCTGCCATTTCCATTTGCTAGTTTTCTTTTTGTTGCTTCTTGACTTTCAAAGTTCTGTGTCTTTGTCCCTGCACACCCTGATGTTTTTCAGTCTATAGAAAATTGTTTCAGTATTGGTTTGCTTCAAAAACAACTGAATTTAGAGTTTGGGGAAATGTTAGCAGTTGAAAGAGAGTATGTTGATTTCCTCCAGTGTTTTAGTTTTTGTTCATTTTGCCAGTCTTTTGAAGATTTTGCAGTGGTCCAATCTGAAAAGAGTCATGTGACTACAGTAATTTGGAAAGATGGAAAAATTAAGGGTGTGTGTGTGTCCAAGTTCCATTTGGGTAGGGTATGCCACAAAGTAGACTCACAATAAATATTTGTTAATTAGCTCATCTATCTCACTAGTGTTATTTTTTTTAATATTTTATATAATTCTTACATCATTTTTCATCTTTGTACAATGTATGCATTTTCATTTTGGTTATATTCCCCATACAATTGCCCGCCCCCCTTATTTTGACTCTAGTTCTTCCTCTTAGTGTTATTTCTTCTAGCATCATCCTAGAGAGTTATTTGTAGCTTCTCCCAAGTTGTTTTCATAGCAGTCAAATTAATTTACCATTCTAGTGCAGAAATACCTCAAAGTATTGGATAAAAATTACATTTAACAAAATATAAGAACATTATTTTGAGAGTATTTCAGTCACGTAATAACTGAATAATAAAAATTAGTTTGGGGCTTCATAGATGTATTATTAAACATGCCCCCCCAAATACATTGACTTAACAAAAATTGCTTAAAAGAAGTACTTATGACACCTGTGAGTTTATAGTCACTTTTAAACTTTGCCATGGTTTAAGTACAGCTTTAATCATTGACATCCTTTTTTGGAAATCTTCCTTGTATGAATCTAGCAGAGTTGGCCGGGCAAACAGTAGCTTCAAGTGTGTTAGGAAAGTTACTTATGCACTTGAATACTCCTGTCTTCTTGCCCCAAGTTCCTGTCATTGCTGTCATCTTATATTTTGAGGTTAAGTGTGGGGTGAAAGAAGTGCTGTTTGTGTTTTTTTCTTAGGAGGTTTGGAGAGAAACCCCTGAGCTGAAAGGTTTTAGAGGAAGCATTTAACTTATTTCTAGTTCTAGAATCCTATTTTAATAACTTTAAGAACTGAAATTTTGGGCCTCCCCTGGTGGCGCAGGTGGTTGAGCGCAGTGTGGTGAAGATGTCTGATCCCTGCCGGCCAGTGAGATACCCACACAGCACAGCAGACCTCTTCTGTCTCACCTGCTGCTGCCCTCAGCAGTGTATTTCAGTCAGTCTGCCTGTTTCTGGTGAATCCTCTCAACCTCCCGCTCATCTGTCCTGTACCCCAGTTCTTGTATGCATGAATAAATTTTAAAAAAAAGAAGTGAAATTTTAATGTTTATTGAATACTATGATGTCAATGTATAGTAATCTTAAAGTTATGTTAAAATGTACTTCTTTCGTCTGCAAACATCCTGCTTTCTTTTGTCACTACATCCTTCTCTTAACCAAAATAACAAGCTAACTGGAATTTCAATATTCAATATCCTCCTCTGGCAGATGTTTTCTGGCAAAGGCCTTCCTGCGTTTATGAATTCTCTCTCAAGAAGCAAGAGAACACCTGCAGGAAGTGAATCAAGATGCAGAACACAGAGGAATAATCACCTGCTTTAAAAAAAATAAAGTACTGTTGAAAAAGATCTTTTCTCTCTATTTGTTCCTAGGTGTAAAATTTTAATAGTTAATGCAGAATTCTGTAATCATTGAATCATTAGTGGTTAATGTTTGAAAAAGCTCTTGCAATCAAGTCTGTGATGTATTAATAATGCCTTATCTATTGTTTGTAGTCATTTTAAATAGCATGAGCCTTGTCCCTATAGTCAGTAGGGGGCAATCTTGCTTTATTCATCTTCCATCTCAAAAAGAATTTAGAGTTAAATATTTTAGTGTAAGATATGTATAATGCTGGCCATTTTAAAGGGGTTTTCTCAAAAGTTAAAACTTTTGTTATGACTGCATTTCTGCACATAATCCATATTTGCTGTTAAAATAAATCTAGAAATTTATTCATTTGTACTGTGAACACCTGAAAGCAAAATCATAGTGCAAAATACATTTAAAGTGTGGTCAGGAATATGTTCTTAATTGGTAAATAATAAGCATTAATTTTTTAGTCTGTGTTCTAAATTTTGCAGTACTTTATTGTTCTGTATTGTGTGCCTAAGGGATTCTAAAGGTGTTATCACTGTATAAAACAGAAAGAACAAAGACAAATGCAGCTGAATTACTAAAATGCAATCCTTGACACTGTTTGATATGAGTCCCTACCCGTTTTTTCTTTTTCTTTTATTTCCTGATGATTAGGCCAGGGGCTCGGAGTAGGGAGGGGGGGGAATAGGTACTAGGAGCAAAAAAAGAATTAGCTTGGAACTTTTGAGATGATCCCTAACATACTGTACTACTTGCTTTTACAATGTGTTAGCAGAAACCAACGTGTTACAAATGTAGAATGATGTGCTTTCTGCCAAGTGGTAATTCACCTTGGTTTGCTATGTTAAAACTGTAAATACAACAGAACATTAATAAACGTCTCTTGTGTAGCAACCTTTGCTGTAGATTAGTGGGTAATTTCTTGGTTTGCATTGTTGATTGCTAAGGCATTTTTTTCTAATCTCCACTCATACATACAGATCATTTAGTAAATAGTTTAGAAACTGGTCCTGGGCCAATTTTTTTTTTCCATTTCTAGCCAGAAAGGTTCCCTTCTTTCATATCATACTCATTGAATGTGAAAATTGGTTCTGCAAAAGATAATGGACTAAAATAGGGAGGAGGACTTGTAAAGATCTTAAATCATTCTAAAATTTCTAATTACGCTTCATTGTTTTAGACATAATCTTAAATTACTTACTTCCAATATTTTCTGAAGGTTTCTCAAACACAACCAATGTGTTAGTCCTCTGAGCACCTAGTTGAGGCTATAGTTAATCCTCACACCTGATTTCTATTCTTGTCTCAGTTCTGTTAAATTTAGAGATCAGTGTTTCTTACATTATCAGCTATTTCATTTTTTCCCCTTCTTCCACTTAGATAAAATATAAAGAAAAATGCAGAGAGATTATCAAATAATTACCTAAACCAGCACTTCACTTGGTGCAAGAACTGTAAATGTTCTTTTATCAGCAACGTATGAACATCTGGAATCAGTTTAGAAAGTCTGTTCAGGGGTGTCAGTAGGTGATGCATAGAAGTGTAGATTGTGTAAAGTCTAGGACTTGGACTGACATTTCAGTGATGATTCTAACTAGTTTATTGACTCTTACAAGTAATAGAATAGTATGTTCTTGTTCAAAAGTTATTTTTTGCCATAGATAAATGGGGTTTTTTTGGGCCTCCCCGGTGGCGCAGCAGTTGAGCGCTGGGTTGCAAAGCTGCCCGCAGCCTCTGCATTGCCGGTTCGATCCCCGGCTGCTCCTGGCCACCGGAGGAGGGTCCCACATGGCGCGCAGACCTCTCCTGCCGCCCGCTGCTCCCCTCAGCAGTGTACTTCGGTCCTTCTGCCTGCTCTGCTCCCCGCTCTGGCTCTGGTGAATTCTCTCACCCTCCCGCACTTCTGACTGTACCCAGTGCTTGTATAAATAAATAAATATTTAAAAAAAAAAAAGATAAATGGGGTTTTATAAAAGTCCAGTTTTTTTGAGTTTGATTATCCCAACACCAGAGTTTAGAAGTTTTTATACCCAAGAATGTTTTAAGTTTTAGAAATATGTGTCTAACAGTCTGAATAAATGTGGATATATGCAATAGAGAGAATAAATGATCTCAAGGCAAAATAGAAGGACCCTAAATCACATTAACTCAAACATTGTAGACTTGCTTTGTGTTTATTCTTTAGGTCCTTGTGCCTTATTTGGTTTTGTATATTCAGAGAACTGAAATATTTGGAATTCCTATTTCTGCATATTTGGTGATATGTAAGACTTTGTTAAATATAAACCCTCAGTTTGCTATACTTTAGAAGTACTTAAGAGGATGATTTCTTTCTAATTTTAAATATTCTAAAAGTCAAAGTTTTTTCTTATACTTAAAGTTGGCACCATAAGTCACTTATAGTCTTTACTATTTAGAGTGGAAATATATATGCTGAACTGTTGTTCTTCATTTTTTCTCATTCTTTTCTGTCTCCCTTTTGTAGGTTCATTAAGAATAACTTTTGGATAAAGACTGGGTCCTTAAATTATTTGAAAGGGGATACTGAGGAACCACTGTTTTTGCCAAAGATTATGGAATAAAATGACTGATCCTGGGCTAAAGAATAACAAGGGCTTACTCACCACCATAGAGGTCCCCCATGTTTCTTGTTGCCATTTGGAAATATAAAAGCTATCTTTAAAGGGTTCTGTGTAGCCACTCCTTTTTCCCCCAAAAAAAGATTACTTGTGTGGGAATTAAAGTTATTAAAATTCACTTGTTAAAAAATGGTAACAATACCTTTACTAACAAGAATGGATAAGAATGAGTGTCTTTACATTTTGTTTAGAGTGTTAAAAGAAATGACAAGATTTTTCATGAAGTTAAATGATAATCGCATTTTTTTTTCCTGTTGTTAAGTATTTATTATCTGACTTGAGCTGTGACCCACCATGAATCATTAGTAGCACAGATGAAGTTTCCTTTGGCCTTCACTATATATCATTATGCTAGAACATATTCCACTTAGTTGTTTTTAATATAAATTATTTATATTTAAGGGATGAAATAACTACTGAAAGGGAATTTCAGGACCCATAGAAGTGGTAATTTCAGTGACGACCTAAAGCAGCAAGCTTTTGAGGTAAGGATCAACAAAAATAGGCTTCACAAATGGAGCCTGTCCTCAAATTTGAATCCAACCCCGCCTCTGCCCAATATCTGACCACCTTGAGTTCAGGCTCATTGTCATAATAGACCATGAAAAATCATTTGTCCCTGATTCTAGTGAACAGTTGAATTTTACCTTAAAACATTCCAAGCATAGACATTTACATAAAATATGAGGGAATATTTTATGAAAAATTTCTTGGTGAAGCCTCCTTGATGAAACCTGGTAAATCACATGCATGCTGTAGTTTAATAATTTTCATGTTATGCTGGTTTTTTTCAACTATTTAATTTTACCTTTGCAGGCTTTCTGAGATGATAAGGACAAAATAAATTTCTATAGATGGTTTGCACATTTTTTTAAAAATCATGTTTTGTATATTTTTAAGCCTGAATAGGATTTATAGACTGTAAGGAGAAAAAGTGGGTTGAATGAGAGCATTGTTCAACTAAGACTATTCTTTTTGCATATATGTATAATTGTAGTTATTAAAGAGTACCCACAAAAAGTACTCTGACATATAGGCTCTGAACTTTGCTTCTTTGTAGGCTATGTTGCTGAAGTGGATGACATCTCAAAAAGAAGTAAGCCAAGAATTCCTGAAGGGGAGAGTTTTAGGTTGAGTAAATGGTTTTCAGGAGGAAAAGATAGTTATAGAAACTGACGATATCGTCCCCATCCTAAAAAGAGGGTATCACCAACAACTTTATGATCTACAGAATAAACTTATAGAAAGTCTGTGGAGACTGTCCTCCAGTGGACACTTTGCCTGTCTATAAAATGTGCCATCTACTGTGTGACTTTTTTTTAAAGATTTATTTATGCATACAAGAACTGGGTACAGGCCAGAGGTACAGGGGGTGAAAGGATTCACCAGAGACAGAGTGGGGAACAGTACAGGCAGATTGATAGAAATATACTGCTGAGGGGAGCAGTGGGCAAGTCAGGAGAGGTCTGCTGCGCCATGTGGGTTGCTCCCTGGCCGTACTGCAGTGGCTGCAGATAGCTTCATAGGTTGCATCTTAACCCCTTGTGCCACCAGGGAGGCCCTACTGGTTCGCTCAGCCTTCAAGTAACCCAAAGAATGTGTGACCATAGAATACAGTTATTTATTATTATTATAAATGTATTACTAAAGTTTTGGTTTGATACTTGTTTTTACTTAAAACCGTTTTTTTCTTTACTAAACACCATTTGATTTAGAAAGTTTTTTTTTTAAAAGAATATTTATTTAAGTTTTATTTATTTATTTATACAAGCACTGGGTACAGTCAGAAGCGCAGGAGGGTGAGAGAATTCACCAGAGCCAGAGCGGGGAGCAGAGCAGGCAGAAGGACTGAAGCACACCGCTGAGGGGAGCAGCGGGCGGCAGGAGAGGTCTGCGCGCCATGTGGGACCCTCCTCTGGTTGCCCGGGAGCAGCCGGGGATCAAACCGGCGCTGCAGAGGTTGCGGGCAGCCTCGCAACCCAGCACTCAACCGCTGTGCCACCGGGGAGGCCCTGATTTAGAAAGTTTTAATTCTTAAGTTCACAAATTCATCAATTAGCAACTTGTAACCTCCAGTGCAAACCTCTTGAATTCAGAATATATGAAATGTAGAGTCTTTTGCATTTATGCAGGATTTCATCCAGGTCAGAAACTGAGATGCAGTTGTGTGAAATAGACATCTCCCAGGCCTGGTTTATATATTCATTTTACTTGAAAAATTACTAGTTTTTCAACCTAAGTGCCCACTGGATCAAGAAGATGTGATATATCCACCCAATAGAATGTTACTCAGCCATGCGGCAAGATGAAATGTTGCCACTTACAGCTAAATGAGGGAATTGTGTAGTAAAGCCAGTCAGAATGATAAAAATTGTGGACTTTATAAATAGCAGACAATTCAACAAAGCAAAAATACTTACAATAACTAGTGGACACTAACAAAGTGAGGCTTCTCATGTTAAGAGGGAGGGGAAAGGAAAAAGGGTCAAAAGAAGAGTGTAAGGGATGGTGATGAGAAAAAATTAAAAACTCGCAAGGGCGAGAGCCTAAACCCTTCTGTGATTTAATAGTTCTATAGATTTAGGTATTGAAATACATTTTTCTTTGTTTTTCCAACACATTTCCTGTAGAATCAGTAAAAAATCAGGTTTGGTTCCTGTGGAATTCCACAGAGCTTCTAAATAGGATAAGTACTCATCTCAAATCTTCTCTTTCCATGTAAGAAGGTTGAAGAGAAGAAAGAAACTTGCAGAGCAGGAATACCAACCATTGAGAATATTTTCATGTCATTGGTTGTGAGATAAAATTAAGAATTATTTTGTCTTTATATGTTCTTCCCAAAACTCATGGCTACAGTATTTTTCAGTAGGATTATGCAAAAGAATGTATATGCAAAGCAATGAGGAAATGTTATAGGGAAATTAATCACATGGGCTTTATCCCTGGGATGCAAGAATGTTTCAATTTATGCAAAGGTGTGGCTTTTATGGGAGCTGAAAGAATTCCACTCTCCCCCCATGAGCCTGGTTCTTTGCTCATGGAATGGTACCACTATGCATAACCTACCTAAACCAACCCCCAGAGAAAAAAATTGAAAATACATTTTTTAAAAGTTGCTAGTTTTTATGTTGGTGGGAAATAAGATATTTCATAAATTCTCCACGCATATATGACTAGGTTTAGAGACCCCAAAGCTGAGGTCTGAGGAGACAGTATTCATTGGTACTCATTAATTGAAAGGTTCACATCTGGTGAAGCCTGGGAAACAAGAAAACTGGTCAAAAGCTAAAATCTCGGGCCTCCCCGGTGGCGCAGTGGTTGAGCGCTGGGTTGCGAAGCTGCCCGCAACCTCTGCAGCGCCGGTTCAAGCCCCGGCTGCTCCCTGGCCATGGGAGGAAGGTCCCACATGGCGCGCAGACCTCTCCTGCCGCCCGCTGCTCCCCTCAGCAGTGTACTTCGGTCCTTCTGCCTGCTCTGCTCCCCGCTCTGGCTCTGGTGAATTCTCTCACCCTCCCGCACTTCTGACTGTACCCAGTGCATGTATAAACAAACAAACAAACAAACAAATAAATAAATAAAACATGCCTCTATTAAAAAAAAAAAAAAAAGCTAAAATCTCTCAATACACAAAGCATTGTCAACTAAACTAGAGAAGGAAGTACTCCCTTGGTACCTACCTGAAACCCAGCCACACTCTTCTGAAACTCCAGAGGGGCAGTGATTTCTTACCTTGCAGAGGGAGGGTTTGCATTTCACATCCCGTACGTTGCTTCCTGAACTAAGTGAAGACTGGAGCAACCTATTATAACTATCTTTGTACTTCATGAAACATCCTTCTTTTCATTTGCAGAACAGTCAGAAATGCCTAAAATAGGGGATTCCCTGGTGGCACAAGGGGTTAAGCACTGCACTGTGAAGCAATCCATAGCCTCTGCAGCATGAGTTCAATCCCCAGCCAGCCAGGGAGCAACACACATGGTGTAGCAGACCTCTCCTGACTCACTCACTGGTCCCCTCAGCAGTGTATTTCAGTCAGTCTGCCTGTTCTGTTCTCCACTCTCTCTGGTGAATCCTCTCATCCCCTCCCCCAACATCTCTGGCCTGTACCCCAGCTCTTGTATGCATAAATAAATAAATCTTTTTTAAAAATGCCTAAAATATACCCTTAAATGAGGTTTCAGATGGAATTTCCCATCTATTTTGACAGAACATTTCACAGGCTGTATTTGGCAATCTGTGGGCTTAGCTGTCATTTTCATGTATTGTTTTTTTCCCCCGATTATCAACATTGAGGATTTGTACATTCATGATTTATGATTTATTTCATTTATATTTTAACTGGGATTACAGAATAATTGATAAAACATTGGATATCTGGATTTTTTTCACCAACCCTTTTTTTTTTTTTTTTTGCTAGCATCAGTTAGTATTGTATAGTTGCTTTTAAAAAATGGGCACTAGGGCCTCCCAGGTGGCGCAGCGGTTGAGCGCTGGGTTGCGAAGCTGCCCGCGGCCTCTGTGGCGCCGGTTCGATCCCCGGCTGCTCCCCGGCCACCGGAGGAGGGTCCCACATGGCGCTCAGACCTCTCCTGCCGCCCGCTGCTCCCCTCAGCAGTGTACTTCGGTCCTTCTGCCTGCTCTGCCTCCCGCTCTGGCTCTGGTGAATTCTCTCACCCTCCCGCGCTTCTGACTGTACCCAGTGCATGTATAAACAAACAAACAAATAAATAAATAAAAAAAAATGCCTCTATTAAAAAATAAATAAATAAATAAAAATAAAAAATGGGCACTAGTGGCCTAAAGAAACAGAATTAGTAGCTCATTTTTTTTTCTAGGTGTGACTGAGTGACACTCAATCCCTAGGTTTGTGTGCCCATGGTCATACATAGGAGAAAAACCTCCCCACCACCACCACCTTTTTTGGTAGTGCACTGAGGCTCTTTGTAGGAAATGAGGTTTGACCTATGCTGGGTTTCTACCTGTTATGCCTAAACCCTTCTGTGATTTAGTCGTTCTATAGATTTAGGTACTGAAATACATTTTTCTTTGTTTTTCCAATACATTTCCTGTAGAATCAGTAAAAAATCAGGTTTGGTTCCTGTGGAATTCCAGAGCTTCTAAATAGGATAAGTACTCATCTCAAATCTTCTCTTTCCATGTAAGAAGATTGAAGAGAAGAAACTTGCAGAGCAGGAATACCAACCATTGAGAATATTTTCATGTCATTGTGAGATTTCATGTCATTGTGACAAAAGAATTATTTTGTCTTTATATGTTCTTCCCAAAACTCATGGCTACAGTATTTTTCAGTAGGATTAGGCAAAAGAATGTATATGCAAAGCAATGAGGAAATGTTATAGGGAAATTAATTTCTAAATATTGGGCCTAAGCACGATTGTGGATTCCTTCCTGGGGTCTTTAAAAAAGAGTAGTTTCTTCTCTGTTCAGAATGGTGTAGAGTAAAGGAAAAAAGGGAATTAACAGGCCCCTTAAGGTCTCCAAGAGCCTCGAGGTTTGTATGTGGCCCATGTCAGTGACAGATGGAACAGTAAGTTCAGCAGATGTCACGTCTGCTGTTCCCAGGCTCTGCTTCCTTTGGTGTGGTGACCTTCTGGGAGCATTGTCCTAAATAGTCTGCTGGAGCGAAAGGAGTATATCTAAACTTCTGGTAAACCTAATGACTTTCTGACTACCTACCTCTACATTTTTTGAGCAAGCCGGTGATCAAAAAAGTTGTATTTCACTCAGAAATTCCAAAATAAGAAAAGAAAGAAAAATAGCCTCTGCTTGTTTTCTAGTGGTATTTTTAAACCTTTTTTATTCTGAAGGAATTTTGTCCAGGTGGCAATTCCTAATGGTACCTTGAAGAATCCTTCCCCTCAGGGACTATGGGTGGAAGAAAGGAGATTAGGTGGGTGAGGAGGGCCCTGGAGGAAATGAAGTCTGATTTGTTAAGAAAGGAGGACTGCTGGAAGAGTGTAGCAAATCGGCTCCTTTTGTTCTTTGCTGCTGCTGTAATCCTTTAGGCTCACAGGATAAGATTGCCAACTAATTGCCAGAAGCCCCTATAAAAGAGGATTGGCCTAAAGTAAAGAATAAATTTAAGGAGTGACTTGGGATTTTTAATTACTTCTTTATTCAGGTCATTTTTCTTTACATATGATTATGTCTTCAAGAAGTGGTTGGATACCCTCTCGAGGTTTTCTTTACAAAAAAGAAAGAAAAATCCCCCAAATTCCAAAGACTCTTTTCCCCCCTCCATTGTAGCATTTATGCCAGAGCATGATGAACTAAGTTCACTGGACTGTAATTTAAATTTTTTTTTGAAAGGACTAACTCATTTTATGGTGGCATTTTTTTTTTTTTTAAGATTTATTTATTTATATAAGCACTGGGTACAGTCAGAAGTGCGGGAGGGTGAGAGAATTCACCAGAGGCAGAGCAGGGAGCAGAACAGACAGACTGACAAAATACACTGCTAAGGGGAGCAGCGGGCGGCAAGAGAGGTCTGCGCACCATGTGGCATCCTCACCCGGTAGCCGGGGATCGAACTGGCCCTGCAGAGGCTGCAGGCAGCGTCGCAACCCAGAGCTCAACTACTGCACCACCGGGGAGGCCCTCTGGAGGCATTTTTATACAGGTGACTCATTGGTAGAAGTATATTGACCATTTTAAAGTACAGTCTGATCTTTCAGGAGGAGGAGTTTATATTCTGTGAGTACAGACACTGTTCTTAGGACAAATTATTTTGTTTGTATGTTAGTGCCAATCTCAGTCATGTCCTCACTGGGCTCAAATTTTCAAATAATATCTGATCCATCCAAAAACAGTATACTAAAAATTGTCATTAAAAGCATATCAAGTTTTAATAGCAAGCTGTGGATACTTTTATTGCCTTTTATTTATTGCTGGGTGTATTTTATTAGAAGGAAAGGTAAATAAATGTGTTTTCCAGAAAATATGTCACGTAAGTTAAACTCCAGTAGCAGTTAGGTTATTATTTTTTAACTAGATGGCAGAGCATTTACACACTTCGTTTATTAGTGACCTTCCTGTAAAATTTTTAGGAACATAGGGCCAAACAGAGGTCATAAGTTTATCCAAGCTGGCCCTCCAGAGTACTGCTTGGTGACATCAGATAGTTGAAGAACAGCCAAGACACCTTCCCCACAGCTTCGAATTCCAAGTGGCCTTGGCTTCACCTCCCTCCACAGGATTTTATTTCCCTCAGAAAGAATTACAGATGAAATCTAATGAAAATTACCTGTGTTAGAAGTGATCAAGTTATACTTTTGAAAAACACATTTCCTATATATTACAAATTCTTATGCTCTGGCTTTTTTAAAAATTTTAAACTGCTTTATTGAGATGGGGTTGACATATAAAAGGCTATACATATTTAATATATACAACTCGATGAGTTTAGAAATAAGAATACATCTGTGAAACCAGCACCACAGTTGATGCTGTTAGCCCTCCCAAACTTCCTCTGGCCATATGCACATATGTATGTATGTCTGTGTATATGTATTATGTATGGGGGGGTGGAGGGGATGATAAGAACACTTTTAACTTAAGATGTACTATCTCAGCAATTTTTTAAAGTATATAATACAGTATTGTCAACTATGGCACTGTGCTGTACGGTGGATAACCAGGACTTGACTAATATGCTCTGGCCTATAACTTGATACCAAAATGTAATATTTGATACAAAGTTAAGTATTCGTTTCTACTAGTTGATTATACATGTACTGGTTATAGGGCTTTCAAGAGAGAATTCCCCTGGTCACAAGCAGTTCTGGTCTCTGGAGAGGGTTGGGCAGGTCACAGGACAAAGGGCTCTCCTGAACAAGAAATATTACCTCAGGATTTTCTCTGCTTTATTTGCATGGTAGCAAGAAAAGCTTTTCACGCTGTTCACGTTAGTTTTCACCAGAAGGATACTAAAGATCTTTTATAAAACCAGATACTTTGCAAGGAAGGAGAGAATACCACCAGCTAGAGTGGCCCCTCAGCCTGAAAGGATGGAGTGCGTGTCAGGCACCATGACTTTGGGACCAGGAAAGCTAACTTCCAGGGGAGACTCCTGGTGAGGGGCCCACCTTTGCTCCCTACTTACTTGCTGTGTACTCTTGGTCATTCTCTTGCACTAGCTAGATTTTGGTTTTCTAATCTGTGTACCAGAGTGTTCTACAGGGCTGTTTTTAGTTCTAAAGAGGGTGATATTTAGTTCTAAAGAGAGTGCCTGGCACATAGAAGACCGCTCTTTGCGGCTCTCCAACCAGCTCCAACGTCAGATCCCAGGGTAGGACATGAAAAACCTAAAACTACCATTCAAACCAAGGACCTTTATTTCCTTCTTAGAGGACACTAGCTTTAATAAATTTTGCCTTTTCTCATTCCTTCTTTCTTCAAGTCATTAGACCATCCTTGAAATATCAAACCACTCTTCCTCCAAAAATCCTGCAGCACAATTGAGACTCTGGCTTACTCTGGCCTTTCTGGTAATACCATCATGTATTTACTAGGACCTTATATTCATATATATGTTCGCCTGATCATCACAGATTACTATAAAAGGGATTATTGCCTGCCCCTTCTTCACCACCAAACCACCACAGTCTCTCTTCCCCCCTGGCAAATAATATTCCATCACTCTGTCACATCAAAACACTCTGTAAATCCAGTAAACTCTGATTCTCATTTCCTTTCCTGAGTTCTATCGACTGAAATTCTGGCCTTTTTGTCCCAGGCCATTTGTATGACTTGACAAGGTTCACAGTGCACTGTCTTTGTGTGGATTGGACTCTTCAAAGAAGCCTTTGAACTTCTCACATTTTGCCTTGTTTTTCTGCACTTGCCTTCAGTGCTCTGCTGCTGTCTGAGCTCCTACACGTGCTCTGCCCACACCTCCTCCTAATGAGGCTTCTGGAACTTCATAGGCCACGCCATTTCTCTGTTCCTTTTCCTAAATTTCTACACATCTCTTTTTTACAATTTAAGGTAGCGTTTTCTTAGCATCCACCTTTCCTTTCTTCACATCTTGCCTGGACCATTTCAACCTTAGTAATTTTTGCCTGCCTGTACCATCCCACTTAGTCCAACCCAACAAAAAAATCAGATGTGTTGTTTTCCTTCCTGAAACTCTCAGCTTAGTTTCCCTAGATGCCCTGAAATAGATGTTCCCAGCCTCTGGGTTTGTGCCTCCTCCCTACAAATTCGCCTCCCCTGCTCCCCATCCCAGATACACCTGCTTGTAGTCTCCTTTTAATTGGAATCTGGGGAGAGTTCATGGATATAGCTTTGCTCCCAAGCTCATCTCTTCTCCATGACCCCTCTTTGTTAGTTTGGTTTGGTTTGCTCATTGCTCTTCACTTTATATGAAATGACTTATGCAGGAATCACTGAGAAGCCTCTGGGTTTATATGGAAAAGTCCTGATGGTTGTTGGCGAGCCCCAAATTTCATAATCCTCTCAATGTTTCTGAATTATCTTCTAAGAAATGCTGGAATTACATAAGCTTTTAAACAGAAATTTATCCTCTAAAAATATCTATAACCATTAAAAATATATTAAAATATTTTTATTCAAATATATATTCAATATGTGTAGCTAGTTATGCTCATTTATAGACATAAGTGGAGCAAGTATTGAAACTGGACATAGAAATTAATTCACTCCACAGATGCGGTCTTTTGTTCGTGTCATGGATTCTTAGTAAGATTTTATATGTAACAAAAGGGTTCTGCATCTGAAGAAAAGATTAGAAAACCACTGCCCAACTCCTCTCTCACTTTGCCTGATATGATTAGGTTTTTATACATACACTTTTCCCCTTTGATCTTATAGGAGTTTCAAAAATACCCTGATTTTGCAAAAGTAATCTACAAACCTAAAAGTTAGCTCTGATCCCACTACCCTACAAAAGTCAACTCTGCTCTTTGCTCTAGCCTTGTTTTGTGAACATCATGTTTATTTAGAGCAGGTCTTGCTGCTGGTACAGACTGGTGAGATGAGTCTCATTAAACCATTCTGCTTATGTCAGACATTACATCAGATCCTTTGATCCCAAATATTAAACCCATAGTAACTAGGTATATCAGTGTGCAGACCATAGACAAATGTAATGGTACCATTTATTGATCATTTACCATGTGCTGAGTGCCCTGCTTCATTCTTTATGTAGATTGCCTCATTTAATAATTTGAGGTGGAGACTATTAGTATCCTCATTTTATAGTTTAAAAAGAGAGACTCACATAGGTAAACTGACTTGCCCCTTAAGTAGTGATGCCAAGACTGACTTGGTCTTTGTCCTCAGAACATGAACTCTTCACAGTGAGGTGCCGCCAGCCCTTCCTGTGAAGATACCAACTTCTTGTCCCTCTTTTATTCTCCTGCCCTTCTTGAATTGTTCTTTTTTTTTTTTAATTTTATTTTTGTGTAGAATAACTGGCCAGGAATCAAACTCAGGCCATGGCAGTGATAATGCTAAGACCTAACCCCTAGGCCACCAGGGAAGCCCTCTTCCATTCTTAAACATTTACTCCTCTCTCTCCGCCCAGGGCTCCCTGCCTGCTAACTTCCCTTTATTGCTCATGGGAATGGGGTGTGATTGTGGGCTGCAGCACAGAATATCAATCTTCCACAGCCCCCATAATGTCCTCTTGTCTGAGAGGCATGTTCTCCAATTCACACCTTTCTCACCACTGTGCCTCCTCCACTTACCGGGACCTTAACCTTGCCCTCCCCAGCTTACACCACAGGCATTTGTTGTTTTTTAAATCCTCCCTTGAAGCCAATGAGGCAGGCCTACCTGATCATGAGAATCTTCTTTCTAGTGAGAACTCAAATGAAGTGACTTTTGCAGGCTCTAAAAACCAGCACTGGATACACAGGACAGGATTCAAGTGTCTTCACCTTTTCTCTCAAATTAAACAAAATGATACCTTTTTAATTTTTTTAATTTTTTAAAAAATTTTTACATCATTGTTCATTTTTAAACAGTATTTGCTTTCCCCACCCCCTCAGGTGTAGTCCCCATAGAGTTTCCTTCCCCAATGCACCCGTGCACCATCACCTCAGTCCCCTGTGCTCCTCCCTCCCTCCCTCTGATCCCTCTCCCTCCTCCTCCCCTGCAGGATGGCTCTGATTTATAATTGTCCGTTTTTGTTTTCTTGTGTACAAAATGACATCTTGAGTTAGTACTTGAGAAGTAACTAACTTCTTAATAACTTACTTTGATTTCACACACGTGTTCAAATGTGTTACAATACTCTTCATGCGTAGCTTCTTTTAATCCTACAATAATTTAACATCAAAAGTGCTGTCATCCCGATTATACACTAAGGGAGCTGGTTGGAAGAGGTCCCATAACTTGGATAATTCTGTGGATAAGGTCCCTGAGTAGAGCAGGGATCCAAATCCAGGCACTCCTGACCCCTAATAGATATTTCTCTCCCTTCCCTCTTTCACAAAGGTAACCATGTTCATTATGGAAACATTCCAATTCTGATTTTTAAAAATCTGCCCATGTCAATGATGCTAAATCTGGAGTACTTTTATAGTTGCTTAAAATGCCACTAACCCTACCGTGTATGGCCATGAACCTTAATGGTAAGAACTTTCAGTGTTCAGGCTGCTAAGAATAATCCTGTCTTCATGTCAGAGAAGAAGGATGTTTGAAGCTGCCCAACTGATGTCATTTGTATTGAGCTATTTGTGAGGAACATTTCCTCATTTAGATTTGAGATCCTAACTGCTGAAAATGAAATGTATTATATTAGCAGGTCTACTGTTATTATTCCATTCTTTTGAATTGAACTTAATTTTTTTTAGAGTTTTTTTTAAGATGTATTTATTTATGCATACAAGAACTGGGGTACTAGGCCAGAGGTGTGGGAGGTGAGAGGATTCACCAGAGACAGAGCGGGGAACAGAATAGGCAGACTGACTGAAATGCACTGCTGAGGGGAGCAGCGGGCAAGACAGGAGAGGTCTGCTGTGCCATGTGAGTTGCTCCCTGGCCAGGGATCGAACTTGTGCTGCAGTGGCTGTGAATAGCTTCATAGGTTTTGTCTTAACCCTTTGTGCCACCAGGGAGGCCCTTTTTAGAGATTTATTTATACGTACAAGAACTGGGGTATGGGCCAGAGGTGCAGGGGGTGAGAGGATTCACCAGAGACAGAGTGGGGAATAGAACAGGCAGACTGACTGAAATACACTGCTTGAGGGGAGCAGCGGGCAACACAGGAGAGGTCTGCTGCACCATATGGGTCACCTCCCTGGCCAGGGATCCAACTCGTGTTGCAGTGGCTGCAGATAGCTTCATAGTACTGAATCTTAACCTCTTGTACCACCAGGGAGGCCCCCTAAACTTAATGTTTTTATACTTGATATTTAGTTAAGATCAGTTGCAAACCTGAAAGGAAACCATTTATAATCTTTTACTCTCTTTTAATATACCTTTCCAGGAGCTTTATATTCTAACCAGTGATTCTCAAACTGTAACATGCATATGAATTGCCTGGGGGGGGGGGGCCTTGTTAAGACGCAGCCTCTGTTTTTAGGAAGTCTTGTATGGGGCTCAGGATTCTGCATTTGTAACAAGCTCCCAGGTGATGCCCAAACTGCCAGTCCAGAAGAGTCATATTTAGAGGAGCCACGCTCTAGTACAGTTACTGTTCAAGAAGGAAATTCAAATTCAAAACTCTTGCTTTACAAATGCTATCTACTAAATAAAACTCCATAGCAATTCACTTTTTTTTTTAAACCATAAGGTCTTCTCTTTAAAAAAAAAAAATATATATATATATATATTTATTTATACAAGCACTGGGTACAGTCAGAAGCGCGGGAGGGTGAGAAGATTCACCAGAGCCAGAGCGGGGAACAGAACAGGCAGACCGACGAAGTACACTGCTGAGGGGAGCAGCGGGCGGCAGGAGAGGTCTGCGCACCATGTGGGACCCTCCTCCGGTGGCCAGGGAGCAGCCAGGGATTGAACCAGCGCTGCAGAGGCTGCGGGCAGCTTCACAACCCAGCGCTCAACCGCTGCGCCACTGGGGAGGCCCGCAATTCACTTTTTTTAGTTTCTTTGTGCTTGACTTTGACTCCCTTCTTGGTTTACTTTAGTGCATGCATCCAGATAAATCACTAGCTTCCCCTCTTGTTTCTTTGTGAGAGAAGGTGTTCATCTCCTACTAGTGTGATGTGGGCAGGGTGTGACTTGAATGAGCCCACATGTCCTTCTTGAAGGATCTGTGGTGAGTTTTCTAAAAACAGTTTTCTCAATCTCTATTGTGAGGAGATTGCTGTGAGGTGGGCGGGACAGGGACAAAGATTCTGAGCCCCAGGATTGAAGATCAACTTGGTCCTATCTGTGTGCATTTATCTGATAAAGTGCAGAAAAGTTTGCCTCTCTTCCACCCCCTCTCTGCCTGCTTTGTGCGTTGGCCATGTCTAGAATGGACTCTGGATGGCAGTTGTGGATGCTCGGAGCACAAAAGGTTTCTTGTTTGCCCAAGGGTCTATCAGTGTTTAAATAGAACTGGCGGAAGCACAGGCACACCATATCAGCGGCTTATCGGGCCAATGGTTTTCCATGTACATTTGCTAGTCCCTTGAGTTTACCCAGCGCCATCAGCACTGAGTTAAAAATGGCAAGGCCAGCTGTACTGTGCTGAGATAGGGCAAGGAGAACCAACCAGTTACTGAGTGTGTGCTAGGAGGAGGAGGGTATTGGGAGGGGATAGGGAGTACCCTTCAGACCTTTGCATTCTGTTGCCGAAGCTGTGGTGGCCTGTGTATTTGGAAGCACCACAAAAACCTGGTTTAGACATGCACCCAGAAGGTGGTATGACTCCAGGCCTTCCTGAGTTGGAAACATATGGAGACTTCCTGTGAACCTGGCTCCCCTCTTAGCTTACCAGGTCTATAGACAACTCAGGTAGTGGTTAAGGTTAAGTGTCAATTGTGAACCCCTTGAAATTGCATGCAGTTCTGGCATTTGCAAGTATTTTTGAATGCATGTTGCTCTGGGAGCGGATGTATGGCCCAAAGGACCAAATGTTTTTGTGCTATTGGTACAGACTGCATCTGCTTGAAAGGTAGTCTTTTTTAAAAAAAAAAAAAAAAAAAGATTTATTTATTTTATTTATACAAGCACTGGGTACAGTCAGAAGCGCGGGAGGGTGAGAGAATTCGCCAGAGCGGGGAGCAGAACAGACAGACTGACGAAATACACTGCTGAGGGGAGCAGCGGGTGTGGCAGGAGAGGTCTGCACACCATGTGGGACCCTCGCCTGGTGGCTGGGGATCGAACCGGTGCTGCAAAGGCAGCAGGCAGCTTCGCAGCCCAGCGCTCAACCACTGAGCCACCAGCAAGGCCCCTTGGAAGGTAGTCCTAAGGACAGGTGGATGAGTAACCTGCTTGAGAAATGAGTCCTTTCCATTTCTAATCCTTACCCTGCTTTCTAAGCACTTGTCCATGCCAGCTGCCATGCTAAGTATGTTTAAGTATAATAAGTCTTCACTTAAATGTCTTTGATAGGTTCTTAGAAATTGAGACTTTAGGCAAAACAAAAAAAGACAAAGAAAAAAAATGAAAGTGGGTTCACTAATGACATTGTTTCAAGTTTTTTCTTTTTTATAAACATAAAAGAATATTGGGGCCTCCCCGGTGGCGCAGGGGTTGAGTGCTGGGTTGCAAGGCTGCCTGCAGCCTCTGCAGCGCCGGTTCAATCCCTGGCCGCCGGGCGAGAGTCCCACATGGCTCCCCTCAGCAGTGTACTTTGTCAGTCTGCCTGTTCTGTTCCCCGCTCTGGCTCTGGTGAAATCTCTCACCCTCCCGCACTTCTGACTGTACCTAGTACTTGTATAAATAAAATCTTTAAAAAAGAAAACAACAAAAACCATAAAAGAATATTAAATCAGCAACACTATTTGAGAAACAATTACCTCATTTCCTTCTCAGAATAATCTTATGATACAGCAATTTTGTTTCTATTTTATGTGAAGAAGTTGAATCTTAGTTGCATTTTGTCTAAGGTCACAAGCTAAAACACCAAAGTTAGGATCTGAACCTGAGCATGCGGAGTCCATAGCTGTTAGCACCATTGAAGGCTGAATTGTCCCAAACTTTAGCCATCTAAAAATCAGCTTCATGAATTTTGCCCTATTTATGTATCACCTATATTATGAAATTACTATTCAATCAAAAATTTTATTAAATGTTAGTGAATTTGCTATTCTTAGTCTCATCATAATCAATAACCATGAAGAAACCATTAAATGGGCTAATTTTGTTTTTCTTGAATTCACACCAAAATAAATATTTAATCATCACAATGAAAAATGTTATGTCCCACCTAACATCATTGAAGGCTACCATCTGTGTACTGGTATCCCAATTTGAAACACCCTGATGTAAGATGTAAAGACGACACATCTCTATTGGCAGCAGAATTGTGGGTAAGCTAAAATAGACTTTACACCCCAGGCCTGGAGCATCTCAGAGGGGGCTGGCTTGACTCCATGGGTGATGCTTTTCTGGTGGAGACCATGCCCTGTATCTTCTAGGGCCTGTTTTAATGGCACTGATGAAGCATCAGTCTGCAGAGAAAGAAAATAGCTTGCCTTGAGGGGATTGAATGATTACAGAACTGGGCAAGAATCTATACTCTGTGTGCTCCTGCTGAAGGGAACCACTGGGATGTTGGGGGTTTAGAAGAGACTGTCTTGGGCCTCCCAGGTGGCGCAGCGGTTGAGCGCTGGGTTGCGAAGCTGCCCGCAGCCTCTGCGGCGCCGGTTCGATCCCCGGCTGCTCCCTGGCCACCAGAGGAGGGTCCCGCATGGCACGCAGACCTCTCCTGCCGCCCGCTGCTCCCCTCAGCAGTGTCCTTCGGTCCTTCTGCCTGCTCTGCTCCCCGCTCTGGCTCTGGTGAATTCTCTCGCCCTCCCGTGCTTCTGACTGTACCCAGTGCTTGTATAAATAAATAAATAAATAAATCTTAAAAAAAAAAAAAAAATAGAAGAGACTGTCTTGCTGGGAGCTGAATTTGGGTGGTAAGGAGTCCCAGGCTCGGTGAAAGAGGCCTCTGACTAAACTCCATTTGTTCCTGTTTGCATTCTAACTGAGTGTTCCTCCCTAAATTCCACTCAAACCTCCCCCCTCCCCACCTACCATGCGGGTGGGACATAAAATGGAAATTTAAAGTCTTGTTGTCTGAAATTGTGTGCTTTTGAGCTACATTGCAGTGTCCTTAATATAAGCAGTGTAGGGTCAAGAATGGGCACAGTGCAGGTTTTCTATGATCCAGCAGACCGGGTGAAGAGTCCTCAGTGGGTTTTGCAGGTCTTTTATTGGGATTTAGCCGGTACATGGCAGGCAGAGGTGCTGGGGGGCCGGGAGGCTGGCAGTTCTCCCAGCCCCCAGCAAATCTTCACTCCTGGGCTCTCTGGCGTTCTCGGCTTCTCTCTCGGCTTCTCTCTCGACTTCTCTCAGCTTCTCTGTTTCTCTTTCGGCTTCTGCTGCCGCTGGCATTCCTGTGATGCCACCCTTAAAAGCCCAGTCTTGGCCCAAGTGAATCCCATCTACCTATGCCCACAACCTACTCCAGGTGCCCGCCATCAGGCATGCATTCAGGACCACAAGGATCCGTCATCTATCCTGATGGAGGGAGGGCAGAAAAGCCTGACATTTTTTCCTTACCCTACAAGCAGCTAAAGAATAATTCCTAGTTTCCTGACTTTATTGTTACACCAAGAAAGTGCCAAGACTCTCCATAACTCAGCACCTTCATCTTTCTCCCAGTAAAGTCGTGTTTTACATGTAAAACTTCTAGTCTTGGATCTGTAGCAACTTGTAATCAATACAGTAGCTACAGTGTACTGAGAAAAGCAGCTCTGATGAGGCCCACCTGAAGCGCAGCCTAATCTGTGTCTTGCCCACCCCAGACATAGCGATCCCTAGCCTGAGGTGCTTCCACTCAACTGTTACTGTTTCAGTACCAAGATATTTAAAAAAAAAAAGAAAGAAAAATTCTGCAGAAAGAAAAATGAAAGTGTGGACTGGGCTAGGCAGGTAGCATTCTGCTGGTCCTCATCCTTGTGGTTCTGTTCTGTTCTGCAGTCGTCCTGGTCCCAGAAGTAAGATTCCAGCTCTCTGGGGCTGTGGGTCTATAGGGTAAGAAATGTCAGGCTTTTCTGCCCTCCCACAACAGGATAGATGATGGATCCTTGCGGTCCTGAATGCATGCCTGATGGCGGGCGCCTGGAGTAGGTTGTGGGCATAGGTAGATGGGATTCACCTGGGCTAATGTAACAGGGTGGTCCCCAGGAAAGGGGGAGGTTCCAGGTTCCCTGCCCCACCCAAGGAAGGGTGGAGCTGAGCAGGAAGAGGAGAAGCTGCAGAGGAGACTGAGGAAGGAAGCTGGATGGAGCAAGGAGACCTGGAGGAGGCGCATGGAGCCTAGAGACACGTGAAGAAACTGCGCTTGTCTTTTGGTCGTGGACTAGGTGACAAGATGTGGGTGAGACCCGTGGGGAGGTGACCATGGCAGCTTTTATCTTGATGTTGATTTTGCTCTTTTCCTTCCGGGCTTGTCTGGTAGTTTCTGACCCTTTTCTGTGGGTCCCCACTGGAAGATGCTTTAGACTTGTGGCAGGCTTTGGGGCCTTGCTCTGGGCCGATCCCATTTGGATGGAGTTTTACCCACGAGGGGGTGGGTAACTTTGGGTGCTTCATTTAGAAACTAGACTCTTTGCCTTACCTGTATTGTTTCCTAGTTTTATTAAAGTTCCTTCCCATTAAAGTCTTATATGTTTTGTGTTGATGCGGCGGATGGCAGAACCCATTTAGAATGGGCAGGTTTGCAGGGTTTGGGCTGCCCCTCTCCCTGTCCTATAACACTAAGACTGGGCTTTTTAAGGGTGGCGTCACGGGGACGCCAGCAGCATCAGGAGCCGAAAGAGAAGCTGAGAGAAGCAAAGAAGCAGAAGCTGAGATCACTGGAGAGCCCAGACAGAGTGAAGACTTGCTGGGGGTTGGGAGGCCCCCAAGCACTCCTGCCTGCTGTGTACCAGGTAAATCCCAATAAAAAGACCTGCAAAAAGCCACTGAGGACTCTGACTCCTCCTTTACCCGGTCTGCATGGGATCAGAAAGCCTGCACCATGTCCATTCCTGGACCCTACAGGGTCCTACTTAGCTGCTTCTTTCTGTAACCAAAGGGAATCACCAAGGACTCCCAGGGATGGTGTTTTTAATAAGGTTCTCGCCAGCTTTCTACTTCATCTCCCCTCTGCCGCCGCCCCTCTCCCTCAAGAGCAGTTGGTGGCTGGAGTTTACAGGAACCCTGGGCACAAATGGAACGCTGCCAGTCACAGGAGATTCCAAGGGAGATAAAAAGCACATCTTTGACCACTTCTTTACCAAACAGACCCAAGATGTATAATTAAAGGCCCCAGGACTCTGCTGGAAATAGGTTTAAACTTGAGGTAATCCCTTCTGGCACTTCCTCTTCCTAATAACCATCAACAAAAATCAAACAAATCCACCTGGCTCCAGCCAGTGTGTCTGTAACCAGCAAAGGTCACAGGAGGAGCGATAAGAGAAGAAAGCGGCCACAAACAGTGTTACTGGAAACACATGTCCCGACGTGTTAGAAAGTGACTCCTGCCAGGACCCTCCTGGACCTGACATGGCGAGCTCTGCTGTCGAGAGCCGGCCGGTCGTATGGCACTGAGAGGGATGTCAGTGACAGCACAGCACTGGGCAAAATGAGTTGGGGGAGCTCGGTGCCTTCATCTCTTCTCTCAATGAGAGGTGACTCAGCCAGAGAGGCTAGAGGTGAGGACAGTCTTATTGTTCTTTTCAAGTTAACTTCCTCCTTTTTCCAAAAGTAATGCTGCTAAGCAAAATGAAGGATAAAATAACTGACCCAAATTCCACCAGGTGGAATGCCTCAGAAAACATCTCCTTGTACTATTTGCAATGTGTGCACGTGAATGTAGGTGTGTCGTATAGAAACACAGACTTTAAAAACTTTTAAGCTGCATCCACTGAGCAACTGTTTTTTTTTCTTCCACTCAGTCTTGAGAATTATTTTTTCAATCTCTTATGTCATTTTAAGTGACTGAATTGTAGTCCATCACCTGACTACATTATTTTCATAATCTCCTGTTATTGAAGTTGGGTGGTGATTCCCACTCCTCCCCCTCCCCATTGAGCTATTGTTGTGGAAACATTCCGACTCTTGGATGTTTGACTGAAAGGTTGGCGGCTGGTTTGATCCTGCCCAGGTCAGCTCAGCAGCACCTTGACTTGGGAAGGGAGCAGACTGCAGGCTTTTTCAGTGATAGTTGGACCCTCGCTGGGTGGGCTCATGCCCAAGGCACCTTGAGCACAGTTTTCAGAGCAAGCCAGGGCTAAGGGCAAGTTAGGTCTGTCCTCTGTGCGGAAATGCTATTGGCTGTGGAATAGGTTAATCCAGGATGACAGTTGCTAAGGTCAGTGAAATGTAGAACCAGATGAGACGTTTAAGGAACAGGAAGAATATTTATTCCTTTCCTGGGTGTCTGTGATCTTCTGGGCCCTATTTGTGAGTCCGTGTCAGACAGAGGGTCGAATGCTAAACTGTACTTGGGTCACTGGTGAACTTGGCTCCCAAGGTTCTGCAGCCCACCGGAGCAGGAGCAGAACACCTGCTACTATTGTAACAGGGTGGTCCCCAGGAAAGGGGGAGGTTCCCTGCCCCACCCAAGGGAGGGTGGAGCTGAGCAGGAAGAGAAGAAGCTGAAGAAGAGACTGAGGAAGGAAGCAGGATGGAGCCAGGAGACCTGGAGGAGGCGCATGGAGCCTAGAGACACGTGAAGAAACTGCGCTTGTCTTTTGGTCATAGACTGGGTGACACAGATGTGGGTGAGACCCATGGGGAGGTGACAATGGCAGCTTTTATCTTGATGTTGATTTTGCTCTTTTCCTTCCGGGCTTGTCTGGTTATTTCTGACCCTTTGCTGTGGGTCCCCACTGGAAGATGCTTTAGACTTGTGGCAGGCTTTGGGGCTTTGCTCTGGGCCAATCCCATTTGGATGGACTTTTACCCACGAAGGGACGGGTAACTTTGGGTGCTTCATTTAGAAACTAGACTCTTTGCCTTACCTGTATTGTTTCCTAGTTTTATTAAAGTTCCTTCCCATTAAAGTCTTATATGTTTTGTGTTGATGCGGCGGATGGCAGAACCCATTTAGAATAGGCAGGTTTGCAGGGTTTGGGCTGACCCTCTCCCTGTCCTATAACACTATGTGTAGTAGGAGTACCTATTGTATGCAGCACTTGTAACTGTCTCCATTTTCCAGGAGAGGAAGTCCAACAAGGGGCTGACCCCCAAGACTGTTACAGGTGGCGCCCCCTGGAGGGGGCTGCTGGTGAGGATGAATAGCCCCAGGGGAGTTATCAGTAGGGGTGGAGATTCTGATAAGAAATGTAAGGGGGGGGCTCCCTGGTGGCACAAGGGGTTGAGCGCAGGGGTGTGAAGCTGTCCACAGCCTCTGCAACATGAGTTCAAGCCCCGGCCAGGGAGCTACCCATATGGTGCAAGAGACCTCTCCTGACTCGCCTGTGGCTCCCCTCAGCAGTGTACTTTGGTCTACTTGCCTGTTCTGTTCCCCACTCTGTCTCTGGTGGCTCCTCTCACCTCCCACACCCCCGGCCTGTACCCAGTTCTTGTAATCATAAATAAATAAATCTTTTTTTTTTTTTTTAAAGAAATGTAAGGAACTGCAGCCCCTGAAATTCAATATTCAGGAATTTCAGAATCTTCATCAATTCTGGGGGCAGCCATTTCTGCCCCCATCATGCTAATCTTCCAGAAGGCTGTTGTGGGCCTCTGAAGATTGTTGAGAGGCTTCCAGCAGCCAACCTCAGAGAAGAAAAGTTGGGAGGCTGTGCAGGTAGCTGAGTGACTAAAACTGTTACCAGCTTTGCTGCTGTTATAGCCTGGAAGGAAAGGGCGAAGAAGACCTGGAGCTGGGTGCCTCGCTGAGCTGCATGAGTGTGGCCATTTGTCAGGTTGTTCGGCTGTTGCAGCTGCTGTTTTGAGTGTCGCTTGTCTGGTGCTGCACTGGGGCATCTCAGCAGCTCCAGGAGCATCTACTGTTGTGGCTTCTGCTGTCTCTGTGAGTTGGACCCTGGCCTATAGTCTGGCTGCCGCGTGCTCCAGGCCCTCAGTGGTAAGGAAGACACCATCTTTGGAGCCTTTGCATATAGAAATTTTAAACACTGGACACTGCTTTGGGTGAGGTAAATGGCCATTTTTAGCCTCAGTAACTCTATTTTCCCTGGTTTGTTAAATAAATTCCATTATTGTTCTCTGAATGCGAGTAGTCTTGCAATTATGCACACGGGTGAAAAACTCAGAAGGTGATTAATGAACTATTTGGGCAATTGTCCTTGGCCAATTTTAGTGCCCCTGGCCGCCCTGTATCAGAAGATCATGTGCAGACATGCAGACATATCAAGTCATCTGCCCATACCCACATAGCTGGGTGTGGAGCTGGATCCCAGCTCAGGCCTGACTCCAGAACTCGCCCCAAACATTATGCTACACTGCCTCGTTAGGAAGCATTCACAAAGTGTCCCAGTCAAGCAGGTTTACATATAAAACTTAATTCCATTAGCAAGACAAAATGATTACCATTAACAGGACAAAGTGTCAAAATAGGGTAAAAAAAAAGAAAAAACCTCGTATTTACACAACTAGCTTTGGGTTAACTGCAAAGCTGGGGTCTGGGAGAGGGTAGGTCCTTGTCAGGATGGGTTTGTATGAATTTGTCACAACAGGAAGCGGGACTAATGGGACTCATTGAGCGTTTGTATGAGGTAGGAGGTAGCTTCAAATGTTTATTATTTTGAACTGAATGTCTCTATTCTTGAGTGAATATATATGCCACCTCAGAAATGTTCAACCTAAACTCTGAGTACGTTTTCCAGATACTTGGATGGCAGCTTGACAAACAAAAGCCCCAGGACAAACAAGGATATAATTCAAGTTTTATACTTTTCAAATAATTTTTAATCTTCAAATTTTGCCCATAATGTTACTAATCCTGACCTGACTGAAAAGGCTTTGGAAGACAAGATATTCTGCAACATGTGAATGCTGTAGGATCTACAAACTGTCAGTGAATAAAGTGTAGCGAAAAGCGCCATAGAGCCTGGAAATCAAGCAGTGCCTTCTGGGAGAGAGGAAAATGGCCCTGAAAGTGGGGCTCCTCATTATGGATTGTGGGGCGATACCGGCTCTCCTTGCCTCCACCAGGTAAGCACCGTGAGCTGCTGGAAAAGCGGTGATGGTTACGTCTCCTGTCTGCGCCGGAAGTTGCCTCCTGAGGGCAGCCACGCCCCCTGCGCCAACGGGTTTGCGCGGGAAGCCAGAGAAGGCGCTTCCTGGAGTTCGGCCGCTGCCCAGCGCCCAGGCGGGCCTACAGCCTCTAGGGCGCCACACTGAGCGCTGGGGCTCACCGGGCTTCATGGCCAGGGCGCTAGGCTTTTTCATTTTGGCGCCTGGTTAGTAGACTGGAATAATTCCGTGCGAGCTAAGTAAGCCAATCATGTTCATCAGCTCATGAGCTAATTATTCGGTTCCAAATGGGCCGATTGGCCTGAAAATGGTCCAGTCAGGCAGATATCAACGGGGGAGCTGGAGGGCCCTGAAAAAGAATATAAGGCAGGACAGGAGCCAGCTTGGGACATTCACTGTTTTCCTGGCCTCCAAGGAAGAATGAAGCAGTAGCCCACAGCTGACCTCTGAAGAGAAAAGCTGAAGAGCTTCACGGTGACTTGGTGCCTACACCTGCCTCAGGTCCTGCCACTGACACTGCCCGAAAGGAGCACCAGAGGCCCTGGGCCTGGCGTTTTAGGCAGCAGTTGGTCGTTTGTGTGAGCCAACACTCAAAGAGCTGTGACGCTGGTGTTTTTGACACCACCTTTTTGGGACCGGGTGACCAGAACTATTGGCAAGTGCTACCCAGCACTGTTGACAGGCCACAAGCGCTCTGTGCTGGGGCCACTTTTGAGAGCTGTTTATAAACGGTGTACCTGATTGTCTGGCACTGCCTCCCAGTGCCTCTGTGGCTGTCTGGCCCAGCCTCAGTGCCATCCATCCCGACCTTCAGACTGTTGCTGTGGGCTGCTGAAGAGTCCTCTCAGCAACCCGGCCTGCGAGTGCCTCCAGCTGCCACCCTGAGTCTGATCCTGACTCACTGCTAGCCGGTGCACCTCCATCTGCAGGCCCTTGTTGTCAGGACAGTGCCATCTTGAACGAGCAGCTGTTTGTTTGGGACTTCTGGACACTGGACACTATCTGGGGTGAGATAGCTGGGCACTCGTGGCCTTAATAACTCTTTGTTTCCCCTGTTTGTATATAAACCCCATTGTTCCCTGAGCCTGAATGGCCTTGCACTTGTGTGTGTGGGGGTGAGTACCCACAGTGACCTGTCTTCGACCAGGCACTGTCGCACTATAGCCCTGTCTTAGCTCTGTTTCAGCACCAAGCCCACCATCCACTGGGAGGGAAATGCCAGCCCCCAAAGCAAGGACTGAGTGTGTAGGAGGGGAGACATTTCCTTGGGAGCCACCGCTGTTGTTAAGATTGTGATTTACCCCCTGCCCTCTCAGAAAGTTACTCAGCTCTTGCCCACTAGTGACACTTGGGGAAATCCACATTGGGAGACCCAGCTGTGTCACACTCTGCCATTCCTGAGCTGGCAGGAGTTGCTGAGGGAGCCGACTTGACCCAGGAAACAGTCTTAGAAGCACCACTGTGCGCACAAATGAGGCTTTCTCCTCCTCTGGGGGGCTCCCACTGCTGTCTCTGCCCCTTGTGCAGATCTCAGGGTAGGACTAGAGACAACAGGACCATCTGCCTGGTGAGTCCCATCACCCATAGAGAAAATTGGATGACCTGGCAGTCAGGAGCTGAGGAACATAGGCCCCAGCACTCACTGGGTACCTACTGCCTGAACCAGGCCGGGTTCAGGACCTGCGTGGCCTTGGGCCTGAGTGTCTTTGTGCATGTCAGAAGTAAGTGTGGCCTTCTGCAGTGGGGGAGGAAGCTGAGGACCCTGCGGCACCTGAGATTCCCAGTGACTGGGCGGGGGTGGGAGAGTAGAGAGAGGGCCCCCGGTCACCCCAGGAGGAGAAGGTGGGTCCTCATGGCATGTTCAGTATTGCCTGCACCCTCTCTGTGCTGGCAGCTCTCTGGGTGTTAAGTGTGGACAAGTCAGAAAGATCCTGAGCATCAGCAGCCCGTGAGCACCAAACGGCTGAGGTAGCATCAGCACCATTAGCACCAAGCAGGAGGAATCGAGTGTCTCTGATGTGCTGCTCTTTCTAGTTATGTCCTGTTTCTTAGTGTTGTTCTCACAAATGGCTGGTAAGTGGTTTTAGGCCACAGATGGGGTTTTTTGCACCAGCCTTGCCTGGTTCACAGTTCATGGTAGGTGGCAGTCAGTGCTTTTAAACTGACCAAGTAGCCTTGAACCCTGGGGAACCAGGCCTGGGGAAGGGCTGATATGTTGAGAGATTACAGCCCCAAAGTCTTTGTAGGGGACTAGGCAGAAAGGCTTCCAGGCCTGGTTAACTCAAATCCTGTTTTTTGACGGATCTGTTTGAGATCTGTCACTTATCAGTTAAGCTGCTTTGGGCAAGTTACTTAGCCTCTCTGAAATGGATTCCCTGGCTGTAAGAGTGGATAACTCTCCAGGTGCTGGAGAGTTACCTGAGATTGTGCAGCCTGTGCTAAGCATGCAGAACAAGTCTTGGCTTCTGAGTGGGCCTAGTCACTTGCTCTTTCTAGAAGGAACTTGTCCATATTCTCTGAGCCAAACTCTGTGGAGCTTCAGGTAAGGGTTAGTTCTTGAAGTCTATTTAGAAAAAAGGGGGGATTTTTTAAAACTTAAAATTGCTTTGCTCTCCTATTGGTTTTTTGAAAGATTTAGGGTATAACTCAGAGTAAAGAAAAGGCCAGGTGACAGTGTATGACCAGGGGGATGTCTTTTTTAAGATTTCAAACAAATAGAAAATTAGAAAGAAGTGGTAATAATATAATGAATACCAAAGACCTGTTTTTTATTGTGGTAAATTATATATATGTGTATATATATGATTTTTATGATATATATCATAAAATTGGCTATTTTAACTGTTGGAGGTATAGGTTGTAACAAAGTATGTTCACAATGTAACCATAACCACCCTCCACCTCCAGAACTTTCTTATCATCCCATAGTATAACTCAGTACCTTGAAACACAAACTCCCTGTTCCCGCCTCTCCCCAGCCCCTATTCTGTTAAGAAACTAGGTATCCACAGTTCTACTTTGTCTTTATGAATTAAGCTATTCTAGATACCTTATCAGTTTACCACCTAAATTTCATGATCATTAATGTTTGCTCATATTGGCCATTCTTTTTTTTCACTGAGAGATTTAAAAGTATATTATAAATATCATGACATTTCTCTAAATACTTCCATGTACATCTCTACGAAGAATGTATTCCTAAATAACTTCAATACTGTGTATCACCACTTGTAAAACTGGCATTTATTCCTTAATATCATCTAACATCAAATACATATTCAAATTTCCCCAGCTGTCCTAAAAATATCTCTTACAGCTGGTTTATTCAAATCAGCGCCACATACTGCATCTGCTTGTCTTTTATTCTATGACTTCCCTTCCCAGCCTACTGCCATGGGCCTGTTGGAGACAACCAGGCAGTTTCCTGTAGCTTCCCACCTTCTAGGTTGGTCTGATTCTTCCCTTGTGCTGATGTCAACTCCTCTCACATCGCCCACATTTCCCATAAACTGAAAGTTAGTCCTAGGACTTGATAAGATTCAAGTGTGACCACACTGCACACTTCCAATTGCCGCGAATCAAGGGTACATCTGGTCTGGTGTTCCTGTAGTGGTGTCGCTCTGTGTCTAGGGCAGAGGTTGAGCTGAGGGCTGCGGGTATTCCTTCATGCCTGACCTCTCCAGGGTCGAGTTACTATTTCACATTCCACATTGCTACCAGCAGACGATTAGCGGGGTGATACTTTGGTCCCTTATTAAGTATCCAGCTCTCCCCAAACCAGTGTGTCCATTGATGATCCCTGCCCGAGAATCAGTTGTCATTGAGGTTGCAAAAAGTGCTTTTCTATCTTTTGTTCCTTCTATGTTTTTATGTAGAGTTCGCCTGTAAAGAGCGCCCTCTCCCTTGCTTAGCGCTATCTGATTACCCTAAAACATGGTTCTTCCTGGAAATATGGGATTGATACTAAAGACTATCTCTTTTTAATTACTATTTTTATTTTTAAATTAATTTTAATTTTTTTAAAGATTTATTTATTTATGCATACAAGAGCTGGGGTACAGGCCGGAGGTGCGGGAGGTGAGAGGATTCACCAGAGACAGAGTGAGGAACAGGACAGGCGGATTCACTGAAATACACTGCTGAGGGGAGCAGCAGGGTAGATAGGAGAGGAGAGGTCTGCTGCGCCATGTGGGTTGCTCCCTGGCCTGGGATTGAACTCCTGCTGCAGTGGCTGCAGACAGCTTCATAGGTTGCGTCTTAACCCCTTGTGCCACCAGGGAGGCCCTAATTTTAATTTTTAGTCTTCAGGGTAAGGAGTTGGGAAAGTGTGTTTGTTCTTTAGGAGAACAAGGAATGAACATGATAGGGATTGAAGTTTCTTTTCCTCTGTGTGCTCTGCTTTCTCTGTTTCCCTCAACTCTTTAGAAAGGAGGAAGGGCCGTGTCATGAGGATTTCTACATTTCGAAATTTAGGAAGGGCCCTATGTGGGCCAACCACTCCTCAGCTGCGGAGGCTTCACTTGGAATTTTCCTCATTTTAGGCTGGTTCCCTGTGTAGGATGGGGCAGGAAGCTTCATTTCCAGATTCTGTGAGTTTTTCATTTTGGGGATGAACTGGGAGGGTCACATCATTCCTTCTCAGGGTTCTTCATCTTGGCTCTGTTTGTGGGGGATCATTGATTGCAGCCTCTTCCTGAATCACTAAGTGTTTCAGTATTTATTTTTGCCCTTCTTCATATAATTAGCAAGGAACCAAATGGGAATCAGTCCATCATGGACCTAATATTTATGGTCCATCACCTGTGGGCCTCTGCAGGCGAACTCCTGAGCAGGAGCCCCTAGGAGCCCACCGTCTAGTTTGGGAGAAAAAACCTGCACACACTGGAAGTGGAACAGAGAACAACATCAGCCTAAAAAAGCGCCTGGAGCTCTTTAGCTCCAGTAGTTTGTCTGGTCTGATAGACAGCATTTATCCAACACTTACTGTGTACTTAGCACTTATCTTTAAAAGTCCTTGGAAGATAATTCCAGGAGATTGTCATCCTAGAGAGGTTATGTAATTTCCCCAAGGCCACAGAGCTCTTCAGTCCAGGACCTCAGTGCATCTGTCTAAAGCCTGTGCTCCTTTTGCCACACCCTGGTGTCCTGTCACCAGACGTTGAAAGAAACAAGTTTAGAGAAGGTGGGAGACTAAATCATCCACAGATAGCCATTACTTTGGAAGTTTTAATTTTTTCCCTTTTACATGTAATTGTGAATATAATATTGTGCTAGCAGTATATTAGAGGTATTATGGCAGTAAAGAAAATCTTCATAGAAAAAAATATGCCCTTAATCTTGTTTAATAAGGCTTTTAGTTTTTAAATCTTTTTCCAGTCTTTGCCTGTGGGCATCGGTACCAAATGGGGTTCATCACAGAGCACATCGTTCATCTTTCCTTGTTTGGTTTTACATGTTTTATAAACATTGTTATCAAGTCTTCACGAGTTTGAAGACTAGATGATAATCCATGGAGTGCATACACATCATTTATTTAACCCTGTGCTCTTCTGGGGCTCTTCTCAACAGTTTCTTTTTTTTTTTTTTTTAAAGATTTATTTTATTTATTTATACAAGTACTGGGTACAGTCAGAAGCGCGAGAGGGTAAGAGAGTTCACCAGAGCCAAAGCAGGGAACAGAACAGACAGAGAGACGAAATACACTGCTGAGGGGAGCAGCAGGTGTGGCAGGAGAGGTCTGTGCACCATGTGGGACCCTCTCCAGGGGCGGGGATCGAACAGGTGCTGCAGAGGCTGCAGGCAGCTTCGCAGCCCAGCACTCAACCACTGCGCCACCAGGGGAGGCCCGTCTTCTCAACAGTTTCTAATTTCTGTCACCTAAACAAAGGTCAAATGCATTTTTCTTTTTATCCCCTTGTGAATTTTTTTTTCTTTAAGAGAATTCCCAGGGGGCTGGTTACCTGGTTCAAAGAAGTGAATGTTTTTTGGCACATGACACATTTTACTGAATTGTTCTTCAGAAGGACCCTGTACCATCCTTGGCTACCAGCATGGGTGGGCTGCCAGCTTTGGGTAGCCTCTTGGTTTGTGTTTTACTTTGTGCTTATTTAAAAGGTGTAACATAGTTCTTTAGAGTTTTAATGTGCATAACTTTGATTTCTAGCTAGCGTGAATATTCCCCCCCATCTTGCATTTCTTCTATAGGATTGTCTGTTCCTGAGTTTTGCCCATTCCTTTCTTGGGACCTTTGTAATAGTTTTATGTTTTGTGTCAGGTATTTGCATTTATGAATCGGGTCCTGCCAGGAAATAGATGGTACCCTCAGCTAGGTGGTTTAAAGCACCTTCACCTAGAGGACAGTTGAGCCCGTGTGGACAGGGTTTCAGGAACCAACAAGGACAGTGCAGCCCTCTGGCTTCCCCGATCACTCTGATGCCTCCCGAGGCAAAGAGGAGCAGGTGCCAGCCCCCAATAAGGGTATATGGACAGAGCCTCCTGACAGAGGCTGAGGCTGTGAAGGAGGGACACAGGCAGCTCAAGATGGCTCTGCAGGGAGCGAGCCCAGAACATAAACACCCACCTTCATGCTGCCCCCTCCCCAAGTGCCCTGGGCTCAGACCACTGACCCTATACCTGCATTGACCAAATTGTGAGATGATTTTAGGTCCATGGAGAATGATTTCCTAAAGTTTATGTGTCATATCATGAGTTAGAATACACAGGCACATACAACCCAAGGTGCTTATATCTTATTTTTGTATTAACACATTTGTAAAATCTATTATTTGACCAGTGTTTACTTTTGGTATAAGGCTATATGCAAGTTTAAATATGGGCTGGATTTGCTGAACTCTATAGAATAAATGAGTACAGACTCGCCTGCTGCTCCCCTCAGCAGTGTATTTCAGTTAGTCTGCCTGTTCGGTTCCCTACTCTGTCTCTGGTGAATCCTCTCAACCCCCACACCTCTGGCCTGTACCCCAGCTCTTGTATGCATAAATAAATAAATCTTTTTTTCAAAAAAAAAGAATAAACGAGTATAGGCGGCATACTAAGAGTGAGGAAACAGGCCCCTCTCTAGGGACTCTCTCTCTCTCTCTCTCTCACACACACACACACACACACACCCCTACCCCTGAGATAACTATCATGGGGGGGTGGGGTGGTCAAGGATTCTGGGTCATTAATGGAGACTTTGATATCCCCAAGTGACAGAAGGGTGCTGGAAGGCAACATAATTCCCTGAGGCCCCATCCCAGACATCCCCTCACATAACTAATAGGGAGCAAGGGGGCTCAGTGAGAAATGACCCAAATGCCGGTGGGCTGCCGCAGAGCCCCTGTTGCCCTGAAATCCAATGCCAGGCTAAAGTGAGTTCCCACAGCTGAGCCAGAGGGAAGGAAGGCAGAGGAACCAAAAGCCTGGGCTCATATTTTGGGTGGAGGTACCACCCCCTTACTTCTTCTACCTGCCTGGGCCATGTGGGAGTGCCCCCAGGATGCTCCATAAAGAGGATCTAACTGGTTATCAGTGGCCAGATTCCCTTCTTGTTCCCCCTGGGAAGTTGGTGAGAGGCCCTGCCTCCCAACCCACACCCCTGCTCCCACCCTCGAGGGAGGGTCCTGCCCTGAACACTAAGTAGAACTGGTCGCTCAATGTTATCTCTCCTTGCCTTTGGGAGCATCTGATCCACCCAGAGAATGCCCGGGGCTTGTACCTCAGTGCAGCATCCACAGGAAAAGCTGGAGGATGTTCGGCCAAGGATAGATTACATTATGATTTATTATGCCTCTTATTTTGTTAACTCAGAGGAGTGGCTTGCTGAGATCTCTTTGAGGAGTATCTGTTTCTTTTGGAAAAGTTTGAACTGTGATTCCAGGTTTGGAACTATGCAAACTTCAGCCCCATGGTCAGAAAGACGGCACATCCCATTTTGCCCGGGTCAGGCTCAGTTCATGCCTCTTTGACATCCTTTTCATTAAAACAAAAAAGTGAACTTACTTTTAGACAATAAATTATGGTCGCCTGAACCCCAGATGTGCATGAACTAGCTCCAGAAAGAAAAGAATTTGAGGGCCAGGAGGAATCTCCAGAGGTCTCTTAGTTCCTTCAGGTGCTGGAAGGCAACATGCAGAAGTCCCCTCCCGCTCCAGCTCCCCAACCCCCTCCATTTAGGACGATCATGTGCCTTTCTCTGCACCCAGGGTCTAGCCCTGACAGGCGTGTCATTGGGAAGGTGTCCCTTTCCCTACTTCTCGCTTCTGCTCAGAATCCTCTTATGAGAAATAAGACAAGGGAGAAGCTGTGACTTCTTGGGGAATGGCTCCTCATTCTGATGGGGAGAAAGCCCAAGAGGTAGCTAGCTTTCCTGCTTCCTTACCAGAAAGGTGATCATGGCGCCCGGTGGGGGGTGGGGGTGGAGGGTGGGTGGGGAGACAAAACTGCAAGCTGCTGGGTGGCCTGGCTGCTGCCACCAGCCAGAACCCAAGGGCCTTTAACCATCTGAGCTTGAACAGCACCTTGGCCATCACTAATGGGTACAGAGGAGGCCTCCAGGACCTTGCCCAGGGTTGTCTGTGGTGTCTCAGCCTAATTCTCACCCTTCTTTCCCCATGTTCACCCTGATGCCTGGCCACTTTGTTGGGAGCCAACTGGAAACTAAAATAGGTGTGTCCTCATCTTGGAGAGGAATTGCTTCATTTCACTTAGAGAACATTTCATGTGTTTCTGCTGTGTGGTAGGCAGGTATGTGGTACCTGATCCTGTACCCCCTCCTCTGGAGTATGGGATTAGGGGTCCCATCTCTGATTGAGGTCGCAGAGAAGGGAGCTACTGTTTTGCTTGCCTGTGTGTGTATCGGGGGCTGTGTGCGCATCTGAAGGTGCTTGGGAGGGCAGTGTTCACAGTCCTGGGAGATAAGGGTGCCTTTACATAGTGGGCCAGGACCTTTCCTGGCTAAGTGCTCGAAGCAGGGCAGGTGGTGTTTGAGGGGTGAACAAATGTGGAGGGATTAGAAACTGGAGCAGGTTGCGGTCAATGCCGAGAGGTGGATGAGAACTTTCTGGCACCTCACAGACTGCTGGGTGTCTTGGGCAGGTCCTTTCACTTCTCTCAGCCAGTTTCTTGCACAATGGGGATGCTAGAACCTGCTCCCCAGGGTCCTTAGGAGCGTTGAAGGACACACGGCATCTAAATCAGCCAGCATGGTGATACAGCTAATAAAGGGAGGCTGTTCTTTTGTGAAACATAAGGCTTGCGTCCCTGGGAAGAAAGCAGGTCTGGACCTGTGATTTCATTTCCGAAGATGCTATCTGGGACAGGATGCTGTGCAAGAAAGCTGGCTTGCTCGGGGCTCTGCTGCCATCTTTCTCTGACAATTACATCAGGCCAGCAGTGTGGCTCTTATCATTAGTCAATGTGTTTTATGACTACTTTTTAGTCCACAAATATTTTTATGAACCTGTGTGTTAGGTACTGGGTCTAATAAGAATGTGTGGGTGAAGGTGATGGGGAGGCAGACAGAAGAGAGACAAAGCTCTGTTTTTCCCAAACTAATTTTATAAAATCAGAAATGCATTTGAAGGCCATAATTGAACTGCTTTTTGTTGCTGTTTACCTGGAAACTTGCTGAAAAGAAAAATGTTTGTGTCTGATTCATTTCTTTTTGTCTCAAAAGCAGCCCCCGTAGGACCTGATTTCGTTTGTCCATTTGGTGGCTCACAGATATTTATTGAGCACCTACTCTGTGCCTATCGCTGGTGTGTGCTTAGTGCTGGTTAAGTGCTCTTTGAAGATAGTGAAGAGCTCTCGGGATTATAAAGATTACCTCTACATCATCACTTTTGCTTTAGAAAGAACCCAGCTCATTTTTGCCCACCTATTCCTTCTAACATAAACTGGGAGGAGAAAGGTAGAAACCTCAGGCCTGCACTGCTGTCCTGTTGGAATGAAATGCTACTCAGAGGACTTGGGAGGTCAGGAGTGGGGTGTTGCTCAGCTCTTGTTTGAGAGCAGCTCTCTGTGGGGGTGGAGCCCCTAAAGGACTTCCCTAAAACCTTTTAGACTCTCCTGTCCTGCACATCACAATTCACTCTCAGCTTACTTGGGGTGGGAGGAGTGAAAGAAAGGGGGAGTGGGAAGCAGGGAAGTGGAGGGTGGGAAGATGAGGGTAGGGGTAGGGTGGAGGGGAGGTGGGGGATGGAAGTGCTTGTGGGGGTGTGGAGGTGCTATAGAGGCGGGGGTTGTGGAGATGGGGGGAAAGGAGGTTTCATCTGTTTATGGAAGGAGCAACTACTTACTCCCACTTCACCCCAGCCACACTTTGAAATCAATCTCTATAGAAGATGGTTTATTTTATTTCCTTAGAAGAAATGGCTGCCTCGGACACGTTAAGGAAGAGACTAAAGAGAAATAATGAAACTAATTTAATAGTAACAGTTGCCATCATAAGTTTGAGGGCCTAGACTGTTCCAGATAAGCAAGTGCTTTTCATACATTATCCCTTTAATCTTCATAATGACGTTTTTACTACCATCCCCATTTCGTGGAAAACCGAGACCTAGAGAATGGGTAAGTCCATGAGCACACACCTGTGGAATAGAGGAGCTGGGTGTCCAACCTCTCTCTCTTAGATTCCAGGTGCTTCACCCACATGCTGTTAGGGTTCACTCGCCTCTCCCCTCCCTTTCTTTCCTGTCGGTCCATCCACTCACCCTCCATCTACCTGCCTGTCCTTCCGTGCACCTGTCTGTCTGTCCGTCCGTCCAATCTCTTCTCTTCCCCTTGCCTTTCTCTTTCTTAATGACTCTTCAGCTAACTAAGCAGAGCTTAGAAGACCCTGATTAGCTTTCTCTGGCAGTGGGGCCCTGTGTAGAGGCATCCCCCTGGAGCTGCAGAGGTTAACTCTGGTGCTTCAAGATGCCTTAGCCTTGGAGGCGGCTATTAGTCCTCCTTTCTAATTAAAAATCGCCATCACTGGCTTTCATCCCCATGCTAACTAGAAGAGTGTGTGTGTGTTTGTGTGCATAGTTCTTTATCTCCATTTCCTGTTTCATATTTAATTTGACATTTTTTCCAGTTTGTGGATGTGGAACACGTGTAAGATTGGGACATGGTCTGTTAGTAATCATCCCCACATTTTGGGGCTGGCTTGCTCCCTCTGAAGCTAAGCAAAAGTGGTGGATCCTAATCTTCCTGCCTACATAAGCCACTTTGTCCTGTCACCCTGGTTTCTGAGGGCACTGCCTCTGGGGCAGCAGTCTTGCCCTGCACATTGCTTGCCAGCAGGTCTGTGATAGTGCTTGTGTAGCAAGAAGAGGGGAGGGGAGATGGAACCCCCTTGGGGAGATAAGATTGAAGGTTCTGGAAAAGACAGCTCCCCATTAGAGGTCAGTTGAGTTGGGGTAAAACCTTGCAACTTTATTGACGAACTTTTGTTCATCCAGGCTGGGTGTGAGTCATGGTGAATACATGTTCATTTTCTGCCCTTCCTCTGTGTTATGGGGTTCCCACCAGTTGTGCTCAGGTGGGACTGCCCTTGCTCAGTGCCTCATCTTTTGGACCCTGTCATGAACTATGGGATTGAGGCCTGAAGAGAGGATAATGACACTGAGGAGTAGGGATGCCCCATCTTCTGCGCTGTGGGTTCTCAGCCTAGCACTGGGTCTCATGAGGCAGGTGGAAATTTTGTTGTGCTTTAAGGGCCCTAGTGACCCCTTCTCGCATCAGAGGTCAGGGCGACTGGGGGTTTGGAGCTGCTGTCCAGGGGCTGCCCCATATGCTCTGGTCTTCCCTGGTACTACCTTGAGCTTCAGCCCCTTTTTGGGTGTTTCTGAGCAACTGAGACTTGTGTGATTAGCCTCAAATTGCTAAGAATTATCTCATATGTGGAATGGAAGCAAAACAATTGTAGAAAAAGCTGGAAGGAAGCTCACCAGTCAGTGTGCTCTGGGTAATCCTGAACCTGGAGTGCTCAGAGCCCTAGACTGTGCTTGGTGGGGGCAAAAGAGGGGAGCATTGGAATCCCAAAGCTGCACAAATCTGTGGGCACACACCTACATTTTTCTAGAGAGAGGGTCTATGACCTCCATGAGTTTCCCAGGAGTCTGGGACTTCTTCAAAAAATTAAGAATTATTGGTCCAGTCACTTCCTCTCCTCACCAAAGATTGGTGTTGAAAAAGTCCCAGTGAAATATGGTGGGGCATGGGGGTGAAGTTCAGGGTCATAGAGGGGCATGGGTGTGTCTAAACACATCTAGATCTCATACTTTCAGGGAAGGGGGTGGTGAAACTCTTAGAAGAGTGGATGAAGTAGAAATAGTTTGTGTTTCTTTGCAGACAAGGGTAATCTATTTTTATTATTTGCTCTTAGCTTTGAGGATGTACAGTAAGTAGTCTCAAGTATAAAGAATTATAAGCAGCCTAGACTCCCTGACTTTGAATAATCCATTATAAAAGTGCAGTTCCTTTTATCGCAATATTCTTATCTTCTGTTTGTTTCTGAGCTGAACAGAAATGCCCTAAGCTACACCCCAGCTGTAGAGTTTCTAGACCAAAGGCTACTGTTTTCTTCCTGCAGGAACCCTGGGGTGTTTGGGGGTTAAAAGGCCTAGGCCAGCCATGTGTGTTTAAAAAACAAGGCTGATTCCGCAGCCGGCGGCTCCAGCCTGACTCCATCCTGCTGTTAATGGAGGACAGAGGACCACTTATAGCTTCCTCTTCACCCCATAACAAATAACCCGGTGCTCCCCCAGGCCTTCCTGCGCCCCACCCCCACCGCCCTCCCGGTGGTGGCGGCAGGCCTGTTCAAGTCTGGTTTCTCAGCAGGCCCTTCGGTCAGTCCCCACAAAGTGTCGGAGGCCCAGCTCCTCACTGCGTTGAGAACTGAACTCTCCACACTACCAGGCTGGTTGGCAGGTTCTTCTTGCCTGTCTCATATATTTGGCTACTCCAGAGCCTTCTGGGCAGGGCAGAAGGCTTTGCCTTACAAACAAAGCTTGGCACAGCTGTGAGCACTGCTCCTGTGGCAGGCGCCTCCTCTGGAAAGACCTCCCTGACTGCATCAGTCCAGGTGTGGTGCCTCCTTGGTCTGTGAGTGCCGGGGCTGCATCTAGCAGTGCCTCTCATGTGTGAGGGCTTTTCCACACCAGACTCCAGCTCCCTTGGGTGGGACCCAGGAATTACCAGAAGGGAACACAAGTTTTGGAATGGGACCCACTGAGGTTCAGTTTGTAGGCTACCTGGGAAGTGACCTATCCAATTCTGAACTTGTATAAAAAATGCCCCCCTTCTTGGATTGTTATGAAAATTAGAAATAATACTTGGGCCGATCATGCTCAGTGAAATGACAGCTAACATGAAACTGGCTCATCTTAAATACTCAGGAAGTCAGTGGATTCAATTAAAAAGGCTTAGAAGTCCATTTGTTATCTTTCATTGGATTATAAAACTAATACATGAGAACATACTCATTGCAAAAAAAAAAAGTCAAACACTGCAGAAATCAAAGAGAAATCATTATCCTCCTTTGTCCCCCAAACTCAACGTTCTCCCCAAAAGGAACTCCTATTATTGGTTTTAGTATGTATGCATTTACCTAAATTACGTCTGTCTTACATGAAATAATAGCAGGCATATCATTCTGAAATCTGCTTTCAGTATACTCTATCAGGAACCTTTCCCCCGATAATAATGATAATAAGCATTCAGATTTGGGCCTCCCCAGTGGTGCCGTCGGTTGAGCACAGCACTGCGAAGCTGTCCACAGCCTCTGCAGTGTGGGTTCGATCCCAGCCGGCTGGCAAGAATCCCACATGGTGCAGCAGACCTCTCCTATTCGTGCCCGCCGCTGCCCTCAGCAGTGTATTTTGGTCGTCTGCCTGTTCTGCTCCCCGCTCTGTCTCTGGTGAATCCTCTTACCTTCCCATGCCTCTGGCCTGTACCCAGCTCTTTTATAAAAATAAATAAATCTTTAAAAAAAAAAAAACATTCAGGTTTGCTTCAGTCTTAAAGGCTGCACAGCATTCCTGGTCTGGCTGGACCATAACTGACATAACCATTCTACAGATGATGGCCTTGTAAGTTGTTTCCAGTTTTTATCTATTTCAGACAAGATGGCAATAAATGTTTCTGTTACTTATTGCTGAGGAACAAAAATGCAAACTTAGTAACTTAAAATACCGTTTCACCATTTCTCATGTTTCTGTGGGCTCACTGGGTATTCTAAGTCTTCTGTCTCATGCTGGTGCTGGCAAAGAGGTGGGTGTAGTGTGCCCACTCATAGGGCTGAGAGCAGGTGTAAAGTACATACAGGGAGGAGAGGAATTGTTGGGGGCCATTTTTGGAAAGTGGCTACCATACATATAAAAATAAATATATGAGTGTATATTCTTGTTCTCCATAAGTCTTCATAAACAGGTGGGAGTGTTCTTGTAGGTTAATTCCTAGAAGGAAATTGCTGGCTCAGAGGTTGTGCACATTTCCCAACCTGACAGCTACTGTGAATTTGGCTTCTATAAATCTGTGCCCATACATGCCCCTCAAGGAGGAACAACAGTACCCATACCCTCACCTTCACCAGTGTCGGGTATTATTGATTATACACTCTCATCTAATGGGTGGCAAATTGTATATTGTATTTACTACTGGTGATATTGAACAGTCTTTTTTTATGTTTTATTCTTCTTTGTAATTAAGAGTTTAATTTGAGGATATAACCTTGAATTTCCTATACTTCTGGCACCACCAAAGGGACAGTGTGATAGCTTGGGGGGGGGGGGGGCAACGCAAATACTATATGAGGTCTCTGATCCAGGACCTGTATTAGAGAGAGAGAGTTTCACAGTGTTTTTGAGCAAATTATTAACTCTGTACTATCTTCAGGCTCATTGCGTACCATGACAGGTTTTCAGAGGGTCCTGTAATTCTCAGTAAGATGTTTTGTGCTTCACCCTGAACACAGAGCTCCCAGCTGATAAAGGCCAATTGGGACAGGAGTGGGCTACTGTAGCTTGATCAGAGGGAAAATACTTCTATTTGATGCCCTCCTGTTAATATACTTTTCTCCTCTCGGATTCCTGCTTTCCCGCAAAAGGAAGTTGAGAAGAGATAGGCAATGATGACTTTGAAGGAACAGTTCAGGGTTTAATTCAGACACTGGTCAAGGGTGGTTCACTGCTTTTCCAGCTCTGGGTTCAAGCTTCAGTCTCCTCAACTTTGGCACTAGTCTGTCAGCCAAAATTATTTTGGTTATAAGAGACAGAAAAGACAACCCACACTTTGGTCTAAGCAGGAAAATAAAAAAGTTATCAGGTTTGAGGATGTCTGAGGTTGGAGATGGAAATGGATTCTTCAGGGCTCAGAGGTGGCCCTCTTCCGCCCTGGACTCTTCATTCCCCGGGGATACAGGATGCCAGTGGTCTGCAGCCCCTCCCCGCCCTCCAGGCCAGGCCACCTGGAGAGTGTCTGTCTCTGCTGTGTATTCCCAGCAAAGGCCTCTGTGGCCCGGTGGGCTCTCCCTTCCCTGGGGCTCCCTTTCTACCCTTGATGCATAAGCCATGTGGCTGGGGAATCTGCGCTGATTGGCTTAGGCTGGGGGGTATGTTCCACCCTCAGGCCTGTTGTTTGGTTTTTTTTTTTTAATAAATTTTTTATCTTTTTAAAATTTCCTCCACCAAACTATCCACGCCCATATCCCCGCCTGCCTTCCCCACTTCCCCCACTCCTCCCCTATTCCCTCTGGCAACCACCATATTTCTTTCCCCAGTTCCAATTTTATTTCTTCTATTGTAATTGTTTTTTGAGTATCTATATTATGCAGATGAGTGAGACCATTTAAAATATGCCCCCCACCCCCTGACTGACTCCCCTCAACATAATCACTCAAGATCCGTCTGCCTTGTCCCAGATGCCACCAATCCGTCTTTCCTCCCCTTGAACATTCAGGGAGGTGGATGTCAAAAAAGCCCTGAGAGCTGTTTCCTACAGGCAGAGGAGAGGACGCTGGGGTTGTCAAGGACAACAGTCTGTCTCCCCTGGCTCCTCCATGGTGTGCATCCCATGGTCATTCATGCAGGATCTGAGTCTAGGAATTTATGTCTGGGGAGGAAGAGCAGGGCCCAATGCAGTCTCAGGAAAGCTAGTGCGCTTCATCCCAGGGCCCTCGTGGCAAAGAAAACATTGCCAGCAAGATGACAGTGAGCCCAGGAACTGCATAGGTGAGAGGACCAGAGGTGACCCGGCCCTCTTGTCAGCACAAAGGTGAGAGGGTGATGAGGGAGGGAGGGCAGGCAGGCACTGGTGAAGAGCTTTCTTTTGAAACCAATTAGAGGATCATTGTTTGTAAAATGGCTCATCTTTATTGCAGGTTAAAAGTAGGGGGTCAGGTGAAGGGATATACTTTCTTCAACCACAAACAGAAACAGTTTGGAGATATGAAGTGCCCTTCTTTGCCAGACTTTGGTGAACAACCCTGGGATGTGCTAACAGGCCCAGAGGACCCATTAGCCTCCTGGTAATCCTTTTATGGTTGACTTGTTTGTTTTGTTTTTTAGAGAAAACTCAGCTGAAATATTTCTTAAACAGGAAAGGAATGTTCCTGCTTCCTCCCGCTTCTCCTGCTTTCTTGCTATTAGTTGTTTAATGGTGTAGCATGCAGAGTATAAAATCTAAAAGGTACAAAACTGTATGTGGGAAAAGTCTGTCACCCCTAGAGTCTCTGCTCCAGCTACCACCCGCCTTCCTATTAGCAGCTTCCACAGCTTCCCAGTCCATCTACTATTCATAGAAAAATGCCCCACATGAACAATACTTAATGGCTGCTTATTCTTTTGTTCTTTAGAATACAATTAGAATTTTCCACCTCAGTGACTTCAAAGCCCCAAGGTTCAGGCTGCACAGTTAAAGAAGCCCATCAGGCCACCCTTCAGTCAGCCAATGTGTTGGCCGCTCGTTCCAGAGGTTACACACATCTGGGTGATCTCTTTCTGAGGCGCTCCATATTCATAGGGCTTGCACATTTGACTAAAAATAGTTCACTCAGCATTATTTGACAGGCTCCCCCTTGCCTTCTGCCTGTCTGGGCTCCAAATGCCCCATGGTTTCCAAAAATAAAAACCCTCCTCAAAGTCAAAGGCTTGTCACCACTGAGGCAGAACCAAAGCTACTGACTCTGAACCTGAGGATACCTCTAAAAGGAAAGCCCCCCCCCCCAAAAAAAAGGGGGGGGCGAACAAGGGCCAAGCTCCCCTGGGCAAGCACTGGTATAGCCCCTAGTGTATTGCAGTCCTGTGTTGGGCCTGGGGGTAGAGCAATGACTGACCACAGCCCCCTTCCTGGGAGATCTCAAGAAGGGTTAGGGGCAGGCATGGGTGCTGTTGTGACTTCTGCCCCTTCTGGGGGTCTTGTCCCATGGACAGGACTGTGGATGAGCAACATTCACTTTAGATATAGAAGTTCTGCTGTTTGTTAAAAATCATTCACTCACTCTGTGGTGCCGAGCCTTACAGGGTAGCAACCAGCAATGTGGAAATAGTAATAGTTTCTCATTTACTGATGAGCACAATCTGTAACCTCTGTGCAGGAGACAGGCCCAGTCCATGATTTGTAAGCTTCTCCCCACCCATGACTTTGAAAGAGCCCTGTCTGGTGGGGTTGTGCTTTCCTCAGGTAAGCACCCGGCCTCGGAGAGAGAAAGTTAGTAGCTCATGTGTGAAGATTTCTGGACCTACTAAACATAGAGCTTCCATAGGATCCAGCAATTCCACTCTTAGGTATTTACCCAAAGGACACAGAAACATCAATTCCAAAGAGCACCTGCACCCCTATGTTTATAGCAGCACTGTTTACAATAGCTAAGCTTTGGAAACAACCCAAATGCCCAAAAATAGATGACTGGATCAAGAAGATGTGGTACATATATACCATGGAATATTTACTCAGCATTCAAAAAAGATAAACACATGCAATTTGCAGCAACATGGATGGCGCTGGAAGGGATCATGCTCAGCGAAATAAGCCAAAAAGAAAAAGAAAAATACCGGATGGTCTCACTCATAGCAGGAATCTAGAAAACTTAAATAAGGAACCAGGAAAATGAATATAAGAAAGTGAAAATCAAAATCAACAAAAAACTATGAACCAGAGACACTTTTTGGGGGGTGGGTTGGGGTCAGAATGGGGCGTTTGCAATTGTATGGGGGAATATAAAAATAAAATTTATTATTTAAAAAAAAAAAAAAAGAAAGAAAGTTAGTAGCTCAGCTCACAAAGTGGTTCAGCGAAAACAGTACCCACACCTGGGGCCTTGGATACTTCAAGCCCTGTGCAAGACCAGTGCCGGCTTCGCCCTGTGAAACCACCAACCCAACCTTTGGCAATTTGTTACAAAATATAATATTTTTTAAAGTGAGTAGTTAACTATTCCTAGAAGAAATCCTTGGTTCCTGGTAGACAGGTTCTTACTATTGAGCCCAATTAGTGTTCCATCAAGAGGTAACATTATTTAATAAAAAGAAACGCGTCCATTAGTTTGGAATAGGGCCACAAATTTTGTTCACACCAGTCTTAGATGTGCAAAGCATTGCTTCTTTATTTAAGGCTGTGACTGGTAGAAGCCTCTGCCCCACCTCTACCTCCTGCATGGCCAGTGGCATGCAGAGCAACCTCTAAGGCAGCTGGAGCTTTACACGGTCCTTGAGGGATCACTCAGTGTCTTCTCCCTGGTCTGAAAGGGTGTGATGGGAAGGGTGTCTGGGGACTCAAAGACTGGGGCAGCGCGCCTCTGATATTATCCCTGCCCTCGGGTGTGAGCTGGCTATTGTCACAGAGGACTGTCCCACCATTGCCTTGGTGTCTGTCCTTAGCTGTGGGTTCCATTCCTACCGAGCTCAGTGCCTCCCAGGCGCTAGACCATTTTTCTCCTCAGTGGACTCCTGCAATTCTGCCAGGTCCCCAGTCTGGTCCCTGGGCAGGAGTTCCATGCACAGCCTCTTTCTCTTAACTCAGCATGTCCACCATACAGAAACTGGAGCTCAGGAACAGGAGAGGGCTCTGGCACATCCCAGACCCTCTCCTCCAGACCAGACCTGGCCCAAGATTCTACTAGGTCCTGTGCCATGTCAGTGACCCTTCCCAAGGCTGTGTCAGAATCTGGACACTAGCCTCCTGGGCTCACTGTGTTCTCCTCACACTCGCTACCTCTTTGAGAGGACGTTGAAATAGCAGGCCTATGTGCTACATCTGGATGCTTCTGATTGCCATCCTCTTCCCACAGTCCTTTGGGTACAAAGGAATAGACTTCTCTCCCTTCCTCTACATCCTGTTTATTTTTCCAGCTCAACCTGATAGCTAAGTCTTTTTTATTTTTGCATAGAAGAACTGGAGTGTAGGCCAGAGGTGCCGGGAAGGGGGGTGGGTAAGAGGATTCACCAGAGACAGTGGGGAGCAGAACAGGCAGATCTACTGAAATACACTGCTGAGGGGAGCAGCGAGGGAGACAGGAGAGGTCTGCTGTGCCACATGTGGCTCACCTCCCTGGCCGGGGATGGAACTCAGGCTGTAGTGGTGTAGTGCTGAGATTTAATCCCTAGGCCACCAGAGAGGCCCTCATAGCTAAGTCTTTTTTTTTTTTTTTAATATATATATTTTTTTAATAGAGGCATGTTTTATTTGTTTGTTTGTTTGTTTGTTTTTGTTTTATACATGCACTGGGTACAGTCAGAAGCGCGGGAGGGTGAGAGAATTCACCAGAGCCAGAGCAGGGAGCAGAGCAGGCAGAAGGACCGAAGTACACTGCTGAGGGGAGCAGCGGGCGGCAGGAGAGGTCTGCGCGCCATGTGGGACCCTCCTCTGGTGGCCGGGGAGCAGCCGGGGATGGAACCGGCGCCGCAGTGGCTGCGGGCAGCTTTGCAACCCAGCACTCAACCGCTGCGCCACCGAGGAGGCCCCATAGCTAAGTCTTAATGGTCAAAAGCAGGCTACTTCTGACAGAGCATGTCACTCCTGACTCCTGAGGGGTCGTGCTGCTTGGCTTGGAGGTGGGAAAGAGTCATTTAGCCCCAAGAAGAGAAAATATTCTTCACCCCACCCCCACCCCTTCTCTTCATCAAACACTCTAGCTCTTCTCTACCAAAACAACTCTGAAAGGAAGAGGAGGGGGCAACTCTGAAAGGAAGAGGAGGGAGCTTCAAGAATTTGTACACTTCCTTCTTTGCCATATTTTGCCATATCCTTTGTATAGACTGCAAATGTGATTGCACCCAAATGGGACTGGAATGACAGTTTGCAGTATTCCACCTCTGTTTTGTCATGTAAACCCTTTGGCCAAGGTTTTAGAAATGATAGAAACAACTAAAGCAGGTAGTATTAGCCAAATGAGCAAATTGTAAGTGGTCAAGACTGACCCTCCAAGCCTGTGGGCTGACAGCATTGGTGGCTCAGTAAACATTTAAGGGCTTCAGGAGAGAGCTAGGCCCCATCCCCAGCTATACAGGAACAGCAGATCGGGTTGGGTTTCCCAGTGAATAAAAACAGCCTGAGTGCTTGGGGAGGGGTGGGGGCATGGGTTGGGAGGACTCTGAAAGAATCTATAGATGAGAACAAAATCTTGCCCACCTGGGAAAGACCTCTTGGGCTATATACCACCCTCTAACAGATTTATATGTCTGAGGTATGAAGCCAGCTCTTGGAGAAGCAATACTATAAAAACAAAGCCACAGAAGCTATAAATTTGCAGACTGAATAAGCCATAAATCAGCGGCAAGGGGATCCAGGCCCCTGTAGCGGCCCCCTGCCTGCAGGGTGGGGGAGACCGCAGGTCACGGGCGTCTACAGGGTCCATCATAGCCACCTTGAAATAACCAAAGATTTCCCTTTCCCCTTCCCCCACTAGTCTGTGTCCTGGGGACCCTGATACTGCCGATAAGGGCCTATGGTGGGTAGGGTTTGTGCCATTTCTGGAGGCGACCATTGCTTCTCAGGGCTCCTGCTGCCTATCTCCACTGTCTTGAATTCTTTTCTCGAGAATTCAACCATATCTTCAGAGACTGTTGGCTTGAAGATATGGTTGTCTCCTGCTGTCTTTGTATGCTTTGCAGCCGCTTCTCAGCCCTTTGTATGTAATGGATGAATAGGTGACACTGTTGGGGTGTGTACGACCTGCCCATTGATCCCTAGTTCCTAAGGAGTGCCCCCACCCCTATCAAGAATGGGCCCAGGTTCCAAGTTTGCACTGGGTAACCCTCTTGCCTGGTTCTGAGAGGAGGGTCACTGATGGCAGTAGAACAGTCAGATCCTTTCTCCTGGGAATATGGGACTGAGAACCAGACACGACTTGGTTTCTGCTAGTCTTTGAACAGAGCACATGAAACATGGTCACCATCACTATCTCTTGCCACGTGCTTGGAGAACAGGAGGGATGCCTGCCAAGAAAGGAGAATGGAGCAGGTGGATGGAGAAGTGCATTGAGCTGTATGTGGCCAGCGAGTAAACAGGGAGGAAGGGGACTAGCCCAGCTGTTGGTGGCCCTCCAGGTCCTGGTTCCTCCTAAGGCCCTTCCTGAGGCCTGTTGCTCCACCTACTCTGAGAGATATGCTGGAATCCCATTAAATTCTTCTTCTTTGCACAGGCTAGTTTGGGTGGGTTTCTCTTTCTTGCAGCCAGACAGCCTTTTTTCCTTTTTCCTTTTTTTTTTTTTTTTAAAGAGGCATGTGTTTTTATTTATTTACTTGTTTGTTTGTTTGTACATGCACTGGGTACAGTCAGAAGCGCAGGAGGGTGAGAGAATTCACCAGAGCAAGAGCGGGGAGCAGAGCAGGCAGAAAGACCGAAGTACACTGCTGAGGGGAGCAGCGGGCAGCAGGAAAGGTCTGCGCTCCATGTGGGACCCTCCTCCGGTGGCCGGGGAGCAGCCGGGGATCGAACCGGCGCTGCAGAGGCCACGGACAGCTTCGCAACCCAGCGCTCAACTGCTGCGCCGCCGGGGAGGCCCTTTCCTTTTTCTTAAAAATGTATTTTTATTTTTATTTATGTATACAAGAACTGGGATGTAAGCCAAAGGTGCAGGGGGTGAGAGGATTCCCCAGAGACAGAGTGGGGAGCAGAGCAGACAGATCTACTGAAATACGTTGCTGAGAGGAGCAGCAGGCAAGACAGGAGAGGTCTGCTGTGCCATGTGGGTTAGCTCCCTAGCTGGGAATCAAACTCATGCCACAGTGGTTGGCTATAACTTGATAGTGCTGAGACTTTAACCGTTGTGCCACTTGGGAGGCCAGCAACCCAAGAGCCTTGAGTTAGCAATATCAAACTTAATAATCCTTGGTTGTGTTACCAAGTATTTCATTAGCACATCTTATTGGTTTTGCCTTTAGAATATATCCAGGATTTAACCATTTGGTGCCACCCCCTTGGCTTCTCAATCTCCATTTTCTAACTTGCATCTCTGCAGAGAAGGGGCCTGGCATGAAGGACCGGGGACCCAGCAGAGTGCAGATCATGCCCATGTTGGTGGGGATTGTGCCTTCATAGGAGCTGGAGGATAAGAAGGGCATCCAGGTGAAGGTTGGTGATGACAGATTGATGACATCAGGGAGAGTGGTCAAATAGTAAATATATTAGGACTAATGAAAGCCAGGTTTTTCACTGTCAGAGAAGAAAGTTACAATTGTGGAGAGGGATAAAACTTAAACTCTGTAGTGTTGGATTGGAATTGGAGATAACTATTAGAACTTTGGCAATGGATGGATGGGTGGGTGGGTGGATGGATGGAAGGAAGGAAGGAAGGAAGGAAGGAAGGAAGGAAGGAAGGAAGGAAGGAAGGAAATATGGATGGAAATATAGATGGAAATGACCAATGAAGGCCTGGGAATATTGAAAACCCAATAGTGATGATCATAACTACCATCCAAATTTTGGCTTCAGTATACCATTTTCCATTCGCGGAAACTAGGGCCTCTTGGAGAAATGACTGATCCCTACATAAAGGCACAAAAAAGTACCAGAAGAGTCTGGAACATCTTGTTGTGCCAGAAAGCAAGGATGTGCTCAAAGAATGATGGGGAAATGTCAACCGGACATAAAACAGCTTGAAGGAGCACCTACTGGCCAAATCTGAAATAATTTGAACCAAAATAAACAATGATAGTGAGGGATTATAACCCACTGGCTGAATTAGGAAACCATGACTGCATACTAATATAAATTAACAAAGGAACATTGTCATAGTTTGATATATTTCTCTGTTATAGTGAAGAGGTTTGGCAAACATTGAAAATAGATGCCACTGGTAGGATACAACGAGAATGCACCAGCTGATATTCTTGCAAAAGATGCATAACTAGAATCTAATCTTAAAGACCAAATCAAAAAACATTCTATAAAATAACATTCTATGAAACATTCTATAAAATAACTAACCTGTAATTTTAAAAAAAGTGTCAAGGTCATAAAGGTTGAGGCCATGGTCCAGATTGAGGAAACTGGAGAGACCTGATAACTAAATGCCATGTGGTACCCTCTGGGCCACTGAATTTCAGCAGATTCGTCTTGGCTTCAGGCCATGGTCTGAGTCCAGGTCTACGTTGCATGTCTCTCACCCTCTTTGGATCAGCAGGCACCTGAGGCAGAGTCTTTTTTTTTTTTTTTTTTAATAGAGGCATGTTTTTATTTGTTTGTTTGTTTGTTTGTTTTTGTTTATACATGCACTGGGTACAGTCAGAAGCACGAGAGGGTGAGAGAATTCACCAGAGCCAGAGCAGGGAGCAGAGCAGGCAGAAGGACCGAAGTACACTGCTGAGGGGAGCAGCGGGCGGCAGGAGTGGTCTGCACGCCATGTGGGACCCTCGCCGGTGGCCGGGGAGCAGCCGGGGATCAAACCAGCGTGAGGCAGAGTCTTTTCATGGCCCAAAACAAGTCAAGCCCAATGGTACTAGCATATTTCAAGTTTCTGCTTATTTCACATCTGCAGTGTTTAATTGGAGAATACAAGTCAGAAGGCCAAGTCCAAAGTCACAGGTGGAAAGGCACATTCTGCCTTCCATGAAACGATAGCAAAGGTGTGTTCTGCCTGCTACACATAGGTAAATAATTGAGACCAATCATTCACCCTACTACATTTGCCATGTACCTTACCCTCTCCTAGATCACTGCACAGGTGGGAATTCCTATGTTGGCATCTCTAGTGCCATCCACATTACTTACCTAAGAAGGTGCTTATTCTGATTGAGCCATTGCCACCAAATGCTTTTCTGTCCTTGCAAGAACTGCAATTTGGAACTACCTGCTCAAATGTAAAATGTACCAACATTTAGAGTAATCAGTTTTACTTCTCTGTCTTGGAGAAATAATCATAGATGTGGGTTAAAGAAAGCAGGATTGGGGGGCATGAACAAGGAAGGGTGTTTATTATAGCACAGTCTGAGAGAGTCACGAGGCAGAACTTCCCCAAGATCCTTTAGTAGCGGAAGAGTTAAATAACACTAGCACTTCCATGGTAGTTAAAAAGAGTAAAGAATGAACCAAGTCTACTTAGTGTTCTCTTCAGTTCAATTAGAGAAGTGGAATCACTAGGAGGTACAACGTGTGTGTGTGTGTGTGTGTGTGTGTGTGTGTGTGTGTGTGTGTGTGTGTATGAGAGAGAGAGAGAGAGAGAGAGAGAGATTTAACTTTACACAGTTGGGGGAAATGGGTTAAAAAGTCTTTGGAAGGCAACTGTCTTCTCATGGATGCTGGAGCTTGAAGTCCGCAGGCAGGAAGAAGAACAGTGTGAATAGGGAGGGAAAGCAAGGACCAGCTGGAGCCAGCCCAAATCCACATCAGTCTCACTGCCTGCAGCTTGTTGACATGAGTACCGTTTGAGAGAAGTCGATGCCCTTGGTCATGGAGCCCCCCACACACAGACACAGGGACCCAGGGGATGGCAAAGCTGAAAGAGGGCACAGGGAAGGCAGAGCAGCTGCAGGCAAGCAGATAAAGGGCAATAAGCATGACCTGCAAAAGTGCCTGGTGACCCTGCTCTCACCTTCTGAGAGCAGAAGGGCATATGGCTGTGCCATTGCATCTGCCTTCCAATCTCCACAAAAATGTCTGGTCGCCCACCCTAACTGGAAACAGACAGGGAAGGGAAATCCACACTTCAGCCTTGCCAAATTGCTGCATTACAGAGCCACCACGCTACTGCAGGGGAAGAGTTCCAGGACATAGTGATGCGTGAAATATGCAAGTTTCAGGGAATGGTGGGCATATGTTTTAAAAAATACTTCCACAAAAATTATTTCCACCTGTACACATGTAGGTATGTGTGCACATAGAGATGGATGTGGAAAGATAAATACTGGCCACGGCCACCTCTTGAAGAGAACCGGAACTGGGGAAGGGGGTGTCGGGGACTGTGAGTTTATCTGGGTTCAAGTGCAATTGAAAGCACGCATAAGAGAAAAGGAAAATCACCCTCTTGTATTAGCCTCTTCTCAAATTGGGGAATTGACTTCTCTCTGAGGGCCCTAATTTTTAGTCCTTTCAAAACAAGCAATGAAGTAGATATTTCAGGACACTCGCAAGTATATATCGATGGGTGATCAAAGGGTTATTCCAGTATCCCATTTATCTTGATTTTGTGTAACAGCCGAGTGAGGCTTCTCTCCATGTTGGTTAGCCCTTTGCTCCTAAAGGTGAGACCTCCCAGGGCTTTTGTCTGCAGCCAGTGGGGGCTGGAAGAGGGTGTGGTGACCCCTCTTATAACCTCTCCTGGCGGTGATCCTCAGCAGTGATGAGGCCCAATCCGCATACCAAGACTTCCTTGTGGGAGCTGAGGGCTCAGGTCCCTCTCCCATTTTTCAGCAGAGACATCAAATAGCAAGCTGGCACAATTTTTGAAAAGATGTTACTCCCAAGAGCTTTGCTAGTGTTACAGGGTCTGTCCTAGGGCTCATGGGGAGCCCCCTCTCTGTGGGTGGTACCTGCAGACTTCTGCAGGGTTTACATAAGATCAGTAGCCACAGCTGCTTTTCAAAAGAGAAACACACCGATGGCAAATGTGCAGCGTGTCTCATCCACAAAAGGCAACTCTGAGCTGGGTCTCCTGTCCATGTCCCCTGGCCCGGAGCACAGCCTTCTCGGGTCCACCCCCATCCAAGCATCTCACTCTCCTGTTTGCTAGAAAGCCTTCAGGTGCTTTCTCCCGTTGAGAAGTTCTCTTCCCTTTTCTTACAGTTGAGCTGCCAACTATATTTCAAATCTTTTGGGAAGAAATTTCTCATCAACCAATGGATTTGCTTCTCCTTCATCACCCAGATGTCCCTCTAGGCCAGACTTGCTGCCCAGCTATGAGGCTATAAGAGACAGCTTCTTGCCATTGGGTCTACCTCAGCTACACAAGCCAGACCACCCCAGTGTCCTGTTGATGCTCTGCAGAGAGATGACTGAGGGCCAGTAGCAGGCAACTGAAAGGCAGGCACGAGGGCCAGAGACCTCTTCATTCATTGTGTCAAGAAGTTCTAATCTCCTACAACAAAGGACAGAGACCCGAATCTAGGATTTAATACTCCAAGTAGCTGATCTTCAGAGAAAGCAAAATGCCCAATTAAGCTGTTGTGTTATGCCAAGGTCGAGGCCCTGAGACCCTGACTTGTGGGATGGAGACATCTGTGTGGATGCTCCAGACAACTGTGAGTTCCCAGACTTTGGGGTTTTTGGGACACAGAAGTGGCCCAGGCTTCCCAATGCTGGACTGCAGTGCAACAGCTTCCCCCTGAAGGTAACAGGTACCTTCCTCTTGGCCTCTAGGCTTGAAATTAAGGTTAAGTCAGAGCAAAAGCCAGCTGTGGATGTGGTGGCCCTGATGGGAGAAAAGATACCATCCCACAAGGGTTGCAGGGCCCAGTCAGACAGTGCCCACAGGGGCAGGGGATTGTGCATGGGCCTGGGTCAGAGGATGTGTGTCAAGGGCCCAGAGCAGAACATAGGAGAGGGAAGAGTTTGATTTTGCTCTCCTCTCTAAGATAGTACCCGGAAGGTGGTACTAATCATTAGGATGCTTCCAAGAGTTTGGAACAAATGACTGCCCCCATGCTGAGCAAAGCTAAAATGCCAAAATGGCCATGACTGATAGTCGAGGAAGGAATTCAAGGGCTGAGGACGAAGGCTGTGCTGAAAGGGACAGGCTAGTACAGCTGGAACACTTGGCTAATCATCATATGTCCTTGGGAGGGCTCAGGGACACACCGGTCACCAAGGGTGTGATGACGGGCTGGTGATGGGACCTCAGCAGCACTAAAAGCTCAGTCTGGCTCTCCCTCATAGGCCGGGGCTGAGGGTAGAGAGGCAATTGCAGAATTTCTCTTTCATAGAGATGGTGATGATCAGACTTCCAAAGAAGAGCTCAGGAGGGCAATGCTTTAATCTCCAGAAGGCAGGAGACCACAGTGATGATGGCTGGCAAAGTTGAAGTAGCAGCCAAGAGTGCCTGACAAAAAGTTATGGAGATGGTTAGTAGCTGGGCGAGTCACTGGATAGTCGATGAGGGCTCTGTTCAGCTTGTAGTAGCAAAGAAATCAAGGAGAGAGGAATAGAAGATTGAGGTCCCTTCAAGAACCAAAAGCAATCTTTTACCCAGTTTCCAGACCCAAGCCAGTTTGTAGACCTTGAAGCCTCTGATTGAAGAGGTGGTGGTATCTCCAGAAACAAGAATCCTGTGATCCCAAGCATGCGAACTCCCCATCCTTCCTGCAAAGGGACCTTTGGCCATTATTCAGGTCACTCTACACTGGGCATCTGGAAATACTTAGGAACGTGAGGACTTTTGGACACAGGTCAGAATTGGCACTGACATCCAAAGACCTGAAGTATCACCATAGTTCCCCAGTTAGGCGGGGGCGTACGGGTCCAGGTACTAAATGAAGTCCTGACCCACAGCTGCTTGACAGTGAGTCTACTGGGTTCCAGACCCAAGCAGGGGTCTTTTCCCCATCCCCACCCCTCCTCCATGCCCTCTTGATTCAAAGTTGTTTTGAGATTAGAATGAGTGTCTTTGAATTCCCCTCAGTGCCTGGCATACATCGTGGGGTGGGCCCTTAATAAATATCAAGTGAATTAAGCCTTTTCAAGACCACTCCTAACTAGATAAGAGCCATACCTCCCCTGGATGCTTACAGCTGCAACAATCTACACATTTAGCTCCTTCTGCCCTTATTACTTTTTAACCTTCTTATTTGGAAATAATTACAGACTTACAGAAAGTTGCAGAAAGTCCCTTGTAGCCCTCATCCAGCTCCCCCAGTGCAGCAACTTACATAACTACAGTGCATTAAAGAACCAGGAGATGGCCCTGGAAGAGTACTGTTAGCTAAACAACACACCTTGTTTGCATTTTGCCAGTTTTCACATGCATGTGTATGCACATGCGAGTGTGTGATAAACCAAATGTTTATCACCAATAGAGATTTGTGTGCCGCCACTGCAACTTAGATACAAAACTGCCCCAGCAGCACCCACAAAACTTGTACTGCTTCTTTACAGGGACACCCAGTCCCCATCCCTAAGCCCTGGCAAGCACTGACCTGCTCTCCATTATCTCTTACAATTTTGGCATTTTGAGAATGTCAGATAAATGGAATCATATCGCATGTGCCTTTTGAGATTAGCTTTTTGAATTCAACATCAGGTCCTTGAGCTCTACCCAAGTTGTTGTACTTTTCCTTTTTTATCACCGAGTGGTAGCACATTGTGTGACTGTCCCATGCTGTGTTTATCTAGCTGCCATTGAAAGACATCTTGTTACTGCTTTTTGGCTATTACTCGTCGCTTTGAACATTCATGTACAGATTTTTGTGTGAACATAAGTTTTTCATTTCTTCAGGACAGAGGCCAGGTGTATGATTGCTGGGTCGTAAGATAAGTGTGTTTTATTTTATTTTATAAGAAAGCACTAAGCTGCTGTTCAGAGTGGCAGAATTATTTTATATTTCTACCACTGGTGTCTGAGTCCAGGGCCCTCACCAGCCACTTGGTAGAATCTGCTTGGGTTTTAGGTACTCTGCTAGGTGTGTGGTAGAAATCTTGGTTTCGATTTGCATTTCCCACTTGGTGAATGATGTTGAGTATCTTCTCATGTGCTAATTTGCCATTTGGTGAAATATCTGTTGAAATCTTTTGTTCCCTTTCTAGTTGTTTATCTTTTTACTGTTGAGTTGAAAGATCTGTTTTTTTTTTTTTTTTTTTTTAATATTCCAGATTACAAGTCTTTTGTTGGAAATGTGATTTGGAAATATTTTCTCCTAATCTATGGCTTGTCCTTTCATTCTCTTAATAGAGTCTTTCACAGAGCAAAAATTTTAATGTTTTAAGTTCCAGTTATCCATTTTATGGATTGTGTTTTTTGAGTCAGGTCTAAGAATTCTTCCTCTAACTCTAGTTCATAAAGAATTTCTCACCATGTTTCCTTCTAAAAGTTTCAGATTTAGCTCTGTAGGCCACTTTGAATTAATTTGATGCAAGATTTAGCTTGATTTTCAATCTTTTGCTCATGAATGCTTGAAACAATTATTCCAAAATCATTTGTTGACTACCTTCATTTATTTTTTATTCCCTCCCCCCTTCTTTTTCACTCCCTGAAAGATAAGGTTAAAAGTAATGCTCACATCTTATGCCTCTGGGCATTCTCCCCCAGAAGTTAGTATTCATTCATTCATTTAACAAATATTAATTAAAGACTTATGTGCTAGAATCACACATACTCTAAGGTGTTTAGAGTACATTTGTTCTCATGAAACTTATAACCTAGAGAAGGACAAAAAAAAGATCTGGTTAACATTGTAATTTGAGCTTACAGAATATAACACAAATGCAGTACATCTGTATCCCCTGACACTCAATTATTGTTCAGTGAAAAGAAAAAAAAAAAAAAAAAACAGTTTCAGTAAATTATGTAACCTGTACCCCCTGTCTCTCCCATATACCAATCTTTAGTCGCCAGAGTCCTCCAAACCTCTGATTTCTTTCCATTGGTCCAAAGTTAGTAATGGCAGTATAAAGGCTCCAAGGATTTTTAGAAGGTTCCAAGTAGTATCCTTTGGTCCCGACAGATAAACTAGGTCAGAAACACCTCACCTCTGTTTCCTCCCCTCTCCCCACTCTGAAGTCTCCTTGGAGAAGAAGCTGGTATTCCCACTGAGTTGGATGGTGAGACTTGGGAGGCATTGGAGTCTGGTAATCAGGGAGTGGCGTCCATCTCCCTGCCCCCACAGGACACAGTTGGCTCCGGCAGAGTCCAGCCTAGCAGGAAGATGCAGGGGCATCCCTGACTTCGGCCTCTTTTGCGATTGGTTGTCTACAGCCCACCGAGGTTTTGTGGTTCCCTTTGCATTTTTGGATCTTCATAAAACAAGCTCTCAGCTGCCTGACAGCCATGTGGGTGATGAGACGAGTGCCTTGCTGGGAGGGAGCCTACTAGTTGGCTATCTGGAGAGCTCCCGCAGGCCAGGGAAAGAGACCCAAACTACCAATTCGGGACCTACTGGTAAATGGGGAGTAGGTCAGCAGGTTTGCATAGCCTTGTCCATTTGGAGTTCTCAAAAGAATTCCGAGGATTGCCTTTTCCACTCTGATTCGTCTTCTACCCTCCTCCGGGCTGCCCTTGGGCACCCCAGTGCCTAGAAGCCTAGCAGCGCTTAGGACATGCCTGACTGGGTAAACCTCCACCTTTCCTGGGCATTCTCAGCCGAAATGTGTTTAGGAAACTGCAGAAGATTGGGGAGTGAGGATCAAGCAGCTTCTGGGACAGAAACAAAAGTTGTTGCTTTTAGTATGCAGAGGCAAGTAGATCTTTGCTAGAGGAACTGGCAGGGCCTCCCTCACTGGTGGGAAAGGAGCAGTGGAGTTCAAGTACCTTGGTCCTGGTGCTCTGGGGTGGAGCTCTATGGCAGCCCTCTGGCCTCTACTAGTTTAACCAGGTGGTTGCCTTGGTTACACAGGCGATCAGAGTCCCTTTCCTCATCACCTCTCCCTAGGCTTGGCCTGATAGGAGTGGGCAGCCTCACCTCCTGGCATTTCATCTGCCCACACAGACTCAGTCCTCTAGGGGTATGTGCCCCAACTTCTGCCCAAGACTGACAGGGGAGACAAAAAGGCCACATTAGGTGGAACAGGACTCAGTCTCAAGTGTCAAGTTTCTTGCACTTGACACTTCCTTCAGACTTGTCCCTTGTTTCTTAATACCTCACTGTCTTTTCTGATCCCTTCTCCTTGGAAACCAGAGACCCTAGGATCCCTGAGAATAGCCTACAGGTCACCCATTGTGCTCCAGATACATCATCAGCCTATTTCCTTTTAGCCCCTAGCTGCAGGGACTTTGATCACGAGGGTCCTGCACTGGTATATCTCCCAGAGGCCTGGGGGACACCCCAAGCCTTAAATAAGCTTGAAAATTGACTTTAGTTCCAGACTGCCTGGGTTCCAACCCTGCAGCCATCACCCACTCTGTGATCTTGGGCATGAACTTGGCTGGACTTCATCTCCTTTTTTATATAATGTAATGACAAGAACACTACCACCTCAAAGGGCTATTACAGAGAGCAAATAGGAAATGTATGTATAGTACTTGGCACAGTTCCTGGTACATAGTAAGTGCTCATTAAGCGGTAGTCATTTTTAGCCATCCTTTTCAAATTTAGCCATCTTGTGTTCTGTTCCTTCGGACTCGTCTTCCTATTCAGTGACAGTGAGTAGGACTAGTAGAGAATTAATTAGCTGGTTAAGATATTAAGAATAACAACAGCAAAGCCTTATGTAGCACTTTTTTTGTGCCAGGCACTGTCCTAAGCTCTTGGTATGTGTTGTTTATGTAATCCTCCTAATGCTTCTCTTAAGTCAGTGCTGCTATTACACCCACTACAAGTGAGGAAAATGAGGCCAGAGAGGTCAAGTGAGTTACCTCAGGATACACAGCCAGCAAATAGCCAAATCCAGGATTCAGATGCAGGAAGTCTGTCTCCAGAATCCACAGTCTTTTTAACCCTGGCACGCTTGATTTTGCTTCCCCCAGAAAACACAGGGCAGAGGAAAACTAGCCTCAGACGAGCATGGAGTGAGGGTCAGACTGGGCTCTTGCCTTTCCTACATCCCCTAGCAGGAAGTCACCACATCTGCTCAGTGCCTGGTGTGTCTGCAGCATCTTGCTGTTTGCAGAGCATTTGTGATCTGAAAGGCATTTTTCACACACCTGCAATTTATCTGCCCCTTCCAGCAATCAGGGTGAGGGGAGCAGGCAGATGAGAGTAATTGTTGTTTCTGTTTTGCTGAGGCTCAAAAAGGTCACCCAGCTAGCACAAAATTACAGGTCTTCAGTCTCTGGACACAAATTCTTTCTTCCCTGTCATCCTGTCTTTTGTTGATGCCAAGGGTAATGTAAGTCCCTAGGCCTGAAAACCTGTAATAATAAAATTCTGGAACTAGAGGTCCTTATAACCATGCAGTTGATGTCTGAATGAGCTTGAACACCTCCAGCGATGGAGTGCTCACTACCTGTAAAGAAGCAGCTGGAGAGTAGATTCTGAGGGTGCCGGGTGCACTGCTGGGAGGTGTCTGCCCCATCATTGAAGCCAAGGGACTGGGCCTTTCTGAGGAATGTCCCTACACCAGCCCCAAAGGGCCTCCCTCTCAGTTCTGCCCTTTCAATCCTTCCTCTCTAAACCACAGTCCCTCCCTCGGAAGGGAGCCCTCTCTGCACAGACTGGTTAAAGTTTATTAGCCCTTAAAATTCCTTCGAGATGAGTTGGTATTTATTTGCCTGCAATGCTTATGTAACCGTAAGAGGATACAGGGGCTGCCAAAGCTGTCTGTGGTTTGGATGGGGCTTGCAGCGGTTTCTTCTGGGAGCTAAATATTATAATGAATGATCTCATACTATCATTTTCTTTGGAACTGAGTCGTGCTTGTCCCAGTGGTACCCAGAGCTACCTCTCAGGCCCCTGCCATTTTGATGCAGGTCGATACCTGTAGGCAGGGTGAAGGGGGCAGGGAGAGTAAAAATGAATCCCTTAGAAGCTGAATTGGCCACTCAGCTTCTTTGAGGAGGCTTGGGAAGCTTCAGCCCTGGCTGAAGATCTGGGTGGCCCACCACAATTGGACTGCCAGGAGATGACCACCAGCCTTCCAGCTACCAACTGCTCCCATCTGAGCTTTTGTAAGGAGGCTGATTGGGGAGATTGGAGCAGGAGTGGGTTTCAGGGGAGGATAGTGGGGTCTGACTGCTGGGAGATCACAGGCCAGTCCTGAAGAACTGTCAGGACTGGGGCAGCCTTGGATTGGGAGCCTCCAGCAATTGCATTCGAGTTACCGTTAATTGAGCACTTACTGCATGCCAGACACTGAGCTAAGCACTTTGCCTGAATTCACGAGTGAAGGCCATATAAGGCAGAGGGTAGACTGGTCTAGAAAGCTGGGCCTGGGCCCCTGCCCTGCCACTTGCAGACAGACACTGACTGTCTGTCCTTGTGTCTAAAAACAGGGTGATAGCTCTCCTTAAGGGGTTGTGAGAAATGCAGACAAAGCTCTTAGCACAGTATCTGGCATTTGTAAGGAGCTCAAAAAAAAAGGTTCATAATTACTATCATCATCTAATCGACTTCTCATAACAACCCTGGGTGGGGGAGGGTTGTTGTGTGGAGACTCTTGATCTGCATTTTGGGGGAAGAAATGAGGCTTAGAGTGGTCATGTGCTCAAGGTCATAGTTAATGAGCCACGGGACTGGCACATGAAGGCTTCATTCCTAGTGTTCCCTGGGCTGAGGTAAGGTTTACTGCATCCATTCCTTCCCTGGGGAACTTGAAAACTGCCACAATCAGGACTAGAAAAGGGGAAGAGCTGGATTCCTTGGCCACGGAGGTCTGCATTGGGGGCGAATGGCTCATGGACAAGACTTTGAGGACCCCCCATCCTGAGCTCCAGGAGGGCTCAGGGCTCACATTGGTTTTGTTCCACCCCATCTCTGGTCTGAATGTGGCCGGCACTCGGAGTCCCGCGTCAACAGCTTGCTCTGCAGTGAGCCTTTGGGTGCCATCATTTTACCAAGAGAAGTCTGGCTTCTTTTTTCTGTTATCAGTGACCTCTTTTGACCTCAGTGACATGCTGCACGTGGCAGCCACTGGGTTGATAAGTCCCCCTGGAAACAAAATGCCTGGGGTAGGTGAGGAGAAAGGAAGAATCTGTGCCCGGGAGAGGAGCTGGCTGGGCCTGAGAGGAGACCACAAGAGGGACGGCTTGCCTGGGACTTTTGAAGCCCCTGTCAAGTGCCTTGAACTCACTGACAGATACGGATAAACCATCTACTAGGCGCCTGCAATGTTTGGGGGCTGAAGATGTAGCCATGAAGAGATAGTTTATAACCTGCCCTGGGGAGGGGTCCAACCTGGTGAAGGGGAAAGGATGGTAATCAAATGTCGTTGTCAATTAAAAATGGATAATTACTCTGAATGCAAAGATCCCTGGGTACAGAGAGAGTAACAGGTGGGTAACACATAGGTGGAATTCCTATTTTAGAGCAGTCAGGGCAGGCCTCCCAAAGGAGGTGACATTTGCGGAAACATTGTATGACCTCAAATAGGATTTGTTCCTCCTGGTGGTCAGGGGAAGTTTGAGGCTGAGAGATGAAGCTGGCGCCAAAGCCTAAGTAAAACCATGCTAGAGTATTTCTAAAGACAGCACTGGAGCAGGAATCTCAGGAGTAAAGGTCTTGTCACACCCAGGGGGCTGGGAATAATTAACAGTGAAGGGGCTTAAAGACAAGCTTAATTAAAGAAAGAAGTGGAAGGACTCTAGCCAATCAGGTTAGAGGCGCCGTCCATCCCTGCTTCCCCAGGGCATGCCTGCATGAGACTTGCTTTCAGGAGTTTCTCATGTTTATCCACTAGGTTTGGGATCGTCTCAAAAAATTTTAAATTTCCCCACAAGATGAAGGCTCTGGGTTTTCTTTTCTCCTTTGCAAACCTTTTCAACCTCTAGCAAGTCTCTCTCACTCTCTCTCTCTCTCTCTCTCAATGCTTTATGAATTTGCATGTTTTCCTTATGCAGGGGCCTTGCTCACCCCTGTTTTTGTCCTGTTTTACTATCTGCCTTGCTGAAAGCAAGCACACAACCTCTGGGTCTCTCTCAGCCATCGATGCGCACACCCGACAGGTCCTGCTGCTTCTACAAAGTCTCTCCTTCGTCTTGCGCCACAGCCCCTCCTACTCCAGTGCTGGCCCCTGAGCCCCGTTGCCCACCACCACCTTCCTTACCTGCCGATGCTGCCCTTTCCCAAGCTTGCTTATGGCGGTTTGGAACCAAGTTATACATACGAACCCTTTCCAGGTCTGGGAGGCCCCATGACCTGGCCTTGCCCCTCTCTATGTTCATCCTGCACCCTGTTGTCTCTCAAGTTACTCTTCACCCACACCCAAGGCCTAGGCTTCTCCCCTCTCCCCAGGGTTTTGTCTGACTAGATCAGGTCTGAGCTCAAGGGTTGAGTGGCCCAGCTAGGTAAGTGCAGCGGGGACTATGATTGACGTGGAAGCTCAGTACTAAGCAGCTAGGGACAAGGGGAGGCTGTTCCTCTAAAAGCCGGACTCAGGGCCTCCCCGGTGGCACAGCGGTTGAGCGCTGGGTTGCGAAGCTGCCCGCAGCCTCTGCGGCGCCGGTTCGATCCCCGGCTGCTCCCCGGCCACTGGAGGAGGGTCCCACATGGCGCGCAGACCTCTCCTGCCACCCGCGGCTCCCCTCAGCAGTGTACTTTGGTCCTTCTGCCTGCTCTGCTCCCTGCTCTGGCTCTGGTGAATTCTCTCACCCTCCCGCGCTTCTGACTGTACCCAGTGCATGTATAAACAAAATGAACAAATAAATAAAATAAAATAAAAAAACATGCCTCTACAAAAAAAAAAATAATAATAAAAGCCGGACTCAGGAACCACATCTCGGACAGCAGATGTTTAATAGATGTTAAAGTCTCTTTCCTACTCAGGCCGATACATGAGAATATCCCCTTAGTGGGCTTTATACTTTATGCTTTCCAGGGCAGCTTCCATTCATTATCTTATTTAAAGCTGTGGCAGCCTTGCTGTATGGCTGATGAGGATGAGACCTGTTTATCCACCAGGAAGGGGACTCAAGAAGTTGAAAGCCCAGCTCGGGGGACCCAGAGAGAGGAAGGTGAAAGGGACTGTGATGACAGCCGCACTTGACCTCCTGAGGGTGATGGTGAAGACAGTGAGGCTCAAAATCAGTCTCAGGGTGAGGCAGGGAAGAGCCCTGCTTTCAGGGTAACGCCCCCACCCTCTCTGGCTGCCCAGCAGGGACACACTCACTGCAGCCCAAAGCTGGGTCTCCACACCCATTTTTTTCCACAACTTCCACCTTTGCTGTGATTTCCCACGGTAATCTCTCCTGCCCTTAACCTTGGCTTGCCCAACCTTACCTTTCAGTTTACAAGAGCCTGGGATGAGGCCCCTGCAGGCCAACACCCACCACCAAGCAGGGTGGGGAGCTTGAGGCAAGGGTGGGACTTGGTTTTGGGTGGGGTGGGAGTGACCCAGCAGCTTAAGTTGCTCCAGCTTCTCCACAGCCTCCACATTCCCAGGACCAGAGAGTACATTTCCTTAGGAGAACCCAGTTCATTACCCAGAGCCTTCCAGGTGGGAAGCCAGAGGAAGAGGGGTCTTAAGGTCTTTAACTTCCAGAATTTGCATTCCTGGCTTGAGGACCCTGCCCCTCTGAGAAGCCACAATACTCTTAGGGAAAGCAGCTGTGAAACGGAGGAGCACGGTTCCCCCGCTTTCGCTTTCGATACCAACAGGACTCTGCTCAGGGCTGTGGTTCTCATCCTCTCCCAGCTGGCCAGATAGTGGCCTGCTTCCTGGGGATGGGGTGGGTATGGTGAGGAGGTGATGGGCAAGAGGGGAAGGAAGCCTTCTCCAAAAAATGCAAAGGGCTGTGTAGGGTTGCTACTTGGGAGGAAGTTTCGTCTGCACCCGAGCTCTGCCATTCACAGAGGTGTTTGGTCTGGTAAAGTGGCTTAACCTCTCTGAACTTGTTTCCTCATCTATATGAAAGCAGGGATAATACTTTATTAAGCAAATATCTTTTGCCTATCTACTTGCTTGATTCTGTGCAGTGAACAGGCAGGAAACTGGACCTCTGCTGTCATAGAGCTACTTTGGGGACTGTGGGGAGATAAATCTATAACAGATCAGTGATAAATAAGAGAATTGTGGATAATCCTAAGTGTCAGGTCAAAAGCCAAAAGGGAATGGGGAAGATGGAGCAGACAAAGCAGGTGTCTCTGAGGCAGTGATGTTTGACCTGAGATCTGGAGGGCAACAAGTCAGTTCAACACAGAAATGAAGGAAGAGTGTCCTCGGCAGAGGGAAAAGCATGTGCAAGGGTCCTGAGGTGGGAATGATCTTGATTTGTTTGAGGAACAGGCATTGACCACAAAATGGAAAATGTCATGAGCAAATGGGAGAGTAGCTTGAGTTGGCAGTGGGAGCAAGGTAGACAGATCTCCAGTACTTTAGAGGCCACGGTGAAAAGTTTAGAAACCTTGGGAAGGTTTTAAGTTAAGCTGGGAAAATATATGATTGAACTTGTGTTGGAAAAGATTACTCCCTTGACCTTCTGAGCTTCATTTTCCCCATCTATTAAGATGGGTGGAATAACACATATCTCAGAGGATTATTGAGGAGATTAAAAGACATGAAAGCAACAACAAATTGAGTAACACATAAAATGCGCAACATGAGTTGGGGCCATCACATAAAGACCCTACAGGGGATATGAAGCTTTCTGCTTGGGAGAGGGGTGGCTCCTAAGGGGTTAATCCAACCTGTCTTGGGAAAAGCAATCCCATTCTGCTAATATAATGGTAAGGGATGCAATTCAGGCTGTTTATTTTTTAGACATTCGGGACTCTTATTAAGCAATCACCCTGTTTATGTCACTGCTAATTGAAGTAAATTGCTTTCTGCAATCAAATCGGGAAGTTCCCCCTTCCGATCACGAAGGAACTTGGACTCCGGTTCCTGATTTCCAGTATTTAGTCTGCCATGAGACTCGCCCTTTAATTAATTGCATACATTCCGTGATTTCCTTAAACGTGCAGTTGGCTTGCTGTTGGGTCTGCAACGTGTTGGTTTTGAAATTGCCCTCAGGATGGGAAGTGTTTCTTTTCTCTTACTCACTCCCAGAGCCAAGCACAGATCAGCCTTCCAGCTGGGAGGTGCTGGTGAGAGATGGGCTTGTAAGGGATTGTGAGACGTTGAGGTGAGCAGCAGGTATGACCTCTGATGTCTCAAGATCCATTTGATGCCCCTGCCCAAAAGGGGGACTTCTCCACTGCATTACAACCAAATCACCACCACCACCCCCCACCCTGATCTGTGCGATTAAGGAAATCAGTGGAATGTGCAATTAATTAAATGGCAAGAGTGAAGGCACAAGAAGAAAATGAGGAGGAGGCAGGAAGCAAGTAAGCACTCTTGTGAACCCTGATTCTCCTGGTTGCCACTACATGTACCCCCTCCCCACACACACATACACACAAAATTGTGTGAACAAGCCTGGGAACCATAGGTATGTCGAAGGGGTCTTTCACCAAAAGAAAATGAGTGAGGTGAGGCTGAGTCCTGGACCTGGTGGGTTGGTGGGAAGGAGCTGGAGGGGTATCCTGAGGAGGAGGCAGCAGTTCTAAGGCTGCGGCCCAGCCCCCGGAGGGGCACCCCAGTGCCTGTTCCTACTCTTAGTGGTTTAGGGCTCAGGGTGGGGAGGAGATACTTGATGTTGGACAAAGTCATCAGGTTGGGTACCCTGTGATGTTCTCCTAATTATTGGTAGGTGGAGAAAATAGAGAATGTCCCCTATTATTCTTCCTCCATGCCAAAAGGAAAATAGAGGGCATTTTGTATGGTTTCCCTTGTGATGTGGAAGGTATCTCTTTATGGACTTAAATCCTGTGCTCCTGCAAAAATAAGTTTTCAAGGTTCAGTTCAACTGCCACCACCTCCATAAAGTCCTCCCTGATGTGCTCAGCTGGCCTCTCTCCCAGTCTGAGTTGCCATGCACAGTGTGCTACTGGGAAGTACTGTATTCCCTCTGCCCCGTAAATAGTCCTATATTCAAGTTTCTGAGACTCTGCTAGTTCTGGGTCTAAAGACTCAAATAAGACACAATCTCTGCCTTCAAGGAAGTAATCAGGAGCTAATTACACCGGCTGTAATAAGTAGCGTTTCTTGAGCACTTGCCGCCAGCCCGGCACTGTGCTAAGGGCTTTACGTGCATTGACTCATTCAGACCTCACTCTGCCCAGACAGGTAAAAACTCGGTATATGAGTTTGGAGATGATAAAAATGAGGTTGAGCCACTTTGGAAAACAGTGTGGCAGTTTCTTAAAGAGTTAGCATCAATTTACTATACAACCCAGCTAGTCTACTCCTAGATTTAAACCCACAAGAAATAAAAGCATAACTCCACTAAAATGTAGACACAATAGCAGCACTATTTGTAATAGCCCCAACCTGGAAACAATTCAAGTGCTATCACCTGATGAATAGATTATATATATAATATGCTCCTTACAATGAAATATTATTTGGCAGTAAAAAGCAATGAAGTACTGATTAATGCTACAGTGTGGGGAAGTCTTAAAAACATAATGCCAAGTGAAAGAAGTCAGACACACAGGGCCACATATTATATGATTCCATTCATACAAAGTGTCAGAACAGGCAAGTCTAGAGAGACAGTAGATTAGTGGTTGTCTGGGGCTGAGGGTGGAAATGAGGATTAGATATAAGTGGGCACAAAGGATCTTATGGAATCATAGAAATGTCCTAGACCTGGATTATGGAGAGAGTTGCACAACTCAGTAACTTCACTAAAATTTATTAAATTGTACACTTAAAGCAGGTGAATTTTATGATATGTAAATTATACTTCAATTAGATTGTTTTTTAAAATGAGGCTCAGTAAGATCACATAACTGGTCTGAAGTAACTGGCTGTTAAGTGGTGAAGCTGGAATTCAACCTCAGGCAGCCTGGTCCAGAGACCACATTCTTAACCATTAGGCAAGTCACTGCCCTAAGATAGCATTTATCTCAGCCTAGTGCGGGGGGAGGGGGGGGGAGCCCATACGGGCCTGGGAGGAGGCAGGCATTCCTGGAATGTTTCTGGAAAAGGTGGTAGCAACACTTGGCTTGTGTCTTGAGGTCTCACGTACAAGTTCACCTTCTCCCCCAGGAAGTCTTCTGGGCTCCCATCTTTGACCCACACTTCCTTTAAAAGTGGAAGCTCTTTGAGTAACAGAAAAGTGAATGCCTACAGAAAGAGGAGAGGGACGGGGTGGATGAGATTAGGACTGGAGAGAAGGAGGAGTAGGAGACCAGTCATTTTCTTGCGTGAGGGAGATCCATAATCTGGTGACAAATGTGGCCTCTGGAGAGGGGCATAGCTGGAGCAGGAGCTGGCCAAAGACTCAGGTTCTAGCTTCACTGGTGTCCCACACTGAATTTCCCATGGGCAGAGATTGTCCTGGGCCCCTTTTCAGGCTGAAGAGGGAACATTTTGTGCCCCTTGAATATTCTTAGCTTTCTGGGGGCTCCTTCCAGGACCACATTTGAATTAGAGCTGGGCAGGCAGAGAGAAACAAAAGCTTTAAAAAACATTTTCAAAACCCTTCTGGTTGATCCTTACTGACTTAGTCACAGTGGTGTCTAAAGAGCAGAGTGGTTGGGAGCAGTGCTCCGTTGTAGGCGATAAGAGGGTGCATTGTCTGCAGAGAATGAAAAGTCAGGAATGAAAGTCATGCAGAGGACTGCTTGCCATACACCAGCAATTCTAAACAATGTCAGTGATAAAATATTCCTGGGGGTTGGGAGGAGTGACTGCTTCTCTTCCCTGCCCTGGTATGCTACTATTTGGTCAAGTCAGTTGAGTGACAGGTTACACAGATTCCTTACAAACTGGGTGAAGCCAAAAAGGCAATGCATTGTGAGGACTGGGGTCTTTTAGGGAGAAGACTGTGGAAGGTGCCGCTGTCTCTCGCCAAGACCCTGTGATGCCTGTAGTTTCTCCAAGCACCCACCTTACCTCTCTGCACACTGGCCTTCTCAGATTTACTGAAGTGACATCTCCACAATTCCAGCAATCAGCAGAGACTGACCCACATCTCTTAGTTGTAGTTCCAATTTCCTGGGAGATGGAATCTAATTGGACCGGGGAGGATCAGGTCACTGATCCTAATTCAATGGCCAGAGGAAGGCATCCTGAAAACTGGGAGTTCTAGGGCCCATAGGGGGTTGTGTGTGCTCTCTGGGCACCCCAAGATATGGCTGCCGTATTCATCTGAGTGTAGTTTGAGAGGAGCTGGGCAATTCTTCTTTGGGGATTTCCTTGGGTCTTTCTAAATATAGCTATTTTTGTATGATATATTCCTTTCCATCTAATGAATTTTTATTTCTTGCAATAGTTTATTCTTGACAAAAAAAAAAAAAAGCATACTATAACTTGATAGACATAAGGGACCACATAAGAAAGGCCAACATCCTTGATTGTGAGTAGGAGTTTGCTGGGGTAGGGATCTGAGCTGGAGGGGCAGGGGGAGGGGCAATTCTCTTCTGAATGAAGCACAAGTTTCTATGTTTGAGCTTCACAGTGGGACTTGCTTTTTTCCTCCAAGTATCTGGGAAAATGAGATGTGTGATAACTGTGTGGACAAGACCCTAGGCAGTGTCATCTGCCCGCTTCACCACTTGTCCTATTCTTTCCTATGGATTATCCATTCTCCCATGCAGACCACTCTCAAAAAGAATTCCACAGTCTGGATTTTTCTAAGAATCAGCAAGTGTGTCTCCAGCACTTCCCCACTCTCCCCCCTGGCTGAGGAACTGGTCCCTGATTGGCAGGTGGGGTGCAGGCTCTGAGGGTCACTTGGCAACAAGGGCCTCCTGAGGTGATGCTGCAGGAAGGATCAGCATCACCTGTAAAGCATTCACACCAAAATGTTCAACCTGACTTTTACCCAGCTTCTATGTCCAATTTCAGAAATGGGGAATATAGGAACAATTTAAATGACACCACAAGAAACAATCAGACAAGTCAAAAACAATGAGTATTCAGTAAGAGAGCAGGCCTGTATTCTTCAAAAAGCCAATGTCATTTAATAAAAATTGGGGGATAGCTCTAGATTAACAGAGGCTAAAATTATATAATAATCACACCAGTATACAAACTTCACTTGGCTTCTGGTTAAATGAAAAAAAATAGTTATTTTAGGGAACACTAGAGAAATTAGACTCTAAATTGGTTTGTTCGATTTCAGGAAATTAGTGTAGGATTGGAGGTGGGGGGGGGATATCTGTTTTCTCTCTTTCTTAATTGAAGTATAATTGGCATATAATATTATTAGTTTCAAGTATAGACATAATCATTTGATATTTATATGCATAGCAAAATGATTACCACAATAAATCTTTTTCCCATCTGTTCTTAACCATTTTTCAAGTTTGCAATACTTTCTAGTTACTGCCTATGCACTCATGCTGTACACAATATTCCTGTGATATTTATTTTATAACTAGAAATTTGTTTCTGTTGATTTTCTTCAACCATTTTGCCCACACCACAATTCCCCTTCCCTCTGATCACCACTAATCTGTTTGCTGTATCTATGAGATTGGTTTTGTTTTATTTGTTTAGTTTTTTTTTTTTTAGATTCCATGTATAAGTGAAATCATTTAGCATTTGTCTTTCTGTGTCTTATTTCACTTAGCATAACACCCTCAAGATCTCTTTGTTGTTACATTACATATGGCAAGATTTTATTCCTTTTTTATGACTGCATAATATTTCTCAGTGTATGAATATACTGCATCTTTTTATTCACTCATGGCCGCTTGCATTGTTTCCATATCCTGATTGTAAATAATGCTGCCATGAGCAGAGGGGTACACATATCTTTATGAACTGGTGTTTTTGTTTTCTTTGAATAAATACCCAAAAGTGTAATTATTAGATTGTATAGCAGTAGTAGGAAGTTGGAGGTAATGTAATGTAATGTAATGTAATATAATGATAGAGTAAGGAGAGTATTATTATTTTGGAAGAAATATGAAGGAATATTTTGAAACTTATTTTACCTTTTTTTGGTCTAAATAAAAATCTGCTTACTTATAGATACAAATATAGCGATTATGACCAAATAATTATAATTGTTGAAGCATGTATCCAGCACTTCCCCCTCAGCGCCCCCATCCCCAACTGGGGGCTGGCCCCTGGGTGGTTGGTAGATGAATATACATTGTTTTATTTTTTCAACTTTTCTTACTTAAAACATTTTTTAGAATGAAAAATTGGGAAATGAAAATAAAGGCGTAAGATTAGGCTCAATTCCCTACTGCTCTCTTTAACAAGTATGGACTTTGAGCCAATTACATAAATCTTTTGAGACTCAGTTTTCTTATCTATAAAATGGGGATAATTATAGTGCACTCACCTCAGGGGGATGTTATGAAAGTTAAGTAAGACTATTTATGTAATATCTTTAATATAGTGCTTGGTGCATAAATACCCAGGAAGTTGGCTTTATCCATAAACAACAGTAACACAGAACACTAAGTGGCTTCTTTCCCTATGACCTTCATGCTTGGTCAGAGGTTGGCTTCTCAGTCAACCAGCAAATTCTTATAAGAGCTGAACTCTTCTGTTTGCCCCCAGTTCCAGTTTCTCCCTGGTCTGACCTGCTCTGTGACATGAGGGCTACTAACTTTCCCTCTGGTTTCTGCTTGGGTTGGGCCAGAGGGAAGCACCAGTTGAAACTGGAGGGAGGCGGGAGAATCAGCTGGGTTGCCTTGGGTGGGCACCAGTCTCTTCTCTTATCTCTTCAGACCTAGGAATATGAAGGCTCCCCGCTCTGGCTTCTGTGGGGAAGCTGCACTATCCTTGTTGCTTTTCTTCACCTTTATAAACAGAACCCTTATTAAACTTCTATTGATCCAGTTTGAGTATGCCATCTACTTCTCCCAGAGCTCCAAGTGACATGTGATGTACTATGTGCTGTGGGATGGAAAGAAAATTTCTCCCTAGTCCTCTAGGTTCTTCTCTGACTGGTCAAACTGATGTCAGAGAATAGGAGAAAAGAACAAATTTAACCATATATGTATGGAGAATCCACATGGAGGTGGATTCTGGAGTTACTAGGTCAAAATGAAGGTAAAGAATGGAATAGGGGCCTGGGGCATCAAGGGGAGAAAAGGGTACTCATATCACAAGGACATGGTGACTGGTATGATGAATACTGTAATTAGAGGCTGCCCTGACATATAGGTTCTGTAGGTTCTCCCATAGAAAAGTTTTTTCCTGGTAAAAATCCTAATTCTGGATAGTTACCCCCATCCCTAATTTTCGTTGTTTTTTTTTTTTTTAACATTTATTTTTCATTTATTTATGCATATAAGAACTGGGGTCTAGGCCAGAGGTGTGGAGGGTGGGAGAACTCACCAGAGACAGAGTGGGGAGCAGAACAGGCGGATTGACTGAAATACACTGCTGAGGGGAGCAGCAGATGAGACAGATGTCTGCTGTGCCATGTGGGTCAACCCCCTGGCTGGGAATCGAACTCATGTCACAGTAGCTATTGATAGCTTCATAGCGCTGAAACTTAGCCCCTGTGCCACCAGGGAGGCTCCCCAATTTTCATTCTTATAGATAGTTAAGGAAGTGGTAAAAGTTGCTGTTGCGCATTCAAGGCCTTGATTAACCTCAGCTCAAAACAATCCACATGCCAGAGAGACTCCGTTTGGGAAGGCCTGTTCCAAACATTTGGCGGAGGCCTATCCTTCAGTGCCAAGCATTTTGCCAGACCCCAAGGGATATCACAATTAGTAAAACAGACATAGCCCTATCCCTTCTGGAATTATTGTATCTTCACCTCAGGCTTGTCCTCTTGGACAGTCTGAGCTGATCTGAGTTTCCTATTTCAATGCACCCTATTTCAGTGTACAACAGGACAAGCCAGCACCCCTTCCCTTCCTTCACAACCTCTTCATAAGGACAACACACACACAGAGAAATGCCATTTGCATCTTGGAATATCTCAGCCCACCCCAATCTTTAGATTAATAAAGACAAATGCTGACTGTGTGCCTTTCTCTCTATTCTGCATGTCTAGGAGCCTGAGGAGAGACCACTGGCACCCCCTTAAATGTCTGAGACACACTGACAACAGGCAAACAAATGTGGTAACACTTAGCAGGATGCTGTGTGCAGCATGAGGCTTCATTAAGTGAAGTTTGTGGTGAGAAGAACTCAGAAAGCACATTTGTCTAAGACAATAGGATTAGATCACGTTCTCCTCAGATGTTTTCTTGAATCTTTAATTATCTACATAAATGACCCCCAAATAAGACTAGGATTGAACATCTTTGGGGCAGCTGGGGCTTGTGAACTCAGGGAATTGTTTTGTATCTAATTTGAGATTGATTTTCCCACCACCACTGCAGATGCAAAGAGGTGGACAGTATAGGCAAGATTTATTTGTAACAATATGGTAAACAGCCCTCCTCCTGGCCCAGATTGTGATCAGTGGATGATTCCCAACATCCTTGGGTGCTCGCCCAACTGGGAGGGTATTCCTAATGGAACCTGTTTTTTTGTCTCAGCACCAAAGCCGTCACTGGTAAGACTTAAGCCATCTGGTTCAATAAAAGGTCCCTCAGAAGGTGCTGTTTTCTCTTCAGTAGCCCAAGGACATTATTACAAACCTTCCTGGGTTGTGATTCTCAAGAACCCCAGAAATCTGAACCATATGGAACGTTCCTTTATGCTTGGGTCCCATCCCCTGGCTCCACGCATTGGCTGCAAGGTTGCGATTACAGCTCCTAAGTACAAGCTCACTCAGAGGTTCCTCTGCGTTTGTGGTGAGCATATGGACAAATGGAAAATAAACAGCCCAAGGAATTTCTGGCTTGGGAGCTGGCTCATGAAAAGATGTTGCAGAAAAGGGAGCAGTAGGGGCAAGTGGGACTTTATGCAAGTACACAGTAAACCAGGGCAAAGATCCTTCCTGCACATAGCGTCCCCTGCCCTTAGCCTCAGGTATGGTCTAATGATGTGACACCTGATGTTTATTGAGCATTTACATCTTATGTTATTGAGCCGAGCCCTCGCCTGCCTCCTCACAACAAAAAACCCTGTGATAGTGACACTTTTCCCTTAGATGATGCTTATCTGTGTGCTAAAGCTCCACTTTACAGATGAGGAAACTGAATCTTAGAAGGCTAAGGAAAATTTTCCTTAGGTTATATAATTTGCAGAGGGGGAGAAACAGACCTTGATCACAGGTCTAGTTAGACTCAAAAGCCCTACTGCTAACCATTGCACCACACTGCTGCGTTCCTGGCCATGTTGCCACATAGACCTGGCACATAGGTGAGAACAGGGAAGGAGGAAAGATTTGCCTGTTAGGATATAAGCTTCATAAGGACAGGAATCTTTGCTTAGTTCATAGGGGACAGCAAGAAGAAGGGGTGTGGGAAGAATATGGGGAGGAAAGAGGAAGGTGGGAAGGCCCCATTATTGCTGCTCCAGCAGGTCAGACAAACTCAAGGCAGCTCCTTCCTTCAGTTCCTTGTTCCATTGTTGGGCCTGCTGAGTGAGAACAATGGAAATGGAATCCTTCTTCCCGCTGCCTGGCAGGGCTGGGCCCACTTCCTCCTCACCCCACCGAAAGGAATGCTTTCTTGTCCTGGCTATGTGGTACCCTCAGGGAAGAATGGCTCTGGGGGCTCCCCAGGGATGGAAGGCTTTGTGGCTTGAGCTGATGACAATTGGGTTTGGAGCAGGGAGGGGGGGTGGGTGTGGAGGATCTTTTCAAAATTCTTCTTGGGTTTCTAACGAGCATTTCTGCTCTTTTTCCTGACTCATTATGGGGTCTCTGTTGTGAGGCACTGGGTCACAGTAAGTCACTTGGGGCCTTTGCTGACTTCTGGAGCAGATCACTCAGGCAGATCTGTGAATGGATGGGGTGTGGGGGAGGGGCGGGGGATTGAGGAACAGCCCCAGAAGCCCTTTGAGACAGGTTAGCTTTGCCCAGTGCCTCCAGTCCTGTGCAGGGCTGCCATCCTCTGAGCTCTTTATTCCTGGCCTCCCAATAGTCCAGAAGCTACTGTGTTTTAGTGTGGAAACGGCTCCATTGCCACACTTCCCAGAGGCCCTTAGACAGACAGGATTTACCCCTAATCTCTGCCATATTGGAGTGGAGTGGGGGCGGGGGAGATGGTGATTTTAATTTCAGGTTTGGAAGATGGAGAAGCTGCTCCTTTTCCCCTGCATATGGTGTTCTCAGGGCAGTTGTTTAATCTCTCCCCTGCAAGGGGGAGAAGGCACCTATGGGTGTGACATGGAAACTCTCAAAGACAAACCTTGCCATCAGGTTTGTCCTTGCAAATCACATGGCAGATCTGGCTGCAGGGCCCAACACCATTTAGGGACTCTTCAGTTCACCTCTAAATTTTCAGGACCTTGCCCCCTCCCCCAGTGACTTCTGAGGCTGGAAGGTGAAGAAGAAAGAGTAGCACGTGCAGGGTGGAGGCTAGGGGTTGAGCTTACCTAGGTCAGGAAGGGCGGCCTCTCCCTTGACATGTCTGAGGGGACACCAGCTAATTCTTTCAGCCAGTGTTTTTTTTTGTGTGTGTGTGTTTTTTTTAAAGATTTATTTATTTATTTATACAAGCACTGGGTATAGTCAGAAGCGTGGGAGGGTGAGAGAATTCACCAGAACAGGGAGCATAAGAGGCAGAAGGACCGAGGTACACTGCTGAGGGGAGCAGTGGGTGGCAGGAGAGGTCTGCACACCATGTGGGACCCTCACCTGGTAGTCGGGGATTGAACCGGCGCTGCAGAGGCTGCAGGCAACCTTGCAACTCAGCATTCAACCGCTGTGCCACCGGGGAGGCCCTTAGCCAGTGTTTTGTTGGAACTGGGGACAGTGGCGTGGAGATAGAAGGGTGTGTTCAGGGAGGAGTGTCCACCTGAGCTGAGGGCACCCATGGAAACTGTGAAAGGACATGGACTCAGAAGGCCTAGGTGGGTGTCGCGCTTCCTGTCCAGCCATGCTGCTGTGGAACCAGGAAAAACAGACACACTAGTGACACAGTAATCAGAGCTGACAAGTGCTGAACTCTCCAGGGAACTAACACAACACTCAGCGCCTTTCTTGCGCAGTTTCTCTTAATCCTCACAAGTCTGTGAGGTACTTACTGCCTCTGTGAGAGAGCAAGATGAGACAGGATGCAGAAAAGTAAAGCAAGCCGCCCATTTTCACACAAGCAAGTAGCCCTGGTCAGGGCTGGGGCCAGGGCCAAGCAAGATTCACCTTGAGCTCAGAGAGGGCAATATTTACCCCAGGGGAAGTGAAAAGAATGTAGTTTCTTAGTGGAAACACTGATAATGTTCATTTCTTTAGGTCTTTCCTCCTAACCCAGTTCCTCAATTAGGATCCTCCAGTTTCCTACATGGAGGGTTTGGCTGCCAACCTTCTGGGAGCCAACCTTCTGGGAGTCAGTGGGGGGCAGTGGAATGGTGTTTCAGTACACAATAAGCAAATACTCACTTAATCCCACTGTTGTCAAGTGAGCTGTCCTCCCTCACCCGCCATGAGGCACTTTGTTTCCCTCTGAAGAATAAACTTCCAGTCACCACTGGCCTTGGGGAGTGGACGGCAAGTGGTGGAGGGGAGTGGAGTCAGACTGCATCACAGACAGCCTTTCTACCCTTTCTCTGGCTTATAGGCCCCACACTCACCCCCAGTCTAGAGTTTCCCAGTGCTGTCATCCTGGAGCCCTGGGCAAGGATCTGCATGCAAATCACATGGCAGATCTGGCTTTGGAGTCAACTCTGTGGGGCCTGCTATAATGGTGACCTTGCATCTATCTGCTTTCCAGCTTTTTTTTTTTTTTTTTTTTTTTTTTGCTGGATTTGTGTTTGTTTTGTGTTTTTTGCTGCTATCTCTTCTGTTCATGTTGTCCTTCTGAGTTTATATCTTTAAAAGAAAAATCCCTTCATCTTATGCTAGTAGCTTTTGGAATGCTAGATGCACACGTTCAGTCTCCCATCTTTAACTGGATGGAATTTATCTATTTAGTAGATTTAGTCCCTTTTCCAACCATGAAAGCTTTCAGGCTTCAGGAATCAATAAAATAGATGTCTAAGTTGTGTTTCTTTAATTCATTGCAATTTGCAAACTAATTTTGCAATAAGTTGGTGTGTATTTTTTTCTTCTCTTGGCCCCCACCACCTTGCCCTACAAATGCGTTCCTCATTTTGGAACCTAGAGTCGAGCACAATATCAGCCTTCTTAGGTGCTTCAAGGATACGAGTTGATCACTGACTGAGTGACTTATTATATCTTATGTAATCTTTCCTCTGAGAAGAGACACCCAGTACAACAGCTAGGTTAATTTCCACAAACCTATACTTTCTCTGTCAATTAACTTTTATTACAAGTGATATCACAAGATATCAAAAAGTATATAAAAGGTATACATGGAGGGCCTCTCTGGTGTCGCAGGGGTTTAAGTCTCAGTGCTATCAAGCTTTCGCCACCCACTGTGGCCTGAGTTTGATCCCTGGCTAGGGAGCTAATCCACGTGGCACAGCAGACCTCTCCTGTCTCTCCCGCTGCTCCCCTCAGCAGTGTATTTCAGTAGATCCGCGTGTTCTGTTCTCCACTCTGTTTCTGGTAAATCATCTCATCCCCCGCACATCTGGCCTACACCCCAGCTCTTATACGCATAAATAAATTTTTAAAAAGATATACATGTAGAGCACAAACAGAATAATGTAGGAAATACCATTGCATCCAGCGCCCAGCTAAAACTCCTAACCTTACCCTTACCCTGCCTGCCTCTTCCTGTCGCATCACCCCTCCTAGAAGGAATCGCTACTTTGCGTTAGTCACCTGCTTTTCTTTATAGCTTTATCACGTATGCATGGAAGTCTAAACAGCTCATTGCTTCCTTTTACCCGTTTTTCAAACTTATGTAAATGGAATCATATATTTGTTTTTTTTAAGATATATAGTAAAGGTTTATTTATTTATGCATACAAGAATTGGGGGCTAGGCCAGAGGTGCAGGGAGTGAGCAGATTCACCAGAGACGGAGTAGGGAACAGAGCAGGCAGATGGACTGAAATACACTGCTGAGGGGAGCAGTGGGTGAGACAGAAGAGGTCTGCTGCGTCATGTGGGTCAACTCCCTGGCACCGGAGGGGCGGCAGAGGCTGCAGATAGCTTCATAGTGCTGTGTTTAACCCCTTGGGCCACCAGGGAGGCTCATATATTTGTTTTTGATTTACTTCCTTCAACACTGTATCTTTTTGAGATTCATTCAGAGTGATCCCTGTAATGGCAGAGAATTTGACTGGATGGAATTTATCTATTCAGTAGATTTATCCCTTTACCAACCAGGAAAGCTTTCAGCTTCAGGAACCATTGTTCGATTGTGAGATAACACAGTGTTTTCACACATTCTACTGTTGATGAACATTAGGATCTTTGACCATTTTCACTCTTCTTCATAACAGGTTTGGGACTAGAGAGAGACAAGAGTGACCCTGTATTATTTTCCTGTGGCTCCTATAACAAACGACCACAAACGTGGTGGCTTAAAACAAGAGAAATTCATTCTTTCACAGTTCTGGAGGCCAGAAGGCTGTAATGAAGGTATTGGCTAGGTCTTGCTCTCCTCAGAGGCTGCAGACAGCTTCACAGCACTGTGCTCAACCTCCTGTGCCACCAGGGGAGGCCCTATTTATTTATTTCTTGATAACCTTTAGAGATGGGCATCTCTTAAAGAAAATTGCATATTCAGATTATTGCTGATGTATAGAACAACAACTGATTTTTGTATCCAGCAATTTTACAGACCTCTCTTCCTAATAAAATACTCTATCTGCATATTGTTTTTGGATTTCTATGTAGCCAGTCATTCATCTGTAAATAATCAGTTTCATTCCACTCATCCTTCCTTGAATGTTTGGAATGTTTAATAAGACATTGTAGTCCTGAAAGTGCAGAAAGAAAACATTAAGTAACACATACTGAATTCAAAGTCATCATTTGCCTGTCTTATATAAATTCACTTTAGTGGGACCCTGATCCAAATATGTAACATAGGGCCTCCCTGGTGGTGCAGGCAGTTGAGCGCAGTGCTGTGAAGCTGTCTGCAGCCTCTGCAGTGCCGGTTCGATCCCCGCCAGCCTCAGAGCAACCCACGTGGTGAGCAGACCTCTCCTGTGTTGCCCGCTGCTCCCCTCAGCAGTGTATTTCGTCAGTCTGCCTATTCTGTTCTCCGCTCTGTCTCTGGTGAGTCCTCTCACCCTCCTGCGCATCAGGACTGTGCCCCTGCTCTTGTATAAATAAAATAAATCTTAAAAAAAAAAAAACAAATATGTAACATAAAATGCAAAATTGGAGCAGCACATCTGACTGCCCTCTTATTAGGTGCACAGGATTCTGAAGAGAATTAGGAAATAACCCATTGACCTAGGTCCTGTGATTATGGCGGTGGATTCCCCACTCAGTACAGCAGGTCTCTCCTACAGTGACGTGAAGGGCCATATTCATAGACTAGCTGCTTGTGACTTCCTCTCTCCGAGAATGGTGGAGCATGGTCATGAGCTTTGGAATCAAGCGGTTCCCTCTGTGTGGCCCTGGGCAAGGGATTTAACCTCTCTGGGCCACAGTTTCCTCATCTATGAAATGATGATGAGAAGCACCCCTCACAGGGCTTTTGAGGGGGACAAATGGGTTAATAAATGGAAATCGAGCAAGACAGCCTGGTGCCATACACTATTCCTGTTGCTGCTTACAAGCTGTGGACCCTTCAAGTCGGACAGGTCCTTTGAGTCCTGTGACTTCATTATCCTTTGCAACAGGTAATAGAACACTATTATGATGGTAGTCATGGACTTTCAGAAATCCTTCAGTCCTGTGTTGTTGTTTTTTAAACCATTCAGTAAGATAATTCTTTTTTTAAAAGAAAAACACTTTAAACTTCAGTTTAAAAAATTACTTAGGTGCTGGTTCCAGTGAAGGATGGAGCATCAGGAGGCACATTCCCCCATTTCCTCTGCGCTCTCAGAGCTCTCAGCCTCTGAGGAACCCCCTGCCCTATAGAGCATGGGTTCTTCCACCCCCTTTGTGTTAATCACCTCAGGAAGCCATAACTAAACATCACACCCTGGAAGGCTTTAACAACAGAAATTTATCTTCTCACAATTAGGGAGACTGAGAAGTAGAAGATCAAGGTGCTGTCAAAGTTGTTTTTTAGGGAGCCCTCCCTTCCTACCTTGTAGACAGATGGCTGGCTTCTTGCTATGTCCTCATAAGGCCTCTTCTCTGTGTGTGCAGTGGGAAAGCAAGCGAGGGTGTCTCTTCCCTTTCTTCGAAGGACTCTAATCCTATGGGAGTAAAGGCCCCACCCTCATGGCCTCATTTACCATTATTACCTCCTTAGAGGCCTTGTTTCCAGATTATTTTACATTGGGGTTAGGACTTTTAACATATGAATTTGGGGAAACATCATCTAGTCCATAACACTCTCCCATTTTCCAGATGGAAAAGCTGAGGCTTCTCCAAGGTAAATGATTTCTCCTAGCGCACTTGGGAATTAGGAACTGAGGCTAGACCAGAGAGACAGAAGTTCTGGGAACAAGCACAGGTGCTCTAGATATCTGGTGCCTGGACAAGGTCCAGGGTTGGCAGGGCGCCCTCTTCCTGGCCTCTGCGCAGAGTCTGTGCTCTGAGATGTCTGGAAAGCTCCTGGAGCACCTGGAAATGCTGCTGCCCTGGATGTGGGCATCTTTCCTGTGGGACTGGAGCAGAATAGCTGAGCAGATCCCACATTGTAACTGTGGTCTGTGCACATAGGATTGGGGAATATTGGGAAGTTCTGGTGGGGATATTGCTGAGGTGCTGCTATTGCCAGGTTGCAGTGTCTCCAGGGAGCTGCAGGACCTCACATTATCAAGATCTTGCCACATGCTGACTGGGCTAAGTGCTTTATAAACCTACAGCTATGAGACCCCATGACAGGCTGGTGAGACTGGAGTTCAAGTAAGCTCTCAAGGTGACCCAACTAGGAAATGTGGATCCCAGACACTGGAAATCTCTGGCTCCAAGGTTCATGACCCAAGGCTCTGCTCCAATGCCTGCATTCCCCAACCCCCTCTTGAAGTTCCTGTCCTCTCCAAAGGCAAGAACAGCCTCTTGGTGAGGTGGCTGGGCTGGCCCGGCCTCTTCCCGCAGCTTGGTCAGACTTGGATATTTCTCTCATCTCCAGGAGAAAAAGTAGGGAAGGGGAATGCAAGTCCCATTTCAGAGCCAAGCAGATCAAACGGTGGGGGTGGGGGGCAGGAATGTCCCAGCCTGTCTTTTCCCAAGTTGAGGAGCGGAAGCCATGACAGCTAAGGGGATTTGTGGAAATTCCTCTGCGCATTGTTACCAAGCAAAGGAAGTGTTTTAGAGTTGAGCTCTCAATTTCTGCCCTAGGGAGCCAGGGCCAGTTTCCGCTTCTGAAACTTGTTTGTGGGAAACTGAAGGGGCTGTTTAAAGATCCTCAGTGTGGGGGGCTCCAGATAACCCCCTTCCTCCATTCCCAGAGGTGAAGGGGGCAGGGGGTCCAGCAAATCAGAGAAAACAGTCACGGAATTCGTTCCTTTTCTTTTTCCTTCCACTTTGGGGTGGATGGCTCAGAGCCGAGGCAAACGAACAGAAACATTTTTTCCAGGCCTGCTGGTATTTGTTTCTGGCACAATCAGCACAAGCAGATTAGAGAAATAAGTTGCGTTTTTTGTCGTCTGTGTTGGACATCTGCACTGGACTTCATCACGCTCTGTCTGTGTGGCCCTCCACGGCCACCAGTCCACTCTGGAGGAATGGCCAGGCCTGACATACCTGGCATAGCTGTCCAAACTCTGCCAGCTGGGGATAGATTGCCCTGTCTCTTGGGAAGGTCATAATTAACTCACCAGGAAAGATAACCATGCACCTCTACACGTGTCCACCCACTTCTGCGGGTTCATCTTGGTACTTAGGCATGTCAGTGGTTGCCTGTTTCCTCCCCATTGCCAATGTGGGCTTCCTCTGGTTCCACTTTCTGGTGCAGGCGCACTCTATGGGATCCTCCACAGAATCCTGGAGGAAGGGGAAGTGAGCATGGGTTCCCCCTGCAAAGTCTTACTGGGAGCCAGACTCCAGGGTTGATCTGGCTTCTCCACACAGGTCCTACCAGATAAACCCTTTCTCAGAAAATCACCTTTAAGGAGTAACAGAAACTTGGGGACAAGAAGGGGCATGCAGGCCAACAAAGTCTTTCTGAGCCACTCAACCCCCACCTCTGGGTGGAAAGTGAGGGTATATTAGCTTGACTGAACAAACTGAGTGGGATTACGTAACCAGCCTGTGAAAGAACTTTTACTAGATGAACTAACCCAGAAGGAGGTGCTTACTTGCCAGCCTTTCTTCTTTCTCCTCCCACAACCTCCTTTTCTTTTCTTTCACCTCTCTTCCTATCCTATCCTCCCTCCCACGACTTCTTTTCCACCCTCCCTCCCTGACTCCTTCTTCCTTGCTCTTTCCTCTTTATTCCATCTTGGAAAGACAGCTGTAAGCATTCCTCCTTGTCATTTCCCAGTGCAAGGACCCAAGTTGGAGGATGTGACAAAGCACAGCCACACACCCACGTCACAGACTCCACCTCTTGGTGTGACTTCAGGATGGCCGGATTTGAACCTGCCTGTATCTCAACCTCCAACTCTTTCCTCCTCTCTTCTACCCTGACCTCCCCTCTCCATGTGGAAAAGGGCTCTCTGGAGCTCAAGCAGCAGGCTGAAGATGAGAATGCCTATGAGAAATGAAATCTGGGGGGTCATATGTCAAATAGTATATCCCATTTGGAAGAATTATTATTTCAAAGTTGTGGGGTTTTTTTTTTTTTTTCTTTTTTCTTTTTGAGTGGTTTATATCCATAAGACTTCTGGGAAAGGGACAGATTCCCAACGTGTAAAATATGAATTTTTCAGAGTCAACATTCCTAATGCCCAAATACACTTCAGGACTATGAAAACTTCATGTACAATGATAGGTTGTTATGAACTAAATCGTACTGAGCAGTTAGTTGTAAGAGGGCATTTTATGTTTTATTTTTATTTCCATGCGCGGTTTATTTTTGCTCTGACATTTTATTATAATTTCTTCCTACAGTAGGTGAAGTGCTTGGGAAGTTAATTTAAACCAGCCTGACTCTCTGTGTGTTTTTTAATATTTGTTTAAGCTTTTATTGAGCTTGTCAGGCAAGTCAGTGTGCAAAAATGCAGCCGAAAACCCCTTTTTCCTTCTGCGGTGCCTGCCCATTAATACTAGGTGGTGACAACAAGATTCGCACACACTTCAAATGGGGGATTATTCTGGGTTTTCAAGGAAATTTGAGCCACCTGTTTCAGAAACCTCTTAGTGACTTAGCGGGCTGCTGAAGGGTGTCTCCGAGCTTAGCTGTCACTCAGAGTCCCAGCTTCTCTGGCCCCGCCCATCGCCCAGCCCTGCAGGGGCAATTTGCATCACCGGCTGGAGGCCTGGTCTCAAGTTGTCCTCCCAGCTTGTGGCTTGGCCTCATCCTGGGCCAGAAAAGCAGATGCCATCTATCTGCCTGCGGGGAACTTTCCAGATCCACAGCAGGCTGGCTCTCCCCTGGGCTTGGGCTGCCCAGTCTGGGGCTATTTATCATGGACAGCAGAGCGACATGGGATCACCTTGAGGAAGTGGGTTGTGAGAGCTGATTGTGTGGCCTACGTGTCCAGGAGCCACGCTACCCACAAAATTTGGCTAAGGGTAAAATAGAAAGTCAACATTTTTCCAGCAGACTGGGAAGGTGGCTGGGTATTTCTGGAGTCCAGGACTGGTAAAATGGTCTTTGTGGGTCTTTGCAGAGGCAGAGAAGGTGGTGGTTGCGGGCATGCTCTGATCTCAGCTGGCTCAGGAATGGCCTCCTCCCAGCAAGAGGTTTCCCTGGCAGACAGTCCGAGCTCCCCCTCAAACCTAACTCTGAAAGTAGTGTAGACTCATCATATGTTACTGGAGGGAATCTTAGTAACAAGCCTGACCAGAGGTTATCAAAGCATTGTCCTGGGACTTACAACAGCATCTCCTGGGAACTTGTTAGAAAAGCAGGTTCTCAGACTCCATTCCAGATTCCAGAATCACAAACTCTAAGAATAGAACACAGCCATCTCTGTTTTATCTAGCCCTCTAGGTAATTTTGGTACAGAGTGTAGTTTTTTTTTTTTTTAATTTATTTATTTATACACACAAGAGCTGGGGCACAGGCCAGAGGTGCGGAGGGTAAGAGGATTCACCAGAGACAGTGGGGAACAGAACAGGCGGACTGACTGAAATACACTGCTGAGGGGAGCAGAGGGCGAGTCAGGAGAGGTCTGCTGTACTGTGTGGGTTGCTCCCTGGCCGGCCAGAGGATTGAACTCGCGCTGCAGAGGCTGCAGACAGCTTCATAGATTGCGTCTCAACCCCTTGCACCACCAGGGAGGCTCCGCAGAGTGTAATTTAAACCATTGGTCTAATTCAGCCTTCGAATGGTACAGAAACTGAGACCTGGGTGGGATGGGAGGAAGGAAAGTAACATGCTCACCAGCACTGTTTGTAGCAGAACCAGAACAAGTCTGCAGGCTGGATTTCTTTCTGCCTCTGCTTCTCCTGCCAATCCAGATATAATAAGACTATGGTTTCTGAAATCCTTGCAATTGCCACAGTTTAACTGCTTATTTCTCCTTTGGGCTTGGTCCTCCTCTGACTTTATATCCATCTGCAAACTTTGGGTGAGCTCAAGTACCTTCTTATAGGGGGCATATTCAACATACAGGTTTTGGATTTTCAGTTAATGTTATGAATAAGAGAGAACTACAGAAAAAACAGATCCCTCATCACTTGATTTAGCTGAGTTCTGGCTCTTGTCCTGGTGCATCTATTCTAAAGGAGGGCTCTGTATACTACCACCTCTACAAAGTGGACTACATATTCTGCTTCAAATGACAGTGCCCCATGACCAATCACTGATACTGATCCAGGGGTGAGCTCCTGATTGAGAGGAAGGGCAGCCCCAAACTGGTCAGGAATCTCCAAGACCCATAAGCTTGAAAGGGTGATCTGGGCCAATCAAATTCCTCCCTTGGGAGTTCAGAATTGGGAATGTCAGAGGTTGGAGCTATTAGCAATGGAAACCAAAGCTGAAAGACTCTTTGGGATTGTGTGATGTCAGAGGGGTCTGGGTAGCCCTCAGGGACCATGTGCAAGTTAGGGGAGGGCAAAGTAAGGTGAGAAAAGCAGGCAGTGGAAAGAGAACAGACAAGAAACAGAGAAGCAGAAACTCCGCAAGAAAGGTCTGCAGTTAGAGTTTTAGTTCCCCTGAGGCCTGATTTCTCTGTGGCTTATATTCCTGGCATCCAGCACATTCCCTGTTATGTTCTGACCACAAACATCCTTTGCTTACACTAACCGGATAGGCCTCTATTCCTTGCAAGCCTAGGTGCTAGATCAGGGGTTGGCACCTTTTTCTTTCTTTCTTTCTCTCTTTTTTTTAAAAGATTTATTTATGCATACAAGAACTAGGGTATAGGCCAGAGGTGCAGTGTGTCAGAGGATTCACCAGAGATAGAGTAGGGAACAGAACAGGCAAACTGACTAAAATACACTGCTGAGAGGAGCAGCAGGCAAGACAGGAGAGGTCTGTTGCACCATGTGGATAGTTCCCTAGCAGGCCGGGGATGGAACTCGTGTTCCAGAGGCTGTGGATAGCTTCATAGTGCTGTGCTTAATCCCTTGCACCACTGGGGAGGCCTGGCACCTTTTAAAATAAGGGGCACGGGCCTCCCCAGTGGCGCAGCGGGTTGAGCACAGCGCTGTGAAGCTGTCCGCAGCCTCTGCAGTGTGGGTTCTATTCCTGGCCGACCAGGGAGAAACCCATATGGCGTGGCAGACCTCTCCTGCCTCGCCTGCTGCTCCCCTCAGCAGTGTATTTCAGTCAGTCTGCCTGTTCTGCTCCCCACTCTGTCTGGTGAATTCTCTCACCCTCCCGCACCTCTGACTGTATCCCAGTTCTTGTATAAAAAAAAAATCTTTAAAATAAAAAATAAATAAGAAGCAGATAGCAAATATTTTAGATACTAAGAAGTTTAGGCTCGCCACATGGTCTTTATTGAAACTACTCAATGCTGCCTTCATAGCACAAAAACAGTCATAGGCACCATGTAAATCAGTGGGCATGGCTGTGTTCCAATAAAACTTTATTTTCAAAAACAGGTTACTGGCTCACTGACTAAGGTTTGCCAACCCCTGCATTATATTAAAATTTTAGCGTTGCATAAAACTGGGATGGAAGATATTGATTCTTTAGGGAGACTGATGAGTATTCCCCTATGCCTCTGATTCAGCCCAGGTCTCATTTGACTATGGATTAAAGTGGGTAGAAAATGACCCCATAATCCCTCTCCACCTTATTTCTCATAGTGTGCTGCCACATTCTCATGTTGACCAGCTACCCCCTGTGTAATGGAAGGAACCCCTGAAGTTTATAGGAGCCAAGATCACCCAGTTGGCAGATAAGCATGATCACAAGGTATATGCAAAGCAAGGGCTTAAGTGAACTATGCAAAATTTTATAAGAAGGAAGACTTGCCATTTCCGCATATGCATGCATTTTGTAATATTCTGAAAAAATCAAATAAAAATTTAAATTAAATTTTCATAATGATTAGTGTAAACATCGGTTATAGGGAGTGGTAGAAACTGTGGCAAAGAAATCTAAAGAGTTGCTTCCCTGTCTAAAGTCAGTGACAGTCAGTACCTAGTTCTGTTTCGTTGTTCCCTTTGGGGTTGCAACCTATAGGATGGGCTGGAGTTTCTACTTCTTAGATATCTTTTTTTAAAAAAATGAATTTTTTTGTGTGTAAACTAAATTTGGAAAAAATAATTTTTCAAAATATAATGTATACAAGTCAGATTCAACCTATGGGATTCTCAGGGCCAATTAATTGGTCCTTTTACCTGGGCCCACATCAGACTGAGCTCACTTTGCATATTCACCTCACCTCTTGGAGAAGAAAAGCCCTGCATTTATCTTTGGGCTCTTGAGAAGGAAACCAAGTCCAGAAAATGTGGATAACTTGCTTGTTATTCACTGAATCAGGACCAGAGCTGTGCTGAAACCACACAGCCTCCAGCTTTCCACTTGAAGCCTGGCCTGTGTCTCTGAGTTAAGCTGGCCTTAAGAGCATTTTTCTCCACTCACGCTTCCACATCTGGGCTGTGTTCATGGCAGTATCCATCTGTGGTTGCCGCAGTTGGCAAGAGGGGCTCTGAGGAACCAGAAGAGTTGAATATATTTAATAAGTCAGAATATGAACTGGGACCTCAACCTGTCAGTGAACAGCTCTTGGCTTACCCTTCAGCATATGTTGGGAAAAGGACCTCTTCCTGATCCCTGTGCAGTCATTGAGGCAAAAGAAATTAAGGAATATGTTTTCCTCCTAAAGGCACAACAGGAAGAATATGCTGTTTACAAAACATGAGTTATAAATGAGAGTTTAGGGGGGAAAAAAGACTCAAAAATAGGGGCACAGCTTTCAGAGGTGTATGTGGAAAATACTCTTTTCCCAAAGAATTGTAGCAAAGCAGCAACTCAGGGCAGCCTAGAGGGTGGGGCTGGGCCCAATGAGAATCCCTTCCGTAGCATGTCAGCCCTGGGTACATGTCAGAGCCAAATCCAGATGGTTTGAATGTAGTTGCTCCTCTGAGAGGATGTCTCTGGCTATGCTTCTGAGCCAAATGAAAATGGTTTGTGGATTATCCAATGTTTTGTTTAAATTCAGACTTCATCTTCCTTCCATTAGTCCAAGCCAGTATTGGTTTAGTAATTAGGAATTGTCAGTCTATTTCTCTATGGATACTGGGGGCAGGGCTGGTTTTTGAAGTCAGATAGTCTGGGTTCTAATCCTAACACTACTGTTTTTTTTTTTTTTTTTTTTTTTTAAAGATTTTTATTTATTGGGCCTCCCCGGTGGCGCAGCGGTTGAGCGCTGGGTTGCGAAACTGCGCGCGGCCTCTGTGGCGCCGGTTCGATCCCCGGCTGCTCCCCGGCCACCAGAGGAGGGTCCCACATGGCGCGCAGACCTCTCCTGCCGCCCGCTGCTCCCCTCAGCAGTGTACTTCGGTCCTTCTGCCTGCTCTGCTCCCCGCTCTGGCTCTGGTGAATTCTCTCACCCTCCTGTGCTTCTGACTGTACCCAGTGCATGTATAAACAAAACAAGCAAACAAACCAGCAAACAAATAAATAAAGCATGCCTCTATTAAAAAAAAAAAAAAATAAAAAAATAAAGATTTTTATTTATTTATTTATGCAAGCACTGGGTACAGTCAGAAGCGCGGGAGGGTGAGAGAATTCACCAGAGCCAGAGCGGGGAGCAGAACAGGCAGAAGGACCGAAGTACACTGCTGAGGGGAGCAGCGGGTGCGGCAGGAGAGGTCTGCGCGCCATGTGGGACCCTCACATGGTGGCTGGGGATCGAACTGGCGCTGCAGAGGCTGCTGGCAGCTTCACAGCCCAGCGCTCAACCACTGCGCCACCAGGGGAGGCCCATCCTAACACTACTGTTAATAGCCGTGTCACTTCGGTTATTACCTCATTTCCCAGACTTCAGTTTTCCCACCTGTAGAATGGAACAATCATAGTATCTCCCTCATAAGTTTCCAGTGACCTTAAAATGAGAAATGCCTTCATTCAGTCCTAAAAGTTTATTAAGTACCTGCTTCTAGGTGTTGGAAATAGAATAGAGAACTAGGCAGGCTGTGCGTCTGCTCTTGATATGCTAACATTCTTACGTGTGCTCAGCAGCTGTTAGTCACCATTGTTGAGGTTTTTTTGTTTTTTTTTTTAATTTTCTAGAGGCATGCCTTATTTATTTATTTATTTATTTATTATTTGTTTGTTTGGTTTATACATGCACTGGGTACAGTCAGAAGCGCGGGAGGGCGAGAGAATTCACCAGAGCCAGAGCGGGGAGCAGAGCAGGCAGAAGGACCGAAGTACACTGCTGAGGGGAGCAGCGGGCGGCAGGAGAGGTCTGCACACCATGTGGGACCCTCCTCCGGTGGCCGGGGAGCAGCCGGGGATTGAACCAGCGCCGCAGAGGCTGCGGGCAGCTTCGCAACCCAGCGCTCAACCGCTGCGCCACCGGGGAGGCCCTGTTGAGGTTTTGTTGATGCTGTTGCTATTGATGTTCTTACTACCCAACTCATAGGGACAGGGATAGAGAGGGCCTAATTGTAGTTCATTGTTTCCCTGATTGAGTATAGTCTGAAAGATCCAGCCTTCCCTGTATAATGATTATTTCCTGTTGGTGTCAGGGATAAGCTTCCAGAGTACCTGGACATTTAAAAGATGCCCCCAAATTATTTAATGCTCCTCCCTTCAAGAGGTAGTTTCATTATTCCCCTTCTTTTGAGAGTGGGTTGTAACTAGCATTTCCCCTCTAACAAATAGAAGTAGCCAAAATGAGGGGATGTATGACATCAAGAGCAGATCATAAAGTGCATTAATTATAGCTGCCTCCTTGCTTGTTCTGGGATCACTTGCCCTGGGGGATGCCGGCTGCCATGTTGTAAGGACACTCAAGCAGCCCTAAGGAGGCATCTCATGGTCAGGACCTTTGGCCTCTTTCTAACAGCCAGTAAGAAACTGAGGCCTCTTGCCAACAGACCTATGAATAATAACACTCCTGTGAGTCAGTCATCTTGGAAGAATAACCTACTTCCCCAGTGATGCTGATAGACGGCTGCAGCCCTCGCCAGCTTTGTGACCCGACGTCATGAGAGAGCTTGAGTCCGAACCATACTGTGCCAAGCTGCTTCTGGATTCCTGACCACAGAACTACAAGAGAATAAATGTTATTTAAGCCACTAAATTTTAAGGTAGTGTGTTCTGCAGCCATAGATAACCAATAGAATACATTTACCTAGAACAAATCTTAGAGGAAGATTCTTTCTAAATACTGAGGTAGAAGTTAACTTACATATCAAAATTTCAGTGGATTTGTGTCTATATGAACAGTAAAGTGGGGGAAGTGTGGAGATCTTTGGTAAATCCATTTATCTCATAATGTCACTGGTGTGGAAATCACTCAGATTGACATCAGAATGCTGCAGAATTTGTGTTTCACAATCAGTTGATCTTAGCAGTATATTTCTGAATAGTTCTATGTGTGTTGGAGTTGTGGAAGAAAGGTTTTCAAAGATTCCATTTCCACAGCAGAAGAGGTACTTACTATAATCCAGCCTTGTTCTGATCCATTTCCTTGATGATAATGCCTTCACACCCAGAGAACTCCTTCATAAAGGGAGCCATTTGCCTCAATACAGTTGACCCTTGAACAACCCGGTTTGAACTGTGGAATCCCACTTACACTCCAGATTCTCTCTGTGTGAGTTACTCTTTCATGGATTTAACCAACCTTGGATGTTAGTTGGTTGAATCAGCAGATGTAGAACCCAGGAGTTGTATATGAAGGACCAACTGTAAGTTATAAATAGATTTTTAACTGACTGGGACACCCTAAGCTCTCATTGGTCAAGGGTCAGTTTTAGTTGTCAGAGAAATATTTTCCCAGGAATGAGGGCAGATAGATCTGGTGGAGAGTGATTAGCTGAGGCAGTGATGCAGCGGCCTTCTCCAGAACAACAGCATCCACCAGCCTCTGACTTCTCTGAATTGGGCTACACAGTTTCTATCTCTTACTGAAACATGAGACCCTTTATGCCCTCCTTCCCTCCCTTACTTCCCATCTGTGACAGTTAATTTCTTGTGTCAACCTGACTGGGTCAGGGGGGTGCCTAGACATTAGCTAAACATTATTCAGGCTTTGTCTGTGATGGTGTTTCTGGATGAGATTAACATTTGGATGTAGACTGAGTAAAGCAGATAGCCTTCCCCAACATAGCTGGGCCTCAGCCAATCAACTGAAGACCTGAATAGAGCAAAAAAGGCTGATTAAAAAGGAATTCCTCTTTCCTCACTGCAGGAGCTGGAATACTGGTCTTTTCTAGCCTTCGTACTTGGACGGAAACAGGCTCTTCTTGGGTCTTGAGTCACTTGCTTTGGACTGGAATTTATGTCATCACGTCTCCCGGTTCTCAGGTCTTCAGACTCAGACTAGAATCACACATTGGCTTTCCTAGGTCTCCAGTCTGGTGATTGCAGCTCTTGGGCTTCTCAGTTTCCATAATCATGTGAGCCAGTCCCTTATAATCTCTTTCTATATATATATATATATATATATATATATATATATATATTTATATATATATCTTATTAATTCTGTTTCTCTGGAGAACCCTGACTAAGATATCATGCACCCAACCTATCCACTTTTCTCATCTGTGGTCACCTTCCTCTGGCAACCTACGAGCATCCCTCATCTGCACAACTGCATTAATTTCCTCATTGATCCTCTGTAGTGGGTTGAATTGTGGCCCCTAGAAGATATGAACAACTCTTAACCCCTGGGACCTGTAAATGTCACCTTTTTTAAAAAAACAGGTCATTACAGATGTAATTAAGGATGACAAGATGAGCTCAGCCTGGCTTAACTGTATGGGCCCTGAGTCGAACAAGTGCCCTTATTTAAAAAGATGAAGAAGGAGAAGAAGGAAAAAAGGAGAAACACAGACACACTGGTGAGAAGACAGTCTCCATAGTGATCATGGCCCTGCTGTTACCTTGGTTCTACACTTCTGCTCTCCAAAAATGTGAAGGAATAAGTTTCTGTTGTCTTAAGCCATAAGATTGTGGTCATTTATGAGGGCGGCCCTAGGAAACTAATATAGTCCCTCCTTCTACTCTTTAGCCACTGCCATCCTCCTCCCAGCAGTCAGAGTGATCTTGGAGAAGTACAGATCTGAATACAATTTCTGCTAAAAATACTATGGCCTTTTACCACATTAAACTTTTTTCAATTGAATTAATAGTCCGTTGTAACATTATGAAAGTTTCATGTGTGTCTCATTATGAATCAGTATCTGTATATACTACATTGTGTTTACCACTAAAAGTTTAAGTCTATACTTCATACAATTGACCTGGTTTACCTGTTTTTCTCACCCATTTCCCCCTTCCCTTTTTTTAAACACATTTAGAATAAAATACAGCCCCACTCCCCTAGCCTGCAAAACCCAGTTAGTTCCTACCCTCCTCCCCACCTCCCTCCTTCCTATAAAACCCAGCTGGTTCCTCTCCCTCTCAGTCACCAGGCCTTCAGCTTGCCCAGCTGTCTCCAGCCTCAGGGTCTTTGCATCTTTGTGGCTGCCATTCCCTCTTCCTAGAAGCTCTTCCCCACATCTTGTGGGCTTGGTTCTTTGCCATCCTTCAGGTCTCAGGTTGTTACCATTACAGAGATGGTCTCTCTGTCCTGCCTTTTCACCAACCATACCCCCGTACTAACCACGCTATCACCATCTTTGTTCCATACTCACTGTCGCTTTGAAACTGACCCATTTTTTTGTTGATTAATCTGCTCTCTGTCCTCACCATGGAAGCAGGGATGATGTCTCCTTTGTCTCCCACTGAGTCCTCTACATCCAGAACAATGCAAGCCAAAACAATGCAGGCGTAGCTTTTGATGAACAATCATAAACGCATGCTAGCATGAATTGCTGCTTTCCATTCACTATTCACTAATGTGTGTGGAGCACTTATTTTGTAACAAGCATGTATTTTAAGCCAAGGTCAGGGACAAATAATAGTTTTTTTCTTTTAAACTTAAATTTTATATACTTTTTAAATTAGATAATAATTTCAGTGAAATAAAATCCCAAGGGTAATCCAGCTATTCAGAGAAAGCCTCTGTGAGAGGTATTAAGTGATTGTCTCTCAGCTCCAAACCTCCCCTTTTACACTTGGCTCTTGGGTGCCAAGATCGGGGCTGAACACAGCTGTGTTGTCAGCTGCTTCTTGGGGGAATCTCACAGTACCAGTGTGAGGACAATTGCAAGGCCAGAGGAAGAAGAAGAAAAGTGCCCCCTCCTGTGGGCTTGGGGGCTGCCTCCTGCTCTGTCAACTCAACCTCAGCATCACTGCTTCACCACCTGTGGCAGCACCTCCAGAAACAACAGCTGAATCCACTTTGTGGTTTTTCTCATATCACCTGCTCTGTGTCCCTCCCAAAGACACCAGCCCCTGCCATGGTGCCCCCTCTGCAGAGGTCTCTTCCTGGCACATGCTAGGATGTCTTCTCCCTAGCATCTAAGTTTTAATCATTAATTTAATTCCAACTCTTTTCTTTGTTTCTCCCAACCCAAGGCATGGTAGCAGTTTCCTGACATTGCTACTTCCATGAAACCTTGAAGCATGTACCCTTCTGGTTCCCCGGTTAACAATTTCGCATCGAGTTAACAGCTCTTCATGTGACATTTTCCCTGACAAGATGGCTCAAGTGGTATCAGTCTTCCGCTTAGACCTTGGCTGATTCAGCCTCCTTCCACATCTGTCCCCACTTCCCCATGGAGGCTACCAGTGAACCAATTTCTTGTGTATCCTCCAGAATCAAAGACTAGTTTTTTGGGAGTAACATAGAAACCATCAAACTTGATTAATAAGTAACTCAATTAACTGTGGCTAACTTTGTTGTTAGTACTGGACTGAGAGCCAGTGTGAGGTATTACTCTATATATCCTGACTTCTGTCTCCTGGGATCCTCTGTCTCTGAGCTCCAAACCTTCAGCCAGAACTGTCTCTCCCAATTCCCCCAGTGCCCACCTCAGCTCAGGGGACTCCCTCGTGTTTGTCCAGTTAACTGTTCATCCGATTGCCTCTTTCCCTGGGCCTGCACAGCCTTTCCTGAACTATACCCGAGGAGTCCCTACCTGCTGAGCTGCAGTCTCACCTTCCAGACATTTGGGCCGACTACAGACCAAATGGTGACCTTGAAGGCCCAGCATGGCACCGTGTAGCAGTTTATAGCATGTGCTGTGGTGTCAGATGATTCTGGGTTCAGAACTAAGCCTTCACATTAACCAGCACTATGAACTTGGGACTGGTGACTTACCCATTTAAAAGCTTTATTTTCCTCCTTCCTCCCTCCCTTCCTTTTTTTTCACTAAGAGATGGTACCTGTCACAGTTCAGGTTGCTATAACAGAATCCCAGAGGTCAAGTATTTTAAACCAACAGAAATTTGGGCCTCCTTGGTGGCTCAAGGAATTGAGTCTCAGCACTGTGAAGCTATCAGCAGCCACTGCAACATGAGTTTGATCCCTAACCAGGGAGCTGACCCACATGGCACAGCAGACCTCTCCTGTTGCGCCCGCTGCGCCCCTCAGCAGTGTCTATCAGTACGTCTGCCTATTCTGCTCCCCACTCTGTCTCTTTTTTTTTTTTTTTTTTAAGATTTATTTATTTATTTATACAAGCACTGGGTACAGTCAGAAGCACGGGAGGGTGAGAGAATTCACCAGAGCCAGAGCGGGAAGCAGAGCAGGCAGAAGGACCGAAGTACACTGCTGAGTGGAGCAGCGGGCGGCAGGAGAGGTCTGCGCGCCATGTGGGACCCTCCTCCGGTGGCCGGGGAGCAGCCGGGGATTGAACCGGCACTGCAGAGGCTGCGGGCAGCTTCGCAACCCAGCGCTCAACCGCTGCGCCACCGGGGAGGCCCCCCACTCTGTCTCTTGTGAATCCTCTCACCCCCCTGCACCTCTGACCTATACCCTAGCTTTTGTATGTATAAATAAATAAATCTTTGGGAAAAAAAAAACCAGAAATGTACTTCTCATAGTTCTGGAGGTTGGAAGTCCGAGATGAGGGTGCCAGTATATCAGGTTCTGATGAAGTTCCTCTTCTGGAGTGTACACTGATGGCTTCTCACTGTGTCCTCGCAAGGCAGAAGGGTCTAGGGAGGGAGTTCTCTGGAGCCTCTCATAAAGGGCACTAATCCTATTCGTGAGGGTTCCTCCTTTATCACATTAATCACCGCCCCCACTCAAGAGCCCTGTCTTCTAATACTGTTACATTGGAGTGAGGATTTCAAATGTGAATTTGTGGGTTGGTGGGGAGGACACAAACATTCAGACCATAGAATGGCTTTACCTTTGTTTTTTTTTTTTTTTTTATAATGTTTTTTTAATTTTTTTTTTTTTTTTTTTATAGAGGCATGCTTTATTTATTTGTTTGCTGGTTTGTTTGTTTGTTTTGTTTATACATGCACTGGGCACAGTCAGAAGCGCGGGAGGGTGAGAGAATTCACCAGAGCCAGAGCGGGGAGCAGAGCAGGCAGAAGGACCGAAGTACACTGCTGAGGGGAGCAGCGGGCGGCAGGAGAGGTCTGCGCGCCATGTGGGACCCCCCTCCGGTGGCCGGGGAGCAGCCGGGGATCGAACCGGCGCCGCAGAGGCCGCGCGCAGCTTCGCAACCCAGCGCTCAACCGCTGCGCCACCGGGGAGGCCCTTTACCTTTGTTTTTAAGTGTTGTTTTGTTTCATTTTGTTTTGGTCAAAGTACCAGTGCACATAGTTTAGAGTTAGATTCTTTTTTTTTTTTTTTTTTCATGATTTTTTAAAAGATTTATTTATGCATACAAGAACTGGGGTACAGGCCAGAGGCATGGGGGTGGGGGGGAGAGGATTCACCAGAGACAGATTGGGGAACAAAACAGGCAGACTGACTGAAATACACTGCTGAGGGGCTCAGTGGGCGCAACAGGAGAGGTCTGCTGCACCACTTGAGTTGCTCCCTGGCTGGCTGGGAATTGAACTCATGCTGCAGAGGCTATGGATAGCTTCTTAGGTTGCGTCTTAACCTTTGCGCCACCAGGGAGGCCCTAGAGTTAGATTCTTCTACAAAATTTATTTTTAAGTGGTAGATCTCCCCTAGTCCTATTTTCTTTTTTGCTGTTTTTGAGGTTGCTGTCTTTTTAGCTATTTCTTTGGGTGGTTACCTCTGCCTGTGTAAATAATGTACTTAGATTGCTACTTACTGACTTCTCAATTTTAGGCATATTTGGCTTGCCATTATGGAAGAAGACCACTTATCTCATATAAATTTTACATATTTTTCTTTTAGGCAATACTTTCACATGAAATAAAATCAGAAAGTCAAAAAGTGGGGCCTCCCTGGTGGCACGGTTTGTTCAGCGCAGTGCTGTGAAGCTGTCTGCAGCTTCTTCAGCGCTGGTTTAATTCCCGGCCGGCCAGGGAGATCCCCACATGGCGCCACAGACCTCTCCTGTCTCTCCCGCTGTTCCCCTCAGCAGTGTATTTCAGTCAGTCTGCCTGTTTGCTTCCCTTTCTGCCTCTGGTGAATCCTCTCACCCTCCCGCACCTCTGGCCTGTATCCCGGCTGTTGTATAAAAATAAATAAATCTTAAAAAAAAAGTCAAAGTCAAAAAGTTATCTTAGAATTCTAGATTGGAACAGGAGGATTGCTCCCTTTAGCATCTTCAACCTTTCCCGTCATGTATGGATTCTCTGCCCGCCGCCTGTCTCTCAGTATAGTGACAGCTAATTTTTTTTTTAAGATTTATTTATTTATTTATTCATGCATACAAGAACTGGGATACAGGCCAGAGGTCTGGGGAGTGAGAAGATTCACCAGAGACAGAGTGGGGTACAGAACAGGCAGATTGACTGAAATACACTGCTGAGGGGAGCAGCGGGAAAGTCAGGAGAGGTCTGCTGTGCCACGTGGGCAGCTCCCTGGCCGGGGATAAAACTCATGCTGCAGTGCTATGGATAGCTTTGTGTCTTAACCCCTTGCTCCACTAGGGAGGCCTGACAGCTAATATTTATTAGCTCAGTATTTATTATTATATAAATTGATTTATATAATTTTGATTGTGGAATGCTGTTCACAGATGAACCATGTAGTATACAATGAATCTTTTTCCTTTCCTCTCTGTTGTTATTTTCCCTGGATGTAATATTTCTCCTGTTTGCTTAGTATTTGATGTCGTGATCATAAAATCAACTAAAAGGATTCTTAATTGTGAGTCTCCTCTCATTACATGAAAATATATGACACATTCTATCAACCTCACCTTAGAGAAATGCCCACAAATCTTCTGACCATTTGGTCTGACTTGGTTTTTCTTTGGATCTTGAGCACAGCTCAAGGCTGTTTTCTTGGCCTCTCCTGCTGCCATCAGGGTCCTGTCACCTCCTTCTGCTACAGTAGCCAGAATCTCACATGTGCTGGGGAGCACATAGTTCTGTAGTTCTCAGACCCTGTTTTCTGAAAATGCCTTATTCTCTCCTTACCTTTAAGAAATCATTTAGGTGAAGACTAGGCTGGAAATTGTTTCCCTTATAGAAATTTGAAGATATGACTTCATTTTCTTCTGACTTTCAAAGTTGCTGAGTGATCTGATGTCATTATGATGCTTTATATGACAATTGTTTTTCTTCTCCAGAAACTTATCTTTTCTGTCCCCAGCTTTCTGAAATTTCACAATGATCTGCCTTGACATGAGCCTATTTTCATCCCTTATTCAAAGAACTCTGTAGAGTCCTTTAATTAAAAATGTCTTTCCATTCTTTTTTTTTTTAAATAATAAATTTTATTTTTATATTCCCCCATACAATTGCAAACGCCCCATTCTGACCCCAATCCCTCCCCTCCTGCCCCCCACCCCCCAAAAAGTGTCTCTGGTTCATAGTTTTTTGTTGATTTTGATTTTCACTTTCTTATATTCATTTTCTTGGTCCCTTATTTAAGTTTTCTAGATTCCTGCTATGAGTGAGACCATCCGGTATTTTTCTTTTTCTTTTTGGCTTATTTCGCTGAGCATGATCCCTTCCAACGCCATCCATGTTGCTGCAAATTGCATGTGTTTATCTTTTTTGAATGCTGAGTAATATTCCATGGTGTATATGTACCACATCTTCTTGATCCAGTCATCTATTTTTGGGCATTTGGGCTGTTTCCAAAGCTTAGCTATTGTAAATAGTGCTGCTATAAACATAGGGGTGCAGGTGTTCTTTGGAATTGATGTTTCTGTGTCCTTTGGGTAAATACCTAGGAGTGGGGGCCTCCCCGGTGGCGCAGCGGTTGAGCGCTGGGTTGCGAAACTGCGCGCGGCCTCTGCGGCGCCGGTTCGATCCCCGGCTGCTCCCCGGCCACCAGAGGAGGGTCCCACATGGCGCGCAGACCTCTCCTGCCGCCCGCTGCTCCCCTCAGCAGTGTACTTCGGTCCTTCTGCCTGCTCTGCTCCCCGCTCTGGCTCTGGTGAATTCTCTCACCCTCCCGCGCTTCTGACTGTACCCAGTGCATGTATAAACAAAAACAAACAAACAAACCAGCAAACAAATAAATAAAGCATGCCTCTATAAAAAAAAAAAAAAAAAAAAAATACCTAGGAGTGGAATTGCTGGATCCTATGGAAGCTCTATGTTTAGTAGGTCCAGAAATCTCCATAGTGGTTGGACCAGTTTGCACTCCCACCAACAGTGCAGAAGAGTTCCTTTTTCTCCACATCCTCGCCAACATTTGTTGTTGCTAGTTTTTTTAATATGTGCCATTCTCACTGGTGTGAGATGGTATCTCATGGTAGTTTTGATTTGCATTTCCCTGATTACAAGTGATGTTGAACTAAAAATGTCTTTCCATTCTGATACATGTTATTGAGTTATTTCTTATGGTTGCTTTGTACTGTCATGTTGGTTAAGCTGGAACTGTCTCCCGGAGTTTCCTTTTCTGTATGTGTCAGGCTAGTGTGGGCAAGAGGCATCGTGTACTGGATCTGGAAGATACAAATGAAGTAGCAGCTATATGTATATAGAGGCTGCTATCCAGCCCCAGGCCCTGAGACATTTGCTAGCTCAACTGGTTGGTTTGAGGGCAGCACCTGGACTCTCAGCACCATTATATCTGTTCTCTCCAACTTCTCCAACTGCTTTGGCCAGTGTGTGTGTGCCTCTGTGATGGTAAAAGAGTAGCAGAATGCGTTGAAGGTCATCTATGGCATTCAAGTTAGAATGGAGGTAGAACATGGGCTCCAGATTGCACTTTTGGGTTCCGCCTTGTTCTTGCCCATGACCAGCTTTCCCTCACATCTGCCAGTCTATACAGACTTTAGACTCAACAGTACTTGCAAAGGCAACAGTCTGTTCCACCAGCTCTACACTTGTATGAAGCCTAATCCCTAAAGCAAATCCCTTCTCTTGTATCACCATTCAAACCCTAAATCATTGGTATTTTTAAAGATTTATTTTAATCTATTTATGCACACAAGAACTGGGGTATAGGCCAGAGGTGAGGGGGGTGAGAGGATCCACCAGGGAGCAAAACAGGTGCATCTGCTGAAATTCACTGCTGAGAGGAGCAGCAGATAAGGCAGGAGAGGTCTGCTGTACCATGTGGGTTAGCTCCCTGGTCAGCGATAGCTTGATAACACTAAGACTTTAATCCCTGCACCACCAGGGAGGCCCCTCAGTTAGTATTTACTTTTTAAAGATTTATTTATTTATTTATTTATTTATTTATTTATTTATTTATTTATTTATACAAGAACTGGGGTACAGGCCAGATGCACAGGAGGGTGAGAGGATTCACCAGAGACAAAGTCGGGAACAGACCAGGCAGACTGACGAAATACAATGCTGAGGGGAGCAGCAGGTGCAACAGGAGAGGTCTGGCGCACCATGTGAGACGCTCGCCGGCCGGCCAGCCGGGATCAAACTGGCGCTGCAGAGGCTGAGGACAACTTCACAGCGCTGCGCTCAACTGCCTGCACCACCAGGGGAGGTCCCCTCAGTATTTTTAATGATTTCCTATCGTTTATTTTTTCTTTTTGGAAACCGTATTAACTGAGCATTGACCTCCTAGATAGATGCTCCATTTCTCTTATAATTTCTCTTTTATTTTCTATCTCTGTCTTTTTATTCTTCTTTCTAAGTGAGTTTCTCAGCTTTATCTTCCAACAGTTCCAGAGAGTTTTTAATTTATGCTACCTAATATTAACTTCCAGAAGATCTTTTTGTTCTTTTTAAATCACATACTGTTCTTTTCTCATGGATACAAAAATCTCAAAACTCCAGAAGTGGTAATGATAATTTTAAAAATAGATTTTTCTTTAATGAACTTTGACCTCTGCTGAGATGCTTTACTTATGCTTATTTTGGTCTCTGCCTCTCTTTTGGCTTTCAAATGAAATATCTAGTATCTATATCTAGTATCTAGTAACTCATGCCACTGAGTGTCTGGGACTTATTGACTGATTTTTGCCATGTGCTGATCTGACTGACTACTTCATTGGGAAACTCCTGGTTATAGTCTTCTTTATCTTTCCTTTTGGATGGCCCAATTCCCCAGAGAAGGGCTTTCAAATCTCCTGCCAGGAAAGTATAAGACTGACTGCCAGCTTTCTGGGAGCCAAGGAAGGAAGGAGAGCTGGGGTATCTCTGCATTTAGATACATCAGCATTGCTTAGTAACGCTTTTCCCATGATACCCTCACCTCCATTGTAGGGTTATCTCTAATCCAGAGTCTTCCCATTCTACCCTCTCCTGAGCTAAATTCTCAGTTTTCTGCCAAAGTGGGGAAGAGGGAGTCAGATGGCTGATGGAGACGGGGGAAAAGAACTGGGAAGCATTAGTTTCTTAAATAAACTTTTAACATGTTCCCCTTTTTAAATCTACTCTACTGTCACTGTAGGAGATAATTAGTATTCCCTGTTCTGAGCTGTTGTGGAAGTTTAAAGTATAATTGATCTGCTCCTTGGCTTTTTCCACAGCGGATTTAGGATTCAGCTTTCTTAAGTCTGCAAAGTCCATTAGTATTTATTCCAACTTCCAAATTTTTGTTGGTGTGAGTGCAATGTCCATTTTACTTACCTTTAGGTGTGTTAATTTTTTATGCATAACTTTATCTATCTAGTCAATAAACATTTATGAGCCTTTGTTATGTGCCAGACATTGTTTGGAGTTTTTAAAAATTTATGTATATCCAATCCTGGATATACACATTTATGTATATCCAAACTTCCATCTTCACCTGAGCGCAAAAATCTTTCTTGAAAAAAAAATCAGTTGAAAAGGAAATAATAACAATATTTATCCAGGGGGTTGGGATAAGATTGAGATCATGCCTGTAAAGTACCTAACAGTGCCCAGAACATGATAAGCACCCAATGTGATTATGTAATCACTATGGTTATTTTTTCAGTTTTTACTGGTCTATGGTAGACCCAATCTAGATGTTTACGAATTATATGGACACTTTGCTTTGTTGATGGCAGTTATGTCTAAGTAGATTATGTACATGTTGCCTATTTTAAATTTCTGACTGACATCTCCCACTAGGCCCTGAGGAAAATGTCATTTAGGGAAACCCTCATGCAATTTGGATGTTGACTATGCCAAGAAAGGAAACTTTATAAAATGGCCCAGAGTCAGTTAGACAATACTTTGATATTTTTACAACTGGTCCATTCCATTAACATGACACTGAAATTTGTTTCCCAAGTAGCTCTTTTACAAAGTACTGCCACAGTTATTCTCACGTCAGCCCTGACAAATGGGCAGAGCTGGTGGTGCTGTTCTGTTTTATAACTCGGGAAACTGAGGATCCAAAAAGTTATGGGAGCCAACAAGCTATGAATCAAGATTAGAACACAGGGTTGTTGCTTTTTCTCTCCTTTTCTGTTAAATGAGAAAAGTCAGTCATGAAATTCCACTGGGTAGTTGTGATCACATCTAGGCAATAAATGGTTTCTGTAGGTCAACGATTCAGAAGGCCTTGTTTGGGCAATACACACTTGGGGTCTCTTATGCGACTCCAGTCTCATGTCAGCTAGGGCAGGGTCCATCCAAAGACTTGGCTGAAGCAGGAGCTTCCACATACGCACCAGGCAATTTGATGCTGTTTGATGACTTAGGTCTGACATTTGGCTCTTCTAGTAGTTATCCAATGCTGCATAAGAAACTGCCCCTAACTTTACATATCCCTTCATGGTTTAGAATGGAGTGTGGACATAGGGGCCTTCCTGGTGGCATAGCGGATTGAGCGCAGTGTTGTGAAGCTGTCCGCAGCCTCTGCAGCACCAGGTTCGATTCCCGGCCGGTTGGGGAGAAACCCACATGGCATGGCAGACCTCTCCTGCCTCACCCGCTGCTCCCCTCAGCAGTGTATTTCAGTCAGTCCATCTGTTCTGTTCCCACCTCTGTCTCTGGTGAATCCTCTTACCTTCCATACCACTGGCCTGTGCCCCAGTTTTTGTATGCAAAAATAAATAAATCTTAAAAAAAAGAATACAGTCCAGATGTCCTGAGGAGACCAACAGCACCAAGTGCTGACAATGTGGAGAAATAAGAATTCTCATTCATTGCTGGTGGGATGAAAAAATGTACCTCCACTTTGGAAGGCAGTTTGGCAGTTTCTCACAAAGCTAAATGTACTCTTAACACATGATCCAGTAATTGTACTCTTTAGTATTTGTCCAAATGGATAGAATACATGTCTGCATGAAAACCTGCACATGAATATTTATAACAGCTTTATTCATAATAGCTAAAAGATGGAAACAACTAAGATGTCCTTCAATAAGTGGACAATAATGTAGTACATCTAGACAATGGAATAGTATATAAAGATTAAACAAAAAATTCGGACCTCCCTGGTGGGACAGGAGGGTTAAATTTTCTGCACTATCAAGCTTTCGCCAACCACTGTGGCCTCAGTTCCATCCTCGGCCAGGGAACTGACCCACATGGCACAGCAGACATCTCCTGTCTCACCCACTGCTCCCCTCAGTAGTTTATTTCAGTAGATCCACCAGTTCTGTTCCCTGCTCTGTCTCTGGTGAATCCTCTCACCACCCCCTCCCACACCTCTGGCCTACACTCCAGTTCTTATATGCATAAATTAAAAATAAATAAATGAATCTTTTTAAAAAGTGCTATCAAGGGCCTCCCTAGTGGTGCAGGTGGTTGAGCGCAGCACTGTGAAGCTGTCCGTAGCCTCTGCAGCGCGGGTTCGATCCCAGCCAGCCGGCAAGAATCCCACATGGTGCAGCAGACCTCTCCTGTCTCGCCTGCTGCTCCCCTCAGCAGTGCTTTCAGTCTGTCTGCCTGTTCTGTTCCCTGCTGTCTCTGGTGAATCCTCTCACCCTCCCGTGCATCTGGCCTGTACCCTGGTTCTTGAATAAATTAAAAAAAAAAATCTTTAAAATATTTTTTTAAAAAAGTGCTATCAAGTTGTTAAAACACATGGAGAAAATTTGAATGCGTGTTGTTAGGTGAAAGAAATCAATCTGAAAGAATACACAGTGTATGAGTCCAGCCATATGACTGTGATATTATGCTTTATGATAAGAAATAATTGCTTGACCTTCATCCCATCTCTGGCACAGAGCTCCTAAAACCCTTCAAATTTCCTAAGTGGTGAAAACAACATAAGTGTCTTTTGTTAGTGAGGTGATTTTTTGATCATACCTGAGAATAGGGTGGCTGTTGGCCAGGATAACCAACCATGTGATTAGAAGGTCAGAACTGCAGTCCCATCCCTGTATCTTCCAGGGAGCCTTGTGTTGAATCTATTGCCAATGGCCGATGATTTCATCAGTGGTGACTATGTAAACACTCAAAAGGCTGAGTCCAGATTGATGAACAGAGATCTGGGGAGAATGGCAGCGCTCAGAGAGCATAGAAGGTCTCTGCCCTTCCATCATTCCTTGCCCTATATGGCTTCCATCTGACTGTACTTGAATTATATCCTTTTATAATACACCAGTAATTCAGTAAGTAAAATGTTTCTGTGAGTTCTGTGAACTGCTCTAGCAAATTAATCAAACTTAAGGAGGAGGGGGTTGTTAGGTCTCCAGTTTGTAGCCTGTGAGTCAGAAACCAGGTGACAACCTGGTTTTGCAGTTGGTATCTGAAATTGGTGGGTGTGCACTTGTGGGATTGAGCCCTTTATCTGTGGGATCTGATACTATCTCTGGGTAGATATGTCAGAATTGAGTTGAATTTTCAACACCTAGCTGTTATCAAAATTGCATCTGTGGCTGCAAGGGTTTTAGGGAGAGGGAGGAAGGAATGAATCAGTGGAGTATAGGGTACTTTTAAGGCAGTGTATGATGCTTAATGGTGTAGAACATAAATCATAATGACTGAGCCCTAATATAAGCTATGGGCTTTCATTCGTTACAACATGTCAAATTGGTTCATCAATTGAACAAATGTACTAAAGCAAGATGTTAACATAGGAAAATAATGTGGAAGAAAGGGAATAGATTGTGGAAACTCTATTTTCTGCTCAGTTTTTCTGTAAACCCAAAACTGCTCTAAAAAATAAAATCTAAAGAACAAAAGATGGGGACTTAATGTGTGTTGGTTGCAAGGTAAGACCTTTCTAAGAAATATGACCCTGATGTGACATTTCCGAGGGCTTTATGTCGCTAGTTCTCTGAACAAATCCAACTCTAGGTAAAGATGCTCTAAGGATAATGATGTGCTGGGAATAACATCTGCACCACCTTGAAATGAGGGTCTGGTTCGGGTGACTTTGAGATTGTTTGGCGTTCTCTATTTTTAATACATCTGAGCCAGAAGAAAAAAGAGAAGCTATTCATGTTCACAAGTTTTCTCCTTTTTTTTTTTTTTTTTTTGTATTATCATTCCAATATTTTGCTTCAGAACCTCTGCCACAAAACCCCAGAGACCCAAAGGAGACGGGAAGCCTATTCTAAAAAGACAGTGAGTCACACTCAGTGAATAAGGATTTTTCACAGAGGAGCATTGTTAACAAAGCCAGTACTGATACCCCAGCCCCCACGCCCACCTTGGTGACTCACACTGTCACCTTTAGACTATAAGTGCAGCTGAGGGCACTGAGCCCACAGATTCCTGGGGAGACAGATGATGCCTCAAATAATCCAGCTGGCCATTGACAGTTGGCACTGCCCCAGGTAAGCCTCAAGGAGGATTATGCCTGGTAGTGGTAGCAAGATCAGCCCTTGGCTGAGGAGGATCTAAATCCCCCTACCTAGACTTGGTGCTCAGTGGTTTAAGAATCTCATATAGAATGTTCCTGTTTTCAAACATTGTTCTTATTTAAAACTCTTTCATTGGACACACTAGGTGTCTATGTATCCAATTTGCTAGACATTGGGGTAAAAAGATTCATAAGAGGCCTCCCCAGTGGCGCAGTGGTTGAGCGCTGGGTTGCGAAGCTGCCCGCGGCCTCTGCGGCGCTGGTTCGATCCCTGGCTGCTCCCCGGCCACTGGAGGAGGGTCCCACATGGCGTGCAGACCTCTCCTGCCGCCCGCTGCTCCCTTCAGCAGTGTACTTCGGTCCTTCTGCCTGCTCTGCTCCCCACTCTGGCTCTGGTAAATTCTCTCACCCTCCCGCGCTTCTGACTGTACCCAGTGCATGTATAAACAAACAAACAAACAAACAAATAAATTTAAAAAAAAAACATGCCTCTATAAAAAAAAAAAAAGATTCATAAGAAATAGTGTTTATCACCAAGGATTTACACCTTTCTGATGTGCTTACATAGATACATGGAATCCCAGTGTCAGCATGTGAACAGCAGGTCACTCAGTGCTAATCTGGTGGGCAATTTCCTGGTGTGTCTGCAGCAACCACTCCCTGACAGTCTTTTGGTCGTGGTCAGACTGGGGCAAAATTGGCCTCCACTCGCTAGTTTCAGGGTTGGGTCCTGTTTGACCTGAATCAGTCAGTCTATCCCGCCTGTAACAATGATCACTGTTTAGAGAGGAACATGTGTCTCCAATTCAAGCCAAAAGCAGAGAAGTAGAGGAATCTCGATCTATGTGGAAGACGTTAGAAAAACCCTCTTCCTTTTTTAAGAATGGAGGGTGCAAAGATGTATTATTTGAGACTGTGTTAACCATTTGACGACTACTAAAACCAGTGAGAAAGTGATAGCTCTCTGAGGTTACCCACCATCTATCCTCCTGCCTGTGCTTCAGGGTCCCCACTCTAAGAATTCTGGTGGAAGAATCTACCTTCCATTCCACCTTGCCCCCCTGAAGTTTGGACTGGGGCTGAGTGTTTTTGATGCTATCAATCATGTGCTCCCACTGGGGCTTCAGATCCAGAATAGGTGCTGCAAGGAAGCAGGCAAAGAGAATCCATCCCAGAAAGTGGCTACTCTGTCCAGTTTCCAAAAGCAGCAGAGCTGGTGCCAGTGTCCACTATTGTAGTGACACCATTCATGTCCTCAGTCAGTGGGTGCCTGGTCTGCCTTGATTCTGCTTGTTTTCCAAGCTTGGTTTTTTACCCAACTGGCCATTTTGCAAGGTGCCTAGTAATCTCTAAATAAATCTCTTTTCTGCTTAAACAATCGATTTCTGGTATTTGCAGGTGAGGACCCCATTGAGTAGCTTAGGTGGATGTCAGGTCAGTACTGCTAGGAAAAGAAGGACTGGTGAGGAGAGAAGTCTCCGAAGGTCTCCTGGAGAAAAAACACCTACATGTCAAGTACAAGGGATGTGGGGACAGACATGCTGCCATTGAATCCCAGTTCCGTCCCTGAGTGACTGTGGGCAAGGAACCTCACCTCTCTGATCCTCAGCATCTCATTTGTAAGAAGGATATGACAGAGGGATGTGACTGTACCATTTGGGTGATTACATGAGATGTTACAGATAGAATTCGTAGTTCAGGTTCTGGCACAGAGCTGGTCTACAGGAACGGTAGCTATTGTAATTACCAGTAGCTCGAGTGGTGACCTTGCTCGTTGGGGCTCCATTTCACTCCTTTTTGAGTCTATTTTTCCTCCTTGTTTTACTTCATTCACAGCAGAAATGGAGAAAATGTTCTTGGAGAAATTTAAGTTGGATGCAATGGAGAAATTTAAGTTGGATCAAGGCAGATGCATGCTTGAAAATGTTTAACAATTAGCTTTCCAGGGAAATAAAAGCTCTGATTTGTTGCATTTGCCGATTTCCTCGGTGTAAATACTCTCACCATGGCTGACTTCAAGTCACCAATGTGATGTTTTTAGACTTGGAGGTGGGAAGGGATGTGCTCAAGCAGCCCTTACGAGCCAGCACAGGACTGGATCCAGAGAAGAATGTCTTTTAAATGCTGAGGAGTTGGGGTAAGTAGGAGAGTCCTAGGCCTTGGGGCACACTGTCAAAAGAAACTCCTTAAGTACCGTTGACAGGAGGGGGGAGTGGGTGGACCCATATTATGCACTGGCTTAAAATTTGAAAGTTCTCTTTAAATTATACGCTTTCACCACCCACACTTAAAACAGCCAGTCTGCTTCCAGGCCCTGTCTTTAAAAATCCCTTCATTCATCTTCCCTTCCTTCTCATGTCCACCGTGCCTACTCCAGCTCATGGGCTCAGCTGGTCAAATCTGAAACATTATTCCCTAAATTGTAGAACGGTCCAAGTGTGCCACCCCAAAGCCACCTTTCAGGGCATCGTCCCCACGCAAGGTTTACTGTCTCATCCATAGGAAATGCTACTGCCGGGGGTTAGTCTCAGGTCTTCTACTTACTACAAATCAGAGGATATTCTCCAAGCCGTCACTTCCTTACCTCTAAAATCATTGGATTGTTTTGAAGATTAATTAAAATAATTCTATAGAAGCCTTGGTATAGTAACTGGTCCCACTCTGCAAATGGTGAATTGAATAGTGGCTCTTGGAAGATGACTGCTGCTACTACTGGCAGTAAACGGAAGCGTGTAGAAAGATAATTTTCCTCCCACCTGGAATTCCACCCACCTCTGCTTTGCTATTTCAGTGTCACTTTTCCTTCAGCTTTGGTTCTATTTTTTTCTGATAAACCTTGTGCTCATCAGCTCCTTTTCTCTGAGCTTTGGAGGCAGTTACATCCTACCATGGAATGTTTAATTCAATATTGTCCCTCATGTTCCCTGTTGAAGTTGATGGTGTCTTCCTGGCTCCTCTCTAATGGGTTTGCTGGAGAGTGGCCTGTCTCCATTTTCTCCCCAAAGGATTTTGGATCAGCAACCCCAGACCAGCAGCCAAAGCCACAGATGCCATTAATGACCCAGAGCCGTGCCTGGTATTTTACCTGAATCATTTCATTTTGTTGTTTTTTTCACTCACCCAAGATGTCTTTGAGAACCACCTATGTGCTCAAATAAGTCAAAAGACCTCTGACTTGAGTGCTTAGTTTGATGAGAGAAGCTGATCTTAAACACACAGACATCCAAACTAGTGGTGGAAGGTGCCGTGGACATTGAAGGGAGAGGAGAGGGTGGGCCAGGAGATCAAAACAGGGGACTGATTTAGATAGGGATGGGGGCCAAAGCAGGAGCATGTCAGCTTAAGTGGACAGCATTTTCACAAGGGAAGAGGTTTTCTGGGAAGCTGGTACATTGGGGTGCTTAGAGGAATGGCTCAGAATGCTGGGGACCAAGGTAAAATGGAACAGCTGGAATTCCAAGCAGGAGGGAGAGAGCAGCCCCCAAGGACAGGCAGGTAGGGAGCCTGGAGCTGCTGGGACTTTCCCAGGCCTGATTGGGTCTTTTGGTCTGTATCATAAGAGTGAGAACCTTTCGTCCTCTCAGAAATCCTATGAAGTCTCTGTTGTTCTCAGCCCGTTTTACGAGGGAGGAAATGAAGGCCCAGAGTGATTAAGTTGCTCAGGGTCACACAGCAGCACTGCCAGAATGCCAGTGTTGCCCAACAGGCCTTCAGCAGCCATCTGCTGAGTGATTGATGGCAGCTCTCACCACTGCAATATCCCCAACCCCTTCCTTCCACCGGCTATTTGGAAAGGCCCTCTAATTGGGGTTTTTCTCTGGGGAGGGCCAGCCTGGAAAGCACTAAACCAGTTTGGTGGGAGTCAAGATGTCAGCAATTGTGATGTCATAGCTGCCTGACTTGGGAGCACTAATTCCCCCTGTAGCGTCCCTTCCCAGGCTCTGCAGAGCTGAAAAGAAACTTTCTGCATTTTGTTTTGCTTTGTTTTGTTTTGTTCTGAGGCCATGGTAGCAAGAAAATAAGTAACATTGAGTATCATGGTCTTCAGGAGTTTAGCTGGGACTGTCTTGGCTCAGAAGCCAGGGCACAAAGGGCCTGAGGAAGTCTCATGGAGACAGGATGTGCTGGGGAATCTGTGAAATAGGCCTCGTTTGTCTTCCCAACTCCTCTGAGTCCCCTTCAGTCTAAGGCTGCCTTCCTTTCTCACCACCCCCCAGGGAGATTTGGTCTAGCCCCCCCCCCCCCCCCAGCCTCCCTAAAGCCTCAGGAGTTCCCAGCCTGGCCCCTAAGGCCACTCCCAGAGCATTAAAACTTACTTAAGATGCTAATAGGTGATAATGACACCTCCCAGCCGGGTGGTCGTTAAGGGTGGGAATTTCAGGCACCACCAAATGGAAGCAACCTTTTGGCCTCCCTGAAGTCACCCATCACCCCCCAGGAGATGACTCCTTTTATTTCCAGAGTCTTCAGTAGTAGGGAGATTTCTTTTCACCTGTCGTTAAAACCCACTTGTTTTGTGGAAAGGAAGAAGCTTGAGGCTCTGAGAGCTAGAGGGGCCATTGGGCCCAGTGAGAGGCGGAAGAAAATGAGGCAATCAAGCCTCTTGTCTGGCTTCCTGCCAAGGAAGGTCCCTTTGTTCTCACTGTGCCTGGCCCTGTGGCCACGACATGACCAAAGGCCCTTGGGTCAGGAGGCTTGCCCCCTTTATGGCCTTCTAATGGACCACCTTCCGGCCACTTGACCAAACGTTGTAGCCTGCTGGGGAGTTTTCCCTCCAGTAGATTTGCCCCAGGACCCCTGCCCCCAGCCTTAAGGAGATGCTTTCTCTTTGTTGGCCATCAGTTCTCAGCTTCTGTGTTGTGTGTTTTAAGTTCTGCTGTCACTTTGTCAGGACAGTTTGGCCCATGGTTTTCATGATGCAGAAATGATGTCAGCTTCTAGATTTTACACACACACACCCTTCAGTTCACTCTGACCCTTTTGCTTTACTTGTGTCCACTCACCCCCTAGAGGGGCCTCATATTCTTTGCACCTCTTTTTGTCTTTGCTACAGTCTAGACCTGAGTCACTTGGCTAATCTCTAACCTATCTTTTGCCCCTTAGTCCATCCTATAAGTGGCCAGCACATTCATTTTTCTAATCTCAACTGTTACCTATATTATGTACTTTATAATTACAGCTAATATTTAGTGACAATTTCCTGTGACTCAAGAAGTATACTAGAAACTCACATTAAGTTTTCCAATACTGGGCCTCCAGTGGCGCAGCAGTTGAGCGCTGGGTTGTGAAGCTGCCCGCAGCCTCTGCAGCACCGGTTCAATCCCCGGCTGCTCCCCGGCCACCAGAGGAGGGTCCCACATAGCGCGCAGACCTCTCCTGCCGCCCGCTGCTCCCCACAGCAGTGTACTTCGGTCCTTCTGCCTGCTCTGCTCTCCGCTCTGGCTCTGGTGAAATCTCTCACCCTCCCGCACTTCTGACTGTACCCAGTGCTTGTATAAATAAATAAATAATTTTTAAAAAACATATATATATAAAAAAGAAAACTCTCAAGAAGTTTAAAAAAAAGTTTTCCAATACTACTTCCATTTTATAGTTGCGGAAACAGACAAACTTTAGTTTCCCCAAAGTCACACAGCTAATAAGCAGTAGAGTCAGGATTTGAACACAGTCAGTCTGGATGTGAAGTCTGTATTCTTAACCATCACTGACATGGAATTTAAGACTATTTTTCCTACAAAAGAAGCAACCCCCCAAATTAGATAAAATTATTTTTCCTAAGTGTTAGTTATAGAGGAAGTGTTAAACATGTACACATGAGTACATGAGATCTGCTTCCTCCAGCATTTCCCACCCTGGGGCACTAGGGTTGTCTGGGAAGGTGAGTGTGACAAGTCCAGACATGACCTCTTGAAAGAGAGGGCAGAGTACGTGCCATGGAGAAGATACACACAGAGGGCCTTTGGTACAGAGGACAGAAAAGCCACATCCGGTTTGGGGACTCAGGAAGTCAGGAAGAGTCCAGGGAGTGATTAGGTGATTTGGAAGGATAGACAAGACCTGTGGCAAGGTCCTGGAGGTGAAGAAAACCTGACTGGAGCAAAGATGGTAGGTCTGATGCCTGAAAACTGCAAATAAAGGGCGAGAGAATCAGAGCTAAGGTAACAGTACCTGACAATATGACACTGTTCCTGAGAGCTGAAAATGGACTCTGAGGGCCTGTTTCTCATTTCTTCTCTAGTACCTATGAACTTTGTAATCAAGACAGAGAACATAACCTTCCCCTGTGTATTGAGTTCCTCATCTGAAAAGTCAAAGCAGAGTTCAAGGCCAAAACTAAGATGAGGTAGGTGAGGTACTCATCTTGAGTATACACACCCCCTCCCTCCAAAAAAAAAAGAAAAAAAGAAAAAACTCAGTAATGAAGATAAATAATAATGCAATCTTTTTAGGGAGTCAAAATCAATGCAAAAAATCCACAATCAACAAAATGACAAAAAGTTAAAGAAGGATCATACTGAGCATACTGCGGCAGAGTAAGGGAAAGAGCAGTAACACCAACCCAGTTCTAAGTTGAGATAAAGTGCCCGGTTCACCTTTTCCTGGCCCTGAGAATAGCGCTAGGCCTTGGGTGGCTGCAGGGTTAAATGAGATAATGCATGGGCCTCCCTGGTGGCCCAAGAGGTTAAGCACATCACTATGAAACTATCCGTAACCACTGCAGCAGGAGTTCGATCCCCGACCAGGGAGGTGACCCACATGGCACAGCAGACCTTTCCTGACTCGCCCGCTGCTCCCCTCAGCAGTGTATTTCAGTCAGTCTGCCTGTTCTGCTCCCCACTATGTCTCTGGTGAATCCTCTTACCCCCCACACCTCTGGCCTATACCCTAGTTCTTGTATGCATAAATAAATAAATCTTTCAAAAAAAATGAATGAGATAATGCAAGTTGAGAGTTTAGCATGGTCTCTGGCAAGGAGACGCCTCCTAGAGTCTCTGGGTCCCAGGCCTGTATCTGAACACCTGCTCCACTACTTCACAGCTGTGAGACAGGGCAAGAACCCATTTTCTCATCTACGAATGGTGACATCGTCTGGCTGGGATGAGATATGAGTGTGTCACGGGCAGTGTCAAGGGGTCCATGCTTGTGCTGCTTCTTTGTGGCAGTTACCTGGCAAACATTCCTGTGTGGGAGGCTTTCTGGTTGTTCTGGCGAGTGATTGTTTGTTGGCCTTTTAAAAAAAAACTGTTTTTTTCATTTTATTAGGAATTGGGGCGAGAGATTTAGCTTCATTCCATGATCCTAACTGCCAAGCCCATGTCTTGTACTCCTCTGCTGCATTCACTTCTACAAGGAGCTGTGCAGCTGCTCCTGACCACACTGTGAGGGCCCCATGCCCTCAACTCACAGAGTGGGCTGCTCTGGGTAGCCCAGCCCGATGCTGCGTTTCCGACCAGGCCATGTTCTGCAATGCGTTACTTGAATGACAGGGAGTCTTGGCCTGGCCATTCCTGGCTCTCACTCTCCCCTTCCTGCCATCCACCTGCTCCTCCAGTGGATACACTGCCTCCAGGGTCCTAGTGACCCACCTTTGGGTGTCTATGGCCCCAACTTGTGTGGTGCAGTTGAAGGTGTTTTTTGCTGCTACTTAGACCAAACTATTATCACAAATGAACCATTATTGTTAAAATATCCCCTTTTAAAATCCATCCCTGCCATGCCTGCAGTTAGGGCAGGCCCCAGAATGTAGCCAGTAAGACCAGAAGAGCCATTTACTATTATTGTGTAGCTCCCAAGGCCATCTCAGAAAAATGGCCTGGAGTCTGGAGAGGACGATAATGTGGCACCTCCCCTACAGTATATCCCTTCCCAAAAGTAGGTCAGACTGGACAGGAATCCAGGCCCTACTTCTTAATAGTCCTGTAACCCCCAGCAAGTCACTGAAGTTTCCAGCCTCAGTTTCTTCATCTGAAAATGATGCTGATCTCAGTGGCTGGCTCTGAGGATTAAATGGGAAATCAACGTTCACTCCCGTGTTATTTAAACTCATTTGGCTGGAACATGAATTCATTCATTCATTCACACAACAGATACTGACTGGGAAAATACTATGTGTGCGGTAATTTTCTCGGTTGTACAAGGAGATACAAAGATAATACACAAGGGTGTGCCTAGCCAGTAGTTAAATGGAGGGGGAGGAACTAGGAATAAGATTGTCCCACAGGACAGAACAGTGAAGCATCCACAATGGGGCTGCTCAGTAAGTGTTGAATGAAGTGAAGAGAAAAAACCAGGCAGACATTAAAATTTAGATCTTTCCATACCTCGATTAAACATGGAAAGGCAGGGCCTCCCCGGTGGCGCAGCGGTTGAGCGCTGGGTTGCGAAGCTGCCCGCGGCCTCTGCAGCGCCGGTTCGATCCCCGGCTGCTTCCCGGCCACCAGAGGAGGGTCCCACATGGCGCGCAGACCTCTCCTGCCGCCCGCTGCTCCCCTCAGCAGTGTACTTTGGTCCTTCTGCCTGCTCTGCTCTCCCCTCTGGCTCTGGTGAATTCTCTCATCCTCCCGCACTTCTGACTGTACCCAGTGCATGTATAAACAAAAACAAAAAACAAACAAATAAATAAATGCCTCTTTAAAAAATAAATAAATAAATAAATAAATAAATAAATAAATAAATAAATAAATAAATAAATAAACATGGAAAGGTGCCGGGGACCAGCCTCCGGCAAAACGTCTTGCCAGGGGTTCCTGAAAGGATGAGACGGCCTAGGCGAAAACGAAAGGTCTGAAACTTAAGGGCTGAGGGGAAGGGGATGAGGTAGAATGAGGAGACACTGACACTTGGTGAGGTGCTAGTATCTTCTGCCGAGAGACTCAGCAGGTCTTTTTTTATTCATTATTAGTAATAATAATAAGGAAATACATTATCATGTGTAAAGCAAAAACAATTAGTATATTATGTTTCCCATAGACTACTGGCCCCTACAGGTCTCAGCTAGATGGCAGCTTTCAAGGTTAATAGATAATAAACCAGACCTAACATTAAAGCTACTTATTTTTTCATTTAGACAATTATTTAAAACAGTGAATAACCACCAGTGCATCCCTATCAGCTAAAGCCTAAGCATCAAAGGACTCTTCTATTCACATGACCTTCAGCCGGAGACCAGCTGCTGCTTAGTTATCAGAACTTTTTCTACCTAGAAATTCTTTAACTCAAATAGCTTCATATTAAAAAACTTTCCCAAGAAACTTTAAGAGAAAACAAAATAGAAGGACCTACTATGATTATTGTATTGTAATGCTTGTCAGGCATATTCAATAAGTTGTCTTCCATTGTCAAGTGAGCCAAACAGCCCAACAACTAATTTCTAAACAAACAATTTTCCATGCTATTTACTTACAGTATGCTGATACATATAATTTATTGCCTAATATACTTTCTGATAAATTTTTCTCTATGTCCATGAACAAAAAGCAAAGGGATGTCAGATCTTCAGCCCCACGGTGTGAGGCCCTTTCTCTTAGCTGCTTGTCAGTATCCTATCTGGCTGGGGCAACAAGACCTCCTGCAGCAGAAAGGCAGATTTTTTTTTTTTTTTTATAGAGGCATGCTTTATTTATTTGTTTGCTGGTTTGTTTGTTTGTTTTTTGTTTATACATGCACTGGGTACAGTCAGAAGCGCGGGAGGGTGAGAGAATTCACCAGAGCCAGAGGGGAGAGCAGAGCAGGCAGAAGGACCAAAGTACACTGCTGAGGGGAGCAGCGGGCGGCAGGAGAGGTCTGCGCGCCATGTGGGACCCTCCTCTGGTGGCCGGGGAGCAGCCGGGGATCGAACCAGCGCCGCAGAGGCCGCGGGCAGCTTCGCAACCCAGCGCTCAACCGCTGCGCCACCGGGGAGGCCCGGAAAGGCAGATTTTTATCTTGCCAGGGTATCAACATAATTATTAAAAGATCTTTCCAGCAGAAGCTAGAAATACAGCAAAATAGACAACACTTTGCCTTCAAGGAGGCTACACTTTAAAGGGAAGACAAATAACCACAGGTACTTAGGAATACCTAATGACTCCATGTATAAAGTGCCAGGCAAAGGTGCTGGAGGACATCTCCTGCCAGTCAGGAACTGCACTGGGTTTTTCTTTCTTTTCTGCTCTATATCTAAAGCAAACTGAAAGGGAAAAGTTTATACATTTACAAAAAATTTAAACTTTCTCTTTTTTGAATAGGCATTATTTGCATGTGGTAGTAAAATTTTAAGGTACAAAAGGGTGTTATGGTGAGATGTGTCCTCACATCCCCTCCGAGGTGGGAGCTATGTTGAGTGGCCTCAGGTACATTCCACAGACGGTCTCACTGCAGTCAAGCGCACGCATGAGTAACTGCATAAGTCAGGGCAAGTCATACTCCTGGTCGGCACTTACTTTTGATGGAGATTGTTCCATAGGCACATGATTTTTATGGCAGGATCGTACTCCACTGTGTGGATCTTTCACAATCCCTGTCCTGTGGTGAGCATGTGGTTTGTTTTTCTCAATAACTTTCTCTTTTAGAGCAGTTTTAGGTTGGCAGAAAAGAAAAATGAGTAGCAAGTACAGAGTGGCCCCAGAAGACTGCACCCTTTCCCTGTTTCCCCTATAAACATCTTGCAGTAGTGTAATATAGTGTGATAATAGTGATCAATATTACTAACAAAGATCACAGTTTAAGTAAGGTCATTCTGGGTTTTACATTCTCTGGGTTAGAAAATAGATAATGCCATGTATCTATAGTATCATGCGGAATAGTTTCGCTATTCTAAACGTCACCTGGGGTCCACCTCTTCATCCTTCCCTCTCCCCGTCCCTCCTGGAAAACCCTGGTAAAAGTTCTTTCCCATCCATACGACCTTTCATAACCTGCTTGCAGGCCTTCTTTCTCCCACTCTTCCCACAGACCACCTCACCTCTGCTCTGGGACTTGACATATAGTCCCCACCTGGCCTGCACTTCCACTCAGAAGTTCCCTTCTCTCTGAAGTCTGTCACATTCCAATCACCCCTACCCCCAGGAGAGTCACAGTGGGTCCCCTCTTCTGTGTGTTTCTTTAATTTTCTTCATGTAACAGATATGTGAGTACACATCCCCAAGCAGGGTGTGAGTACGGAGGGGTCTGGTGGGGACCATGAATCCCAACTCTCAGATCCAAAAATTCCTTGAAGAAAATAAAAATGTTTACGTGAGTAAAGAGGTCAGGATAGTTAGGGAAGAAGTAGCACTGAAGAAGGGGCTGGGGAGAGTCTTCAAGGTGGAAGAAACACTGATGCAAAGTCATGCAGAATTTTATGCAAACCTGCGGAACACTCATCATGGCTCACGTAACTGCCTCTCCTAACTCTTGGAAGGACACAGCAGTCGTCAGGCAAGAGTTAACCCCTCTGTGCTCAGTGACCAATGGGGTCGGGGCCACAGGGGAGCTGGGGAATGGCAGCTGGCCTGTCTCTGGGCTCCTGCCCTTGCCGGCACACACACTCTCCTCCCCACTCCAGCTGGGCGCTGGTGGCTTTGTTTACTAAAGCATTTGGGCCCTTGATACCAAACCTCAATTACCTCAGCAAAGACTATTGCCTCTTTAAAGAGTTCAAAAGCCCAAGACTTTTTATAAATAGCTCATATCCTTTCACCAGCTCTTAAGATAGTGATTTATGGCCCACTTCCCCAGAGGCAGACAGACCCACAGACAGGTTACTTCCCTGGGAGTCCAGGTTCCTACAATTGTGGGATGCTCTACTTCCTCTTTGCATTTTATGACCTCCTGGCTGGCTGATCCTGAAATGGGTTACACGGGAAGGAGGTGAATTGTGCAGAGCTGCAGCTGCCTCGGAAACCAGAGGCCACTCCAGACTCAGGAAAGGGCTGGCAGACCATGGAGAGGCCCGGGCAGCCTGGTCCCTTGGCCATGGCTAGCTCCCCTGCTTCCCAGGGACATTCCACATCAAGATACCCAGACTGGGGCCTCTGTACAACAGGTTCACTGTGAAGTATGTCATAGAGGGACAGGCAAGAGGCAAAAACAAAACACACCTTTTGTAATCTCATGGCCTAGTGGGGCAATATGACAAAATTAATATATCACTCGCCACATAAAATCATCACTTTCATGTTTAGAGCACATACACGTTCCTTATTGCCTTTAATTTTGTTCTTATAGAACTCCAGTGAGGCAGGTCTTATGGCATCCTTATGACAGACGAGGAAACTGAGGCAGAGATTAGTGCAGGTTGCACAGCCAAGAGGTGGCAAATCCAATTCTGATCTTGGCTTCAGAGGTAGGGATGGCGCCAGAGGCAGTGGGAGATCAGGAAAGGGATCGGAGTTTGGCTTTTGGGGTGGGTGGGTCAGCTTTCAATAGACTAAGATGGAAAGAGAGTTCCAGGAGAGAAGGCAGCAGCAGCAAAGGCAGAGCCTGCCGTGGGACAGTGATGACTCAGAGGCATTATGGGTTAGGGGAGGCTCCAGCCTTTCTCTGATATTTCTCTGCAGGTCTCTTCCATTGACCATCGGCCTCTCCTTTCCTGCAGCCTTTTCTCTGGTTCCCAGTTCAGATGAGGCAATGACCAGGAGCAGAAGCTCTGAGTTCAAATCCTTGAACAGCCATATGTCTTTGGGTGGATGGCTTAACCTCTCTGATCCTCCTTTTCCTCACCTTTAAAGTGAGCAATAGGACTAGGATAAGCACAGGAATGAACAATAATAGCAGAGCTTATGGTATTCTATGATTGTTGTCTCTATTGGAGCTCCTCTTAAGTACTTTAACTCCTAGCTTGTCATTTGTCCTGTTCCCAAAAAAACAAACAAACAAACAAAAAACAAGACTAAACATGCTATGCTGGTACTCAGGGCCCCCTAGGGTCTGATCCTAAACAACTCCCTAAGACTACCTGAATATGGTCTGGACTCCTCAGAGGATAGGAGACACATAGTATTAATTCTTTGTGACACAATGGGAAGAATGCTTGGGGTCAACAAAAGCCAGAGGTCAAACCCTGTGAGGGGGCACCCAACCTCCCACAGTCTCAGAAGCCCAGCCTACAGGGGGACTCCCTCCCCTCAGCCAGCGGCTCTGAGTGGCTGGTGCCATGCCAGGCTTCCTCTTCTGGAGTATTCATTGTATTTCCCTTTCTTCATTTCAACAAAGTATTCATTTCACATCATCTGTTTAAAGGGGGTCTACTGAAAACCCATAATCAAGGGACTCACCAGCAGAACTTACCTGTGACCTTGCATTCAGCTTCCCCAGCATTTGTGTCTTGCTCCTCCCAGTCTCCCCAAAGATGGCCAGGCTCCCTAACATTAGGCCCCATGTCGGGCTTGCTCATCCTGTCTCTTGGTTTGACAAGTAGTCGGTGCTCAATAAATATTTATTAGATGAATTAATTATTGAAACAGAGACTTGAGCACGCTGCTCACATTGTCCAGGGGGCAGGTTTGAAATGTGTGCTGTGAATCCCAAAGGTGTCACAAAGTAAACGCATGCTCCTAAGAGTATGATGGGAAATTAGAATTAGGGAGTAAGTCACAGCCATGGAACCTGGATAATCTGGTTAAAGTATCTTTGCAATAGGAAAGGGGTCCCTCAGTTCTGTTCTAACCCCTCCTTCCCCCTTGGGTTCCTTTCTCTCTAGGGGAATGAGGTAACGAGCTATGGTGTGCCCACTATGTTCTTTTTCCTTCCTGAATTCCAACAACCACCGTGTAAAGTGAGATTCATAATCCCCTTTTACAGGTGAGGAAATGGCAGCAAAAAAAGGGACAAGTAAGCTGGCCACACTACCCAGTCAGTGGGTGGTAGAGCTGGTATGTGGAGCCAGGCTTGGCCCTGATGCCCATGTTCTTTGGACTCCCTGCTAGTCCTTGCCTGGCCAGGTCAGCCTGCTGTGGCTTTCTTGCTTTTCTTAGTACCCATTTCTGAGGCTAGCAGGGCTATGTTCGAAAGACTGCACCAACTCATCAGAGCTGTTTCCAGCCTCAGACAAGCCCAAACCGCTCTGTGTGCTAGGTGCTGGCAGAGCTTCGCCCAGAGTTTCTGACAGTCCCCGAAAGGGGTTGAAATACAGGGCAAGCGGAAACTTCCCCCAACGTGGCGTTCAGAAATGGAATTTTTTTCCTCTCTCTCCTAATTTTGAAATAGTCCAGAGGATGGGGGGCTATGGTCTGAGCAGGGCTCCCCTGGGCTTGAGATTTATTCATCAAGTAGCTTGGGTATCTGCCTCCAGAATTTGTTGTAGGGGGAAGTAGCGGTACAAAGAAACCCATGGGACTCAGTACACGGATCCCTAAGCCCTCAACACTCACCCAGAGGTGAACAGTGACAGCTCTCCAGCCCTGCACCCCCACCTCAAGCCGGTTGCTTGATTGCCAAAGAGATAGTGTGGGGCAGCAGGAAACAATTAGCTGCCATTGTGTTATTTAGACTGGGGCCAGAGTGAGGTTAGGGACTTGGGTGGGAGATTTCCAAGTTTATTAGCTCTCTCCCTTTTACACACCAGTATACACTAATCCCCTTGAGCCCTGGGTTGGATAAGCTAATAGTAAGGTCAAGTTGATTTGTTTCATTCCTGCCTTCCTCCTTCCTTCCTTCCTTCCTCCTAGTTTGAATGTTGGTTTTATCACTTACTATTTGGGTGGCAGTTTTCTGAAACTTTGAATGTCTCAGTTTCCTTATCTGTAAAATGGCAAAAATAATACCTCCCAGGTTTGTTGTGAGGCTTAAATCAGTGAATCAATTTCAAGTGTTTGTCAACTAGCTGGGCATATAAAAAGGACATATTAAGTATAAGCATTTATTATTATTATTGTTGAGTAAGCAAACAGTGATTACAAAACTATTGTGTGCCAAGTGTTAGATACAGTTTGTCTTCTTTTATTACCCAGTAAGGAGGAGGAGATGGTTACAGCACAGCATGGTAAATGAAGTAACAGGTGAACTTTCTCTGTATAAGCCAGGCCCTCCTTCAAAGTCATACTTATTCCATTTTAATCTTCACAAGTGTCATAAGACAGGTAACTCTTATTTTCTCCCCTTTTTTGATGTGGAAACTGAAGTTCTAAGGAGTGAAATATCCTGCTCAAGCCATTGGCTGCTGGAGGTAGGCCAGGAAGGGTGAGTGAGCAGAGTGATTAGGGGCAGAAGGAATAGCACACAGGGTCGGTCCCCTCTGACGCAGTCTTGTCCTGTGGTGGAAAGTTCACAGCTTGCCCTGGTTTCTTTCTTTTTTTTTTTCTTTGAGGTATAATTGACATATCACATTGTACTAGTTTCAGGTGCACAACATAATGATTCATTGTCTGTATATGCTCAGAAATGATCACCACAATTGAGCCTTATTATCATCTGTCATCTTAGTTATACTTTTTGTGTGTGATGAGACTTTTTAAGATTTACTCTCAGCAACTTTCAACTATGCCATAGAGTATTATTAACTATAGTCACCATGCTGTACATTACATCCCCATGACTTACTGGCTTTATAACTGGGAGTTTATACCTTTTGACCTCTTTCATCCATTTTGTTCTCCCCTCTGGCAACCTTGATTATGTTCTCTAGATCTGTGAACTTGGTTTTTAAAATTTATTTCTTTTGTTTTTTAATGCACACATAAGTAATCAGACAGTACATCTTTCTCTGGCTTATTTGGCTTGGCATGTCCTCAAGGCCCATCCATATCACAAATGGCAAGATTTCATTCTTTTGTAAAGATTTATTTATTTATACAAGTACTGGGTACAGTCAGAAGCACTGGAGGGTGAGAGAATTCACCAGAGCCAGAGCGGGGAACAGAACAGGCAGACTGATGAAACTGCTGAGGGGAGCAACGGGCGCGGCAGGAGAGGTCTGCGCGCCAGGTGGGACCCTCCTCCGGTGGCCAGGGAGCAGCCGGGGATCAAACCGGCGCTGCAGAGGCTGCGGGCAGCTTCGCAGCCCATCGCTCAACCGCTGTGCCACCAGGGGAAGCCCAAGATTTCATTCTTTTTATGGCTTAGTAGTATTCCTCCTCTGTTTGTGTGTGTGTGTGTGTGTGTGTATAATATATCCCCACATATCCTTAATCCACTGGCCCATCAATGGACTCTTGTTTCCATATCTTGGTTTTCGTAAATAATGCTGCTATGAATATGGGATGCAGATCTTTTTGTATTAATCTGTTTTCTTCAGATAAATAAATACCCAGAAGTGAAATAGCTGATTCATGTGGTAGTTCTATTTTTAATTTTTTGAGGAACATACATATTGTTTCCCATAATGGTTCTACCAATTTACATTCCCACCAACAGGGAAGGGGATACTCTGTCTTCCTCATCCTCACCAATACTAGTTATTTCTTGTCTTTTTGATAACAGCCATTCGAACAGGTATGAGAAGATAACTCATTGTGGTTTTGGTTTACATTTCTCTGGTGATTGGTGATGTTGAACATTTTTTCATGTGTCTTTTGACCATTTGCATGTCTTTGGAAAATTTTCTATTCAGATCCTTTGCCCGGTTTAAAATCAGATTGTTTGGGGTTTTTTCCTATTGAGTTATATGAGTTTTTTATTTATTTTGGATATGTGCTTTACAAGTATTTTCTCCCATTCAACAGGTTGCATTTTCATTCTCTGGCTTCCCTTTTTCCTGGGCATTGGGGATATAGTGGTGAACAAGATAACTTACTTTCTGTCACAGGGCTTATGTTCTACTGGTCAAGACAAACAATGAACAAGCAAAAATCTTATATGTAATATCAGAGCAGGTAGTGGTGAAATGCAAAGCAGGCTAAGGGAAGAGGGAACGTTGAAGGGAGGATTATTTTAGACAGTGAAGTCAGATAAGGCCTTTCTGAAATGGTAACCTGAATTAAGTGCCGTGCAAATATACAAATAATTTTCCAGGCCAAGGGGAAAAGTAAATACAAAGAATCTTAAGGAAGACCATCTGGCAGCAAGAAAGAGGAAGGGGAACTGGAGGAAGTAGTCAGGAACAGATCACATAGGTGGCCACAATGAGGCCTTTAGATATCTTTTAAAATGAAATGAGATGTTAATATAAACATTGAACCAAGGATTGACTTCTGATTTTGTGCTGTTTTTTTTGTATGGTGCTTGTCTTCCTATAACCCCCCAGTCTAGTAGGTAGAGGTAACTTTTCTTTTTTAAGATTTATTTATTTATGCATACAAGAACTGGGGTGTAGGCCAAAGGTGCAGGGAAGGGGTGGGGTGAGAAGATTCATCAGAGACAGAGTGGGGAGCAAAACAGGCGGATATACTAAAATACACTGCTGAGGGGAGCAGCGAGCAAGCCAGAAGAGATCTGCTGCGCCATGTGGGTTACCTCCCTGGCCCGGGATGGGTAGCACTGGGACTTAACCCCTGCACCACCAGGGAGGCCCAGTAGAGATAACTCTGAAAAAATTAGTTGCAACATAGCATAGTAAGTGAATTGATAGACAAATCATAGTATGTACTAGCATTTACTAGATGTTAGTAAGTGCTATTTTTTTTTACCTTACCTTATTTTATTTACACAATAGGCACGTGAGGCAGGTAATATTATTTTCTCCCTTAGGTAGAGACTGGTGTGCATAAGACTAAACTTCCTAAAGCTGGTAAACAGCTAGTAAATGCTCCTCATGAAGTCTCTCTGATCTCAGTACAGGCCATCAGTGAACTGTGGGGGCTACAGAGAGCATCAAGAAACCTGTTGGGAAACCACTTTGATAATCCCAATGAGAGAAGATGGTGGTGGTGGGAGATGGTGAGAATAGATAAGATCCTGGATATACCTGAATGTAAACCAACGCAATTTGCTGCTGGGTCAGATGTGGGATAGGAACTAGGAAAGCCAAGAATGAGCCCAAGAGTTTTGGCCTGTGCTACTGGGTAAATTAAATATTTACTAAGATGGGGAAAGCTGCAGGAAGAGCAGGTTGGGAGAGAAAGTAAAGACTCTGGTTTCTTTAAAACATGTAAAAATGCATGTTTATTGTAGTTGAGAGGCAGCTGTGGTTAAAATGGTTGAAAGTGCTTTTTCTTCAAGTCCTTTTCACACCCCATCCTGCCCCCGGGTTCCCCAAAGAGATGTGCCCATTGCTGTGTGACCTTCCCCTTTGTTTTGACACCTTCCCCTTTGTTTTGGCAGCTTTGACCTGAGGAGAGCAGTTTCAGCTCAACTTGTACTGGGGTCAAGGGAAGGCATGCTGCTTGCCTTGAACTCTTTCCCTGATCCCTCTGCCCTGTGCCCTTTCTCCCCACCAACCTCAGCCCTAAACATTTTTTTTTTTTTAATATGTAGATTATAGTCTGGTATCCCCTAGGAAGGTGGAGGTGGGTTAGGGACCTGCAGGCTGGAAGTATGAGGTTTCTCTGCTGTAAGAGAAAGCTTGGGTGTTCAGTGAGCTGAGGGTCTGTCAGAGGAAGGAAAATAGTGCACAGCAGGGAGATCTCTATCTGGGCCATTTGTCTGCGACCCCCTCCCTGCCATGGAGGGCTTGGAAGCAGGATAACCTCTTTCTGTGCATGCTTTGTGAACAGGGCAGGTAAGTTTTAAAAAGCTGCACATCCAGTTCATCAGTTCATCCAGTCATATTTTATTTGAGCAGTTTTTGCAGATTTTTCTTTGACTTCCTTTTATGGTTAGTGTGGGTGCACCACGTGAGAACCTGGTCCTCAGAGGGCCCACTAGGGAAGACTTCCTTTATTGCAAGGCTCAGACTTCTAATGTCTGACTGGGTTTCAGCTGGAACATCACTTCCTTAGAGATGCCTTCCCTGCCCACTTCCCTGGGTCATTCTCACTGGGTCACCTGTTTTTTTTTTTTTTTTTTTTTTTCCCCTCTAAAGTCACCCTGAACATCTCTTTCTTCGCTGCCCTTGTTTGCTATAGTGTGGAAGTGCCTTCGTGGTCTCTCCTGGTACCAACCCTAGGGCCAAGGCCTGTGACTGATGCTCTGGGGCCCTTAGTCCTGGCTGACGAACAGCAGGGTGCTGGGGGAGGCCTGGGTCAGCAGGCCCTGCATTACTCTCTTTTCAGATTTCTACTTGCTGGGAGAGGACCCCAGGTTTGGGGTTTTTTTCCCCTTTCTGGACTGTGGAAACCTCTGCTATTGTTACCAGGTACTGGGGGTGCTGGGTTGAACACTATTCAAATCCCAGACATACCTGTGCGGTAAGGAGCTAAGGAGCAAGGAGCTTTTCACCATCAGAGGAGGCGTCTGTCTCTCCTTTCCCCTCAAACTTCCCACGACTCTCTGGGTCTAGGCTCTCGGTCTCCTCAAGATTCCCACTCTCCCTAACTGTCCCTCCCTTTTTCAACTTCTCTATCCCTGTCTCTCTCTTCCTTCCTTTTTTTTTTTTTTTAAAGATTTATTTTATTTATACAAGAGCTGGGGTACAGGGGCCTCCCTGGTGGCGCAGGCTGTTGAGCACTGCACTGTGAAGCTGTCCGCAGCCTCTGCAATGCCGGTTCGATTCCGGCCAGCTGGGGAGAATCCCACATGGCGCAGCAGACCTCTCCTGTCTCGCCCACTGCTCCCCTCAGCAGTGTATTTCTTCAGTCTGCCTGTTCTGTTCCCGCTCTGTCTCCAGTGAATCCTCTCACCCTCCCATGCATCTGGCCTTTACCTGGGTTCTTGTATAAAAATGAATAAATCTTTTTTTTAAAAAAAGAGCTGGGGTACAGGCTAGATGCGCAGGAGGATGAGAGGATTCACCATTGACAAAGCGGGGAACAGAACAGGCAGACTGACGAAGCACACTGCTGAGGGGAGAAGTGGGCGAGGCAGGAGAGGTGCCGCACTATGTGAGATTCTCGCCAGCCGAGATCAAACCAGCGCTGCAGAGGCTGTGAACAGCTTCACACTGCGGCGCTCCCCGCCTGCACCACCAGGGAAGCCCCTCTTGTTTACTTTTTATCTATCTCCCCTCCCCTCTTTCTCTGTCCTCTGTCATTTTTCCCTTTACGGAGTTCATACTTCATGGGAAATACTGTACACACAGATTCGCTGACCCCTGGCAAGAGCCCACGTGAGATAGGTCATTATTGTCCCTGTTTTTCAAATGGGGAAACAGAGGCTTGGGGAGATGCTGTGACCTATCTGTTCACACAGCCAGTGGGTGACCCAGTGAGATTTGACCCCTGCTCTCTTTTTTTTTTTTTTTTTAAAGATTTATTTATTTATTTTATACAAGCACTGGGTACAGTCAGAAGCACGGGAGGGTGAGAGAATTCACCAGAGCCAGAGTGGGGAGCAGAGCAGGCAGAAGGACCGAAGTACACTGCTGAGGGGAGCAGCGGGTGGCAGGAGAGGTCTGCGCACCATGTGGGACCCTCCTCCGGTGGCTAGGGAGCAGCTGGGGATCGAACCAGCGCTGCAGAGGCTGCGGGCAGCTTCACAACCCAGCGCTCAACCGCTGGGCCACCGGGGAGGCCCTGACCCCTGCTCTCTTAATGCTTATACACTATGCTAGGACATGGTGCTCATACAAAAAAAAATGCTATCTGGTGAGGACATGGTGGTCTCAGGTCCACTGCCCCAGCAGGCTTCTTAGTAGCATGAAAGATGAGCGAGGTAGAGAGGAGGCTGGGCTTGTGAGGTACACACTCTGCCTCTTTAGTCCTGCCCAATAGTGAAGTGGGCCCCTCTGATCTCAGTCCCAGTGCTGCCTACAGGTCTGGTTTGGTTCATTTTTAATCCCAAGGCCAGAGAAAGTTGGAAGAAATTAGAGCTGGAAGGAGAAAGGCAGCTCCACGGCCTCCACTAGTTTCTCTGTGATGGATGCAACCTACCAGAAATATAAGCTCTTCAAACTTCAACATGAGGGTGGAAGGGGCTGGCTGGGATGACCTGAACCATGATCTCCCAGATTGCATTTCAAGAGTTTTTTGGCAACCTTGGAAATGCCCAATTTCCAGCTCGTCTGGTCTGTATACTTTATTGCTAGAGAATCTATGTGTGTGGAGAGTGGGGCGCAGGGTGGGGGGGGGTGCTGATGCACCTAAAATATTAGGCTACTAGCCTCACCCATTGAGTGAGCTGTAAACTTATTTACAGGGCTGGCTTATTCATGGACATTGAAGCTAGGAGAGGCAGGATGGAGACAGAATCTAACAAACGAGTTATTTATATCTACATCCCAGACCTCAGAAGGAAAATTCCCATACTTAGACATTCCTAGATGGCCTGCGACACAGGATATTTAAAGTAACAATGGGCCAAATTCTTGCTCACATTTTTGGCGATGCTCCAGTCTGAAAGTCGCAAGAGAAAGACTTGTCCGGCTGTGTAGCTTTGAGGGGGGTGGGGAGAAGACTGTTTCTAATTTGGGACTTATTTAAGATCTGACTTCCCCCCTTCTTCCTGGAATTACAAGGAAAACATGATTTTGATTTTAGAGACAACATTCCATGTAATCTACTTTGGAAGAATTTAAGAGTTGTAGTTCTGTGGGTCTCCCAACTCGAAAAAAGGGAGATGTTAAATGAACTAATAGGATACACTTTGAAAAACATTAGCACTCCTCGCAAATTTCTTTTACCTGCAGGTGGAAATAGGCACTACCTAGGGGCCAGCTAGCAGCCCAACTCACTGAAAGCTGTGGATGGCGTGCAGAGCTAGATGTGGCTCTTTGCAGAACAGTTAAGGGGCCAACTTAAGATGTAACTTAGCTGCATTAGTTCTAAGGAACATCTCAGAAAGGGTTGGAAATGGTGGCTTCTTTACTTGTACAGTTGAAGTTATAGTCACAATGACTTCTTAAAGTTGCTTCCAAGCCTATATTCCTAAACACCACCTGTAGGGTAAAGAAAATGTCAGGGTTTTCTGCCCTCCTGCCATCAGGATAGATGATGGATCCTTGAGGTCCTGAATGCATGCCTGATGGCGGGCACCTGGAATAGGGTGTGGGCATAGGTAGATGGGATTCACCTGGGCTGAGACTGGGCTTTTAAGGGCGGCGTCACGGGGACACCAGCAGAAGCCGAAGAGAAGCCAAGAGAGAAAAGAGAAGCAGAAGCTGAGAGTAGGCTGGAGAACCTAGTTAGAGTGAAGACTTGCCTGGGGCTGGGAGGCCTGCCAGCCTCCCAGCCCCCCGGCACCTCCTGCCTGCCGTGTACCAGGTAAATCCCAATAAAAAGACCTGCAAAAAGCCACTAAGGACTCTGAATCCTCCTTTACCCAGTCTGCATGGGATCAGAAAACCTGCACCGTGTCTGTTCCTGGCCCTTACAACTACCCTTATAACAAAAAAATGCACCAGCTCTATCAGCAAGGTTGCCTTTGACTGCAAGTCACAAAAAACAGCTCCAATTGCCTGAAATTATAAGATTTATTCATTTATATAATAGGTCTCCAGGTATGGTAACTTTAGAAATTGACTAATTAAGCAGCTCAGTGATGTCAGAAAGGACCTGGGTTCTTTCCGTTTTCTCTCTGCCATCCAGCGTTGCCTTTATTCTCAGACCAGCTCCCTTCCTTGTACTAAGAAGGCTGCAGTTCTAGTGCCCAAGACACTACAATATATTTCTTTCTTCCTCGTTTCTCATTTTAAGAATGAAGAAACTTTCCCCAGCAGCCTGTAGATTTACTCTCACATCCCATTATCATCACTGCATCACACATCCAATGCATGAATCAGTCACAAGCCAGGGGACTGGGACCAACGTGACTGGGTTAGACCTTAGGGTTTATCCCTGGAGCTGTGAATAGAGTTACTTTTCTGCCTGAATCTCATGGTAAGGGGGTGAACCCTGGAACAAACTTGGAGCAGCAAACAAAAACAGGGAACAGCTATCTACAAAGGGCAGACTACATGCGATTTGCAGCAACATGGATGGAGCTGGAAGGGATCATGCTTAGCAAAATAAGCCAGAAAGAAAAAGAAAAATACTGGATGGTCTCACTCATAGCAGGAATCTAGAAAACTTAAATAAGGGACCAGGAGGGCCTCCCCGGTGGCGCAGCGGTTGAGCGCTGGGTTGCGAAGCTGCCCACGGCCTCTGCGGCGCCGGTTCGTTCCCCGGCTGCTCCCCGGCTACCTGAGGAGGGTCCCACATGGTGCGCAGACCTCTCCTGCCGCCCGCTGCTCCCCTCAGCAGTGTACTTCGGTCCTTCTGCCTGCTCTGCTCCCCGCTCTGGCTCTGGTGAATTCTCTCACCCTCCCGCGCTTCTGACTGTACCCAGTGCATGTATAAACAAAACAAACAAATAAATAAATAAATAAACATGCCTCTATTTAAAAAAAAAAATAAATAAATTAAAAAAAATAAATAAATAAGGGACCAGGAAAAAGAATAACTATAAGAAAGAAAATATCAAAATCAACAAACAACTATGAACCAGAGACACTCTATGGGGCGGGGGGAGGAGGGCTTGGGGTCAAAATAAGGGGGTTGTAATTGTATGGGGAATATAAAAATAAAATTTAAATAATAAAAAAAGAATTTGGAAGCAACTGAAATGTCCATCAGTGGGGGATGGATTCATTTACTTAAAAAAAGAAAATCAGTAATTGATAACCAATGTGCCAGACACTGTCTAGACTCGCAGATGTAGCAGTGAATAAAACTGTCTTTGATGGAGGTCAGATCTTAAATAAGTAAATGAAAACATGTATATGTTTTCAAATTAAAATAAGTGCAGTGAAGGCAAAGTCAAGGAATGCAACAGGCCTAGGAAGGCCTGAAAGAGGAACATTTCAGCTGAGTACTAGAGGGAGAGAAATAATGCCCACTGAAACAAGAGGCAATGCAAGGTCTTCTTAGCATGTCAAGAAAGCTGGGGGGCAATAGGGTGGGCAGGGTCAGATGAGGCAGGGTCTTGTGGAATTCAGTAAGGAGTTTAAATGTCTTTCATCTTAAGTTCTAAAGTGTTTACAGTTATTTTTAAAATATTTTAACTTGGAGGGCCTACCTGGTGGCACAAGGGGTTAAAGCACCACACTATGAAGCAATCCACAGCCTCTGCAGCACGATCCCCAGCCAGCCAGGGAGCAACCCACATGGTGCAGCAGACCTCTCCTGACTCACCCACTGCTCCCCTCAGCAGTGTGTTTCAGTCAGTCTGCCTGTTCTGCTCCCCACTCTGTCTCTGGTGGATCCTCTCACACCCTGCATCTCTGGACTGTACCCCAGCTCTTGTGTGCATAAATAAATAAATCTGTAAAAAAAAATTAACTTGGAAATAGCTTTAGATTTATACAAGAGTTTCAAAGACAGTACAAAGAAATATCCAATATGCATCCCCCAATGTTTTTAAATTTTTCATTGCAGTAACATCGATTGATAACATTATACAGTTTCAGGTGTACAGCATTAGTTCACAGCTTTCCCTAGTTAATGTTACGTAACCACAGTACATTAATCAAAACGTTGGAAAAATGAATTGACAAACTACTGTACAGACTTTAATCCGACTTCACCAGTTTTCCACATATGGGCTTTAATGTTGGCATATTCTCATCACATCTTCTCAGTCTTCGCCAGCCTGTGACAATTTCTGAGTCTTCCTTTGCTTTTCATGGCCTTGACATTTTTGAAAACTACTTATCAGGTATTTTGTGGAATATCCCGCAGTTTGGGTTTGTCTGATGTTTTCTCATGATTCGACTAAGGCTCTAAGGTTTAGGGACTGGGAGACATACCAAGCCCTTCCTATCACATAGCAGGGGAACATAACGCCAACATGGCTTATCACTACTCATCTTCACCTCCATCACCTAGTCAAGGTGGTATCTGCCAGGTGTCTCCACTGTTACAACTTTCGTCTTCCCAAGATCTAGTCTTTGGAAGCAAGTCTCTACTGCCATTTCACACTCAAAAGGAGGGAGAAACTGGAGAGTTTTAAGAAGGGTAGAAACAAGAAGTGATTGGCTAATAAATGATGGTCACTGTAGAAGCCTCTCTTCTGAGCGGTGAGACTCTGGATCGACATCTTAGTGAAAGCTGTGTATCTTAAAGCCTATTCACATTGCCTCCTGTTTATTTTCGTGGTCACTTTTAAGGTGAATGCCATACCCTCTAGGATTCTGACCTAACTCAGTGATATGCCACTTGGCAAGTATTCTAGGGAAAGAGGTATTTTCTGTAATCCTCAGTGATAGTCCCCACAGGGCTGCTTGGTGTGCAGCCCCCCACTCTTGCTCCTATTACTCAAATACCCAGAGACCCAAGGCTCCTGCTTTTGACCACAGGCCTCCTTGGGCAAGGACAACAAGGAGTGTGGCTGGAGTAGTTTGTGGCTGGGTATGGAGAGCAAAGCAGATCCTAAGGGGAGGAGGCTCGAGGAGGTGGTAAGGTCATAAAATGAAATACCCTGCAACACCAGCCATCAAAAAGGAGAAAGTGGAGCTGTCAGAATAAGAAAGGCCAAGTGTACTGTGTTTGAATAAAACATTTTGTGGAACAGCTTTGTGCAGTGTGATCCCATGTGTGACTGAAAGATGGAAGAGCATAGTGGACACATACCAACACATTAAACTGAAGCTGGGAATGTGGTGGGAAATTTTATTTTTTCTGTTGTGATTTATATATAGCAGTCACATTCTTTTTAAAAAAAATAGACTTTCATACATATTTTTTAAAAATTGTATTCTACCTTGATTTCCTTTCCCAAGCTCATCAGTGATGATTCTTACACTGGCCTGATCTACCTGCTGAATATTCCATACTGACCCTTCATAAACCAAGGAGGACCTAGAGAGCCAATGGCCTGAGCACCTAAGCTAGCTGGCTTTTTTGCTCCTGGGGGATTTTCTGTCACAGACAGGTAGTAAAGGGAGCTGAGTGGGGAGATGCGCCTTATTCCTTTTGCAAACCACTGGCACCCGACTGCCTTCATGGTCCATGCATTATTCTGCCCCCATGCGACCTGGGCTGCCACTCAAGGCTCCTCCCACACACCACCGTCAGCTGACCCTCTTCCCAGGATCCATGGGTGAGCACACACAGGTAGGAAAGCAAGGGCTCTGGGGTCAGGTTGGCATGGTCTCAGGCCAAGTTCACCTTCTAGAGCCTGGGTCTCTTCATCTGTGAACAGGGTAATGCAAGCACTAGTGGTACATGAGGGGAAAGAAAACAACAGGTAAAAAAGCACTTGGTTGGCATTGTGCCTGCATCTGGTAAATACTCAAGTGTCAGTCACATGTGATGGAAACAGATCCTATTATTCATGTGTTCAGATGATGTGGTGGTGGAAATGCTACATCCTCTCACATGGCTAGCTATAGGACAGAAATACAGTTTGAGGTCACTTGTCCATTCCTTTGTGACAGACCTCTCACTAGATCGTTGATTAACACAGTTGACAAATATTTATTGACTGCCATTCAGATGCCAGAGGCAGTACCAGAAGCTTCCCAGAGGTGTGAGAAATATGGAAATACTGACCCCTTGAATCAGGGCAGTGGGCGTGGCCAGGGAGGACAGAGACCCTGGACCCTGCAGTGCTGCTCCCATTAGCAAGTGACCTTGGTGGTTTACCTCAGTGGCAGTTTCTACATGCTGTGAGACAGGCCAGGCAACACCAAGATCACAAACAAAAGAGGCTGAGCTTCCTGCCCTCGTCTTTCTCATCCTCTAACGAGACCAGACAGGCTGTGAACAAGGCAGCAGGCGATGGAGTCACTGCTTATTGCAGGACCGACAGGAAGGAACCAAGAAGACATTAGAGAGAAACAGGGTGTTGCTAAGAGGAGGGGATTGCTGATGACATCATTACCACTGAAGTCACTTTGGGGCAATGTTTTGTAGGATATATCACAGATTGGCTCATATATGCTTGAAAATCAGTTTCCTAGAGATAGAAATCCTGGCTTTACAACTCACACACTGTATGACCTGGGACAAGCCCCTCTGATGGTCTCCTATCCCTACCCATATGTTGGAGGTGAGCAGATGTAGATCAGTGATTTTGAGAGGGTCACATACTTCTCTGACAATCTGGAAAGTCTCTCACAGACAGAAAGCTCACAGAAATTTATCTATAATGCCAAAAGGCTCCCTTAAACCCCCACAAATCCCAGGCTAGAAACCAGTGGCCTTTGTGACCTATGGAATCCTTTCTGGTACCAGCTGGTACCTGTGTCTGAGGCATCCTTGGGAAGCCTCTTTGATGTGAGTTGGGATACCATGTTTTAAGTTCAAGTGCCCAAAGATAGTAGACTCAACAACAGCCAGCATCAGTAGGGGACAGGTAATATAAAAAGCAAGCAGGCTGGGATAAGGGACACCAGGTGCAAATGCCATGCTCAGTGTCATCAGCATTCAGTCCAGGAGCTGGACTGTGGAAGTGGAGGGGATGCTATGAGACCCTGCCCAGTTGGGGAAGGGCAGCTGCTTTTCAGCTCCAGTCAATTGCTGCCATGGGGAGTGGGTGCCCAGATCTTTCTTTTTCAAGAGTAGCTTTAGATTTGGGTTTGAAAACTTCTTCATTTTCAAATAATGACAACCAAGTTTTTGAGAACACACTGGGCCAACAGTTGTGACTTCCTCCTACAGGGTCCAGATGCCAGGCAGAAGGTGGAGAAACTTGAGACTAAGAGGCGAGGCGACAAGAGCTCATCTATTGTTGCTCTCCCATCTGAATTAAGTTCTCACCTCTAAGGTATGTGTAATGACATCCACCTGAGCTGGGCACTCCACTGTGTACTCGGTCTTATTAGAAAGGCAATGACTCTGCCAAGGTCATACTAGTGAAGATGGAGGCCGAACAGGGACCTGAGCACTTGGACTGTAAGGCAGTACTCTTCCCACCACATTCCCTCAAGAGGAATGGCCTGTGGAAGTGGCAGTCACTTTTTAGAGTCCCAGGATCCTGCTGTCTTACTCCCGGAACTGGTCCTTCCTTGATAGACTCTGGTTCACCAATCTGATTAGACTCCCGCATCTCAGCATGCTTTAGTAGTCCAAGGCTGGCTGGAGCATTAGGGTGTCCTGAGGGTTGAGAGGAGCACTGATTATAACATGGATGTCCCCCACTCCGTATCCCCACTGCCCCCCACCACCACCCTGGTTACTTTGGCTGTCTGACCTCTGCCCCATCCATCTACTCCAAGGCAGGCACAAAGAGGAACATGACTTTGCTCCTGGAATAGCAGCGAGGGGTGGCCTGTACCCATCACCCTGTGTGTACCTCTCTCCCCACAGAGCTGCTGCAAGCCCCTGATTAAGCCACCAGACCCCACTTCTGAATTCTCTGGAGCAATTTACAGCTCCCTTTCTCTTCCAGGAAATTCTTGCCTGCCCTTGTCCACCACAGCCCAAATAATTCCTTAGGTCAGGAGAAGGAATTCCTCTTGTGATTGCAGACTCAATCAGGATGGCTAACCAAGAGCAATGTCATTCGTTGATAGAGGAGCTGGCTGCCTGGGGCCAGTTTGAAAGACGGGGCCTGAATATTTTATATGGGGTTTTGTGGTGCAGTGGTCAGACCCAGGTTCAAGGCCCATCTCAATTAGTCTAAAGGCATCTTGGTTAAAACAAACCACCTATTCTCTAGAACAAGTGGGAAGGAAACCTTTTTCTGGGGACACAGAAAAGCATCCCAGGGAGGCAAAATTTGGGTTGGGTCTGAGAATTAGAGTAGGACCTTGGCATGCATTGCATAGGATTTTGGAGGAAGGCCCATTACTTAAAGGCTGTGTAGCCTTGGGCAAGTGACTCAATCTCTCTGGGCCTGTTTCCTCCTCTGGAAAATGAATATCAACGTAAGTTGTTATCAAGATTGTAAATAATAATACTGAATCTACTCTCAGAAGCCATAGATTTTATGATTTCATAAGGCCACATGACCTTGAATCAGTAAAAGCTTCCTAGAGTCAACAAAACTGCAGGGATTCCAACAACTGATTCCAGTTAGAGCATTGCCTGGAGCTCCATTCTCTTGCTTTGTGGATGGTGAATTTTTTGGTCTGAGTTCTAAGCCTTTTCCTCTCTGACCAAGTCAGGAGACCAGTCGAAAGTTTACCTGAGTCTCTTCAGATACAAGAAAGAAAGAGGCCAGACCCAAGGGAGAATGTGGGAGAGGAAGGGAACAGGGAGCATTCCAAACCTTGCAACAGTTAATGTTAATATAGGTGTCGGTATAGGAGGTGTCTTCTAATGACAGAAGGAAACGAGGGAGTTTTTCAATCATCTCCTGCTTAACAGATACAGATGTATTCATAATTATCCCTTGCCTCAGGCCTGGAGGCCCAGGTGGGCTCCAGAAGGCCTGTGTTCCTGCCAGACAAGAGTCCTTAAAGAACACCATGTAGACAATTGGAATGCCATTTATCGTGCAAAACACAATAAAACCCCCACGTTCTCTTCCTGTCTCAGAGACCCATAAATTATACCTGCCCCAGGCCATGGACATATTGTTTTATTAAAGTTCCAATGAATAAACTTAAGGCTCTTAAAAACGTCCTCTCAGCTTTCATCTGGCACACACCTCTAGCATGGACCCATCTGCCTGGGTTCATTTGATTAGTTCACAGTCATACTTTGGCAAGTTGAGCTCATTTCCAGGGGCTAGATCAGTAGGCTGCTGGGGCGGCGGGGGGGGGGGGGGAGGGGGGGGGGGTTGCTTGGGGAGAGCCTCAGGGCCTCCTGATGAAAAGACAACGTCACCCAAGGGGTTCCAGGTGTCTGCTGTCAGAGCTGGGGCTTTCCCAGACTCTTTGTTCTTGGGGGGGTGGGATGAATACCAGTTTGAGATACGTGTGTGGCTATGGGTTAGAGGGCTGAAGTTCTGCTTTAGTCCATCCTGTGGTCTCCCCAGTTGGTTGCTAAAAGTTCAATTGTCTTGAACTTACCCATCAGTGATGTTTTGGGCATCAGTGTTTACTCTGAAGTTCAGTTTCTGCATCTCGAGTAGGGAGCTAACAATGGCATCTACCATGTATGTTCAAAAATACTAACCATTTTTATCATCCCATAGTCATCTCATGAATGGTAACCAAGAGGAATAGGGATAGTCAGGGAGAGAAAAACAAGTGAGGCACATGTAGAACATTCTCTCTGAACACAGATTAAAAAAACAAGCACGTACATTTAGTTCCCATTTCCTGGGTAGTGAGACTCTCACCCAAGGCCCTGAGATATGTTTTTGGTATATTTTAACATATCTCCACTCATCAGCAGACCCCCCCGCCCCATGTCTGGCACACAGTACACGATCAGGGCTGAGCAGATTAAAAAGCACCAAGCATTGTCCTAAGAAATAGTTACTTACCTTCTCAGGGAAGGAAGACTCTGAAACATTAATAACCCCCCTCCCTCACATAGAAACATGACAAACCACGAGTCCAGCAAAAAGGGAAAGTGAAGACTGTTTAAAGTTCCAGAGCACACAAAACCATGTTGAGGAAGCACATCCATTATGCCTCTTGGGCAGTGACCCGAGAGTCCTTGGAATGTTTGTTTGGATGTCCCATGTTTGAACCCATGGCTTTCAGTGTTGGGAGACATCATATTGGTGGCTTTTAAAGAAATGAAGACCTGGACCCAGGGCTCTCGCTCATCTCCCCCAATCTCCCTGCCCCCCTTCATTAGTTGTCTTGCCCCAACTGTTTGACAACAGGAAAAAAGTCTTTTGACTATTACCCAGAACCTCTTCTTTAGAAAAGTGTTCACATGCTCAAAATAAAAGTTCAGGGCTCATTGTGATTGGATCAGTAATTAAAGGTAATAAAAAAACCCCATGAGCTATACAAAGTGAGAGGTGGAGTGGCTGGGTCTCAACCAAGCTTGGGTGTATCCAGGAAGTGGTGAGAGGGGAAGCTGGTGGAAGGTGTATTAGAAGGCAAAGGTGCGCCCATTAGGTGGATGATGGCTAGAAGTTAAAGGAATTGGTTTTGCGCTACATCCACCACTCCAGTGAAAGTCAGGAAACCACCAATAGTGTTGTCGTTTGCCTTCTTGTAGCATGTATACAAACACTTATTTGGGGGGCAGCAGGGCATTAAGGGGGAAGACCTGCAGTATTTGGAGGCAAAGGACAGGTCAGAGTAGTTTTTCTCACTTCCATTGGCAGGACTCTGCTTCCTATAGCTTTCCTCCAGCGGATCCAGGGTCATCCTGAAAGCAGGGCCTCCAAAGCCCTCTCCCCACCCTTTTGTGCTGCCAGCTTGGGCATTTCCATCTGGTGAGTAAACCCCGACAGACTTGGGGCATTGCTGGGTGAGGATGTCAGGGCGCAAAACACACAAATGCATGAGAAACGGCAATCCTGTGTATATTTAACAATATATATTTATATATATTTTCTAGATCAGTACATTCAGTTTTTAACTTGTTTTTTCTTCACAAACAGAAGAACTCTTACAATAGTAGACTTTCTAAAATAAATACTATTAAAATAGAGCTTCAAAATAAATATTCTATACAAAGGAAACCTTCTGTGGTAACTTTTGTTGAGGGGTGAGAAGGGGCTACAGTGAAGGGGGGAATGGAGTAGGAACGTGGTGGGGTGGGAACCTTGAACAGCTTTTCTGTTTGTAACACGAAACCAAACTGTGGGGCAGTGACAGGAGAAAGCAAGATTGTGAAGACACCGCATGGAGTCACCCATAGCAAAAAATGGCAGCACAAGATTTGTCACCAACTGTCACAGTAAGCAGAGGGCATGAAAAGATGCTTACCCAAGGCATGAACCAGAAGCTTGCGGGGGCACCCCAGTGAATTATACAGTGCAAAGCTGTGCCACCCCCAGCCCCCAGGCAGCTCCTGGGGCAGCATGGGAGAATATGATGGCATCCGGATGCTGGTCCCCACCAACTTTCCATGTCCGGCAACCTGGGGCAAGTCTTCACCTAACTGGGCCTCACTCGATTTACAATGGGGACCGGTGAAGACTCCAGATGCTGAAAGACCAACATATCCCGTGAAGGTCTTCCAGCTCCACCAGCTAAGGGGTCCATTTCAACAGCAGGAATTGGTCTTCACCTCCCTTCCAGCCAGAGGCTGTGAAAGGTCTTGTTTGTGCCCCATCATCTACCCCAGACCCAGTTCCCAGGGAACTTTGCTGGAGTGTTGGGACCTTCACAAACCCTTCCTTGGGGGTGGGGGGGTGCAGCCAAGGCCCCTAGGAACATTGTCCTGGACCCCGGCTTGTGGATCCCAGCCCTAGTTGCAGGAAGAATCACCACCCACCCCAGGATAACCAGAAATGGGAACCAACTGGCACTTTTCAAAAAAGGTCAAGACAAGGCAAAATCCAGCCAAGTAAGCCGCTGGTGACAGGAAACACAACCATTCCCAAGCAGCCACAGAACTGTGCTGTGTTTCTGAGAGCTTGGTCGCTCAGTGGCTTTGACTGGCCCCCGGGGTCCATGGGCAAGCCAACTTTCTTTTGTATTTTGCCAAGATGCCGAGAAAAACATGCTGAGGGATTGCTACGCAACAGAGCTGGGAGAACCCACACCGCTTCACTCCTTCCCTTTCCACTGAGCACAAGGGACACTGAGTTCTGCAGACATCCATCTAGCAGGTTAAATGCAAACCAAAGAACAAGCCAAAACAGGAAGACAAAAAAAAAAAAAGAAAAAGAAAACCAAAACCCAGAAAGATCCGTGTTTACAACTATGTACACAAAAAGTCAGGGTTCAGGAGGCTGTTCGCCAGGAAATGGGGTCTATGTAGATAGTTAGTGTGGGGCAGGGTGTGTGTGTGTGTGTGTGTTTGTGTGTATACACAGCTTATGTAAATCAATTCTCCACAGAACAGGCGTGTAGAACACCAAGATCACCAAAGTACAACTTGCCACTGGGTCAAGTTTCCTGTGGAGACATCTGAGGGAGGGGCTCTGGGAAAAGTAGAGGCCTCGCCAAGAGCGGACATGTGCCCTCTTTTTGGGGGGTAACCTCTGCACACTTATTGTGAGAAAACATCTCCAGTCCCTTCAGTACACATCTGATACATTCAATTTGTGTTAAGTGGTTGGCTGAATGTGTTTTTCTACCATTCCCTCCAATTTGTGCAAGATCATCCATACATCCTTCACCACCGTGGCAAGGGCAGCTACATGAATCAGCCTTAGAAAACGCAGATGCAGTTTTTCATATTTGCCTTTTACAAGCTAGCAAATGTTATATAAATAAAGCCTAAAATAATAAGACCCCCCCCTCCTATTCTCCAATCAATAAATACCTATGGTTACAATTAAGTTATGCTAAATCATAAGACGTTATTACTAGTCTTCAGGAAGGAAAAAAAGTTCTTGAGAAGCATTGGGTGCATGCCAATCACAGCTACCTGCCTCCGGGCCTCCTTCCTGGAGGCAGTTCTGTCCTGACAGAACTGGAAATGCTACAAATGCTCCACCTGATGCACTTCCAGTTTCACCTAGGGGAGATTTTCTGACCCAGGCAGCTTCCTCTCATTTGAGGGGGAACACAAAATACCACACAAATCAAACCCCCACACACAACAGCTGGGGAGGAAGGACCAGACACACTACAGCTTTTGCATGCAACAAGTACCTACCCATGGGACGGGCTGCACTTTCTGAGTCCTTTAGCACCTTGGGAGAAAGAGTTGCTACGACTTTGGGGGCTGTCAGGAGGGGTGTTATGGCCACGCACAGAAGTAGGGCTCAATCCCAGGAAGCCCCTCGAAAATCCCCCTCCCACACGCTTGACTCCCCCACCGGGACTTCCTAACACTAAAATAGACGTTTTCCCCCATCACCTGTCTATTTACATTAAAGATACAGACACATCACTGTACATAAAAGGCTATGACAGCAAGCAGCAGAATCAGAGGAGAAGAAACCCACACCCAGCTCGGCTCAATTGTCATTCTGCCAATGGGAGGTGCTGCCTCTCTTCTTTGCTGTTAAAATCCTCTTCTTGGGGGGGGGGGGATTGTGTTCCTTGAGGTTGCTCACCCCCAGATTTTAAAATCAGCCCTTCCTGGGGGTGGCCCAAAAGGAAGCAAGTGTTTTTATTGTTATTTTTTAAAAACACTGTTAGCATCTGGTTTAATTATTCTATAAAAACATAATGACTGGATCCAGAGACCACAGCCTCAGACTCATTGGCAAAATGATATTTGGTCTCGCATTTGCCGCCCTGGGCTTCTCTACCCATAAAATTTCAGGAAGGGTAGAGAGAACTCAGGACACTTAGCGGGCAGGTGAGTCTGTGACTCGGTTAAGAACCGAGGGACGGTGTTATGAGTGGAACACCCCCAAGAGTTAGTGAAGCTGGAAGGGAGAGATGTGCTGTCCGTGGCTCCAGGGAGGCAGAGCAAGGAAAGCAGCAGGGACCCACTGGCGTCCGCTGTTCTCAGAGGGCGCCCAAGTATATACAACAGGGATCACCAGGGGCTATACCGCCCCAAGATGTCGAGGGCAAACTGAGGAGGGGCGGGGTGGAGGGAGAAGGTATAGACGGGCAAGATTCCAAGGGTCTTCTTCAAAGGTCCCCTGGCAAGTTAACGTTTCCTCCCAGGCAGCTGAAGAGAATGGAAAAGAAGGGGGAGTGAGGGAGGGAGGAGGAGAGACTGGGAAGGAATTCAAGCAGCTGCAACTTCCGGATATGTGTCCACATCTGTGTTCCGTCTTCTGAAAAAGAAAAATCTCCTCCCCCTGCCCCTCCCCCCAGCCACAGCACACCCCTGCCACTGTCTGACACCAAGTTCCAGGACCCTAAAAAAAACAAAACAAAACAACCCAAAGTGCTTCTTCATCCTTTTGGGACTAGAGGGTGGGCAACGGTCTGTTTCTTCGGAATCTGGAGGGGAGGATGGGGGACGTAGCAGAGAGCAAGGACGGCCTCAGGAGGTTGAAACCTCTGGCCTTGCTGCAGGTCTTCTCTAGTGTCAGAAGGGAACCAAGTTTCCAGGGGGAGCTCAGGGGATTCGACCCAAAGCGTCAGAAAGGCTTGTCGGGTCTGCTGGCCTTGGCATCTCCGGTGGCTGCCTTGCAGATGACGCTGTTCGTGTGCTTGCAGCGGCAACCAGGGCGGCGCAGGCGGTCATAGCCACGCTGGGCCAGCTTCACGCAGCCAGTGGCCGGCAGGTAGCAGAGCAGGCAGGGCAGCACCAGGGAAAGGGCACCCATGAAGGACCAGCGGGCGCAGCAGTTTGAGTGGGAGCAGGAGCAGGGGTGGTCAGCGCAGGAGCCCTCATCGTCCTCATTGGTGCAGTGGTAGAAGATGCCTTGCACCAGGCACATGCAGGTGCCGTAGTTGACTAGGGTCTGGGCTGAGCACAGGCACTCCTGGTTGCAGACCCAGCAGGAGGGCAACGTCCGGGGGGACGCACACTCCTTGCACTTGCACTTCCCACAGGCCTCACACAGCAAGAAGTGCTTGTCCAGCTCTGGTGGCAGCACTGGGCCCTTGAGGTCCAGTGGCTTGCAGTGGATCACCTTGGGTTGAATGCGCACGGCCCTCGGGGAGGCTTGGTCAGCCACGGGCGGTGGTGCCATGTGGTCTAAGAGGCGCTGGTCAGACGACGTGCTGCTGCTGCTGCTCACAGAGCTGGGGCGCCCACTGAAGGAGATCCAGTGGTGGGTGACGTCCTGGTCACAGCGGGCGGGTGTCGGGGCCAGTTCTGGGGCTCCACCCCGGGTCCGCTTGGGACCAGTGGGGGGAGCCAGGCCAGGGTTGTCTATATAGTCGTTCTCCACGTGACTGGTCTTCATCTGGTCGATGGGTAGGATGGTGAGTGGGTGTTGGAGCCGACTGTGGGGCATACGGCTGTCAAGAAGGGGCTGGACCATGACTGAGCTGGGAGTCAAAGGAGCACTCTGTGGGATCGGGGGCTCCATGGGGCTGGAAGTCCTGGACTGCGCTGAAAAACAGGCTTCTAGGGGCCCTGGGGAGGTGGGGAAAAGGAAGAGAGAATGGATTCCAGGCATCAGTAAGTGACCTGTTGACATCCCCAGTCCCCATCATCTCCTCGGGACCCCACGTGAAATGGGAACTAGATTCCCACAGTGGGACTCTCCAGCATCAAGGTTTAGAAAGGTGATTAATAATGACAAGTGGTAGAAATAACATTTATTGAGCACTCAATACATGCCAGGCACTCTCCTGACCAACACCTATAGGTCATTGACTTTTCACAGTAACCCTAAAACACAGGTACTGCTACTATCCCTTTTCTATAGTTACAGAAAACTAGTATCCGAAGTGACTTGTCACAGAAAACTATCAGTAACAGAACCAAGGCTTGAACCTGGGCCGCCCAAGGTCATTGCCACTATCCTATGAAGCATGCTCCTTGGTACAACTCAGTGGTTAGAAACACGGGCCCTGGATTCAGATCCAAGTTCTGAATTCTCACCTCTGCCTAGCAATCTTGGTATGCCTGAGGTTGTTTACCTTAGTTTTATCACCTCTTGAATGGGTTCTTGTGGGAATTAAATGAGAAAATGAAAGGCCAGTACCCAGCATCATGCCTGGCACATAGCAAACGTTCAGTAATTTATCATCATCCCAGAGAGCAAGTTGAGATTTCCTGAGCATTAATAAGCACTGCATACTATTGTGCTGACTACGACAGACAGTCTCTGTGTACTCCCTGGGAGTTTATCAGTTGGATAAACAAAAGCTTTTATTTCAGATAGTCACAAGAGAAGGGTGGGCCGCACCTGATGCGGCACTCCAGGACATTAACTTATTACCACAGCATCTAAGAAAAGCAACCTTCAGCAGCTAATAACCCTTGGGTAGGTGCACTTCTGACAACTTGGATGGGAAATCCTCTCGAGGGGCACTCACATCACCCATTTCTAAGTGCTGAGCTGAACATTCAGTGTAAATGCTATTTACTAGAATAGCTAAGCCAACCCTGGATCAGTTTCTAATTTCACCGAGAGAGTGCAATTTTAAGTTGGAATCTGGCCAGAGATTCAACTGCAGTGCCTGACACGGAACCCCAGGAAGTCACTTAAATCAAAGAGCGGAAACGGCTTGGTTCAAATTTAGAAAGTGCACATTGTTTTCTATTAGAAGTGCCATTTCCTCGCCTGCTGACCTTTACATTCGGAATTCGGCTGGAGATCAATTTAAAGAAATAGCATTAGAAGGCCAAGACCTCTGCCCAAGGGAAAAAGATTTGGAATCTAAGAGAAAGAGTAGACTCTGGGAAGATTCCACCAGGGGGTGGGGGCGGGACCTAGAACGGGGACGATTTGATAACTGTCTTAAAAATGAGGAAAAAAAAAAAAAAAACCACTGAATTACTGTGTCAGGGAGTGGGGTTTTCAGTAAATGCTTTCTTCAAGATACTAATGAAGTTCTAAGTAGGAGTGGCCATAATGTCCTTCTTGCCTGTCTGAGGATAGGTTTCCACTTCCAGTTAATCCCATATCCTTCCAGACTCAGGACACAGGTTGTCCATCCTAGCATTTTGATCACAGGACATCGACACCTCGCCCCTAGCAAGGCATCCACACTTACCAGTGTCTACAAGTAAAGAGTGACTAGAGAAGGGGGAAAAAAGGCACTCAGGGCAACTCAGTCTTTTTCTTCCCCTGCCTTGAAACAACAGTTTGATCAGAAATGGTTCAATAATTGGGGAAGGGTTTCCCCTAGACTATATGAAATTAAGAGGTAGCACCAGATGCAAAGTGCAGGAAAGGAATTAAGAGAGTTTATCCAGATGAGGGTTATCACCTGTATACTATCTATTGAGAAATACAAAAAAAAAAAATCACTGCATTTTTTCCTACAAGGTTCAATGCTCAGTCAATTGATCTTTCCCACTGGCATAGGGCAAGGGCTATTGGCTTTGCTCCCAAGATTTTACCTACTGAAATGCTGGTATTTCTGTTTTTCCCATCTAAGAGAAAGTCTCTGGCTAGTGGCACCACCTGCTTCTTCATCACCGCCAGCTGAAACTGAGCATCACTTTGCAATGGGAGACTTCCCCGTGGCAGAGTTTGCCTAAACTGCCTGTCAGGTCTGCCACCAAAAAGTAGTCAGGGCAAGATGGGGGGGGAATCAAATGAGCATCTATGAAAGGAGTATTTTCCAAGGATCAGGTTGGCTGTGGGCCATGGGAACTTCAGGAAAGGCTACCTCAGCCTTCCCACACAGTCTTTTGCAGGATAAATTCCAAAGCCATGCTTCCACAATAAATGGGCTTGGGGTCAACAAACGCCCAGGTTTGGAGCCCCAGGTCCCAGCCCTAGGACTTTGCCTGCAGGATAAGGTGTGACTAGGAGTAAGAATGGAAAATGCTGACAGAGGCATAGGATAAGACTCTCCGGCGCCAGCCAAGAGGTGTCTCAGCCAGAACCCCCACCCCGGACAAAGACAACATGATTTCCTTATTCCAGAAGCTCAGGTCATGATTACTGAAAGTGCTGCCAACAAAATGTCATAAGTTTGAAGGTGGTACTGCCCCCATGGAGTTAGTCTTTTGTTTTGTAGGACCAGGGTCAGGACTTGCCATGCTGTGGGGAAAACGAAAGATCCTCCCCTTCCCCAAGCAGATTATTTGCTTTCCTTTCCCCGATTCTGTTACTGGGGTTCTTTGAAAACAGCCCCATTTTTTGTGGATGAAGCAAACAGCCTGGGCAATGCTCAGGGATTTTAATAAGTCCCGGAACCAGAAGACAGATTCATGGAAAAATCCCACCAGGAAGCCAGGATGGGAGCAGCTCCTGCAGGCAATGGAGATGTTGGCATTAGCAGGCTCCCATCACCCTCCTCAAGAGGCAGCTGTCAACATCTGGGCCTTTAGTGGGGTCAGACAAGAGGGCTGGAGCTTGGTCTATGATGACTCAGCTCTCTTAGGTCGTGCTGCATCCAAGATGGCTCCAGCAGGCATGTTCTAAAAGGCACCTTCTCTATCATAACCCTGATGCAGGATTCCTTCCGGCCACCAGCTCAGCAAAAACCAGCGACTGGCTGGTTGGGAGTTCCATTGCTTCAACCTTTGCAGGCCTCATGGCCTCACCTCCCCATTAGCAGGGATTCTCTCCACAGGAGGGCCCTCTAAGAGCCCAGGATGACAAAGAAAAACAACTTTCTGAGCAGCTTGTTTGATAAGCCCTTAGCACAGATAAATGAAGTCTCAGAAAATGCACCATCCTCACTTGAATTATAAGATCAATCTCTACTCACTGGGACACACCCTCCACCCTTGTCTGAGCAACCCTGACCAACTTGAGTGCAGTTTAGTATGTACTCCTCTCTGCTTCCCCTGCAAGGAAGGAAGACATTTATAATTTAAGTAGGAGAGAGGAGGCTTGCCTCTTCCTTTAGGCTATGTGAAAGACTGATGGTCAATTTTGTAGATGGTGGACAGAGAAAACCAGCTCTCCTCTTAGCCAGAGAAGCACCTCTATTGAGTTTTAGGAGGAAGTCTTATGAACTACTAGTATGAGGAAAGGGAACTTTAACTTTAACCTCCACTCAAGACTTCAAATAATAATAAATAACATTCATGGAAGCAGCTACTGTTTGTGAAAGAACATTGCCTGGTATCCAACTCTGCTAACCCTGCAATGATTTTCTCCTTGAATTCTCACCATCACCTTTGAGGAGCACACCCATTGTGCAGAGGAAGAACAAAAGGTTAGAGCTGGCAAGACCAGAGCAGGACTGGAATTCAGACAGCACAGGCTTCTGTTTGCACCACTAACCATGCAGCCCTGACTTAAAATAACTTCTTCATATTCAAGGAAAGGTATGAAAGCGCCAATCACTTGCAGTCTTCAGTTCTTCCAGTCTCCCCAGTTGGCTACCAGCCCTCAGGGAACCTCATCAAAACTTTCCTGGGCTCTCAACCAAACCAGCAGGGAAATGAAGCCAGAGAGCTTCCACAAGCCTGGCCCCAGTCAGGGAAATTTTCAGTGTAGAGAGTGGCGGCTGGGGGGTTGAAATCTATCACTGAAGGAAGACTCTAGTTATCTTCACTTACAATTCCATTTTCTTGGCCATCCTTCTGTCACCTCACATACTCACTCTGCTTTACACTAAGAGTTTACATTTTTAGTTTTCTTAGAATTTGAATGCGCCTCACTGGTAGCATCTCAGAACAAAGCAGACCATAAAAAAGGAAATCCTGCAGGGGTAGAGAATCCCCTCTCCTCCCACCCAGAAAGCAGAACTTAATGGTCAGGCAGGCCCGTTTAAGGATGGAGCCTCCAGGTCCAGATCTGTGGGGAAGGGAGGAGGAGCCTGGGTAAGAGTAAGCCAGAGAAGAGAGTTCTAGAATACTGAATTAGCAGGGGTGAGGAGCCTAACACACACAGACCCGTTATTTGTAGCCTGACCTGGCAGGTCTGACCCTGCATTTGTCCCTGTGGGGAGGGGCAGAGCATTAGACTGCAGATGGCTCAGTACAGCCTGGCTGAAGAGAATCAAGAGGCATGTTAAATATCCATGCCACCCACCATCCCGTTCTCTTGACTTACCCTAGGGAGAGGAGTTGGGAAATATTACAAGAACCTAACAGTTGTACTTTCTGAATGAATGGGCAGTTTCAGCTCTGCTCATTCAGTCTCAGAAGGTTCTTTCAGTCAAGGTTGTTTAACCCTTTAACAACTCAGCAAAAAGATCTCAGGGCTGCTAGAGAACCCACCCGCTGCTATTGCTATCCACGACCTTCGCTTGGTTCATAGTAACAGCATCTCAGTTTAATTATATTCCAACCAAATAATGATTTATTGCTCCTAAAAGACCTTAAGGGGGGGAGTGGGGAGTGTGTCAGGGATTTGTCCTCCCTGCACCCTGCAGTGGAAAACAGTTTCTGCTGAGAATGGTCCTTTAGAAGAATAAAGCAGTTAGGCAGCTGAATTTGCTCCTCCCCTCTCCCACACCAGCACTAAGGAGTTCACCTCTGGCCAAAATCTGTTAGAGACCACAAAAGAAAACAGCTGCTTTTCATCACTTTGTTCTATCACCAATGATCAGTTCCCAACCCTCTACCTGTTCCAATCAGCTGAACCCCAAAATCCCAGCACAAGGGTGAGCCGAAGTCTAGCTGTACCTGGCTTTGGACAATTCTGATGGCTTCAAATTCAGGCTGCAATATATTACCCCCAGAAGTGTTTTCTGCTCAGATCCCCTTTTAAGAGGGATTAGTAGTCAAGAGAGAAAAGAATGGAACTAGAAGAAGCCTGTTAACGACTAGCACAGTTTGGGAACTACTGGGACGCAACCATAGAAACCTAGACCACCAGGGGAAGACCTGTAACTGTCACCAAGATCATTTTAATAATCTCACCACCCCCCAGAAATGACTTACAGTAATAGATTTTAGCTTACTCCTCTGATAGGGGTAGGAAATGACTTTCCCTTCCCCTAGCCAAAAAGAAAGACTGGTGAACAAGAGAAACCTCTCTTCTGCAAATGGCCACCTGCCCCAGAAGGGCCCCTTCCCTCCTCCGATAGATCCAGCACATCTGTGCTCCCTCCCCAGTGCCCTTGCTTCCTCCACCGACTGTCCTTGGAAAGAACAATCACAATCGCAGCTGAACGGTGGAGTCTCTTAAGCCCAGCCACATGTCCCGGATACATCCCCAGCCTTGTCAGCTGTCCGGATCTGCAGGGTGGCCCCAGACCCCTGAGAGCCAAGAATACCCCGCCTCTTACATCATGCAACACCCCATACCTCCTGTGCCTAAAGAGGCTCCCTTCCAATTAGGCCTTCCACTAGGAGTCCAGTAGAAACAAGGCCATGGTCCTGGACACTCACTAGTTGCTCTGCTGACCCTCAGCCCCTTGGGAGAAGCTTCTTTTTCCCCTCTGCAGACAGAGAAACTAAGGCCCAACTAAGCTTAGCAGTTTTATGCAGTGTCACTCATCTGCTCTCCGATGGTCCCTAGCTTGGTCCAGAAGGGGTAATATAATTTTCAGTGTGTTGCTCTTCGTCACTTTCTCCCTCTGGCTCTTGTGAAAAAGCAAAAATAAATTATAATGAGTTACTGCTTTCCCTTCTGTCAGGGCTAGCCATGAGATGGAATCCCTTCTGCGCTCGTCATTCCCCTTCCCTTAAACATAGTCATGTCACATCCCCAAATGCAAAAATGTTAGGTATATCCCCAAATTCAGAGGTTTATGCAAGAATCCTCCTCCAAGTTATCCTCACCAGAGAACTTCCACCTCAGAAGGGGCTGGATGATAGGCACTGTGGATTCAGAACCAAATTCAAAGCCCTAAACTCTTAAAGAACACTGAACTTCTCTGTAAAAAGAAGGGGGGCTCCTTGCTACCAACACGTGGGCCTTGCCCTAGAGGATGGCTGAAGGAAAGAAAAATGTAGGCGTGGGGAGATACAAGATATCACAAGAGATTTTTAGCATCAGAAATTGGAAGCAGAAGGCCCCACAGGTTGCCCCAAAGTGTTAGACCCCATAGCAGACACACCTCATGGGTCACTTCTGGGGCTGCTAAAAATGGGGGTTTTCAATTTTTTAATCACTGACTTTCTAATTTTGCACTTAAAGTTCTTCTTCACTTTCATACAAGTCAGCCAATGCTCTGGACAAAGGCAATGCAAGATTTCCCAGTTATAAGTAAGCAATATAAATCAGACAGAGGTAGAATTACAAAAAGCCTCATCCCTCCACCTATTCTGGGTGGGTGAAAACAAAAGTGACATCCGGGAGCTCCAAATGCTCACCAGTCTCCAGCCTCTGCCCAGTGTTAGCCAGGAATCTTTCTATGTTTTCTGTCTCCTATCAAGCCCAACCAAGGCTTTAAAGAGTCGTTGCCATTGCAGAGGGTAATCTGGAAAAGGTCGTGGGAATAAGCAGGAAAGCATTTCCACTCTACAAAAAAGAGGGATGGTTCCTGAGTTCAAATCTAAAAAGGAAGATAACCAAGAGATGTCATTCTAGTCTCCCTCACCCTAGTTGACCAACACTGGACAGTAAGATTTCAGAAATCTGCCACCAGAATGCTTGGGTACTGTACTAGCTCAGTTGGTCAGTGTGTGCACTGCTCACATTAGGATTTGCCTGGAGCCTGCTGGCAAGCAAGGACACTCCCAAGGGCTGGGAAAGAGGAAATTCGATTTCACACTGGACATGTCTAGAACTTATTTCCCATCCTTCTGCTGAGAGAGGGAGGAAGGGTCCAAGTGCAAGCCCACCCCCCCCACACCTTCTTGCTAGTGGGCCCCACACCCACACACTGAGGGAAAGAGCTTAAAATTTCAGATATTTAAGCTCCATTCCTGTGAAAATCCAAAGAACTCTAAACATTGTGAAATAACTAGTGCAATATTATGTGGGGCTTCAAGCCACACCAAGCTTATTAAGAGAGTGATAAACCCACATTTCCTAAATGCTCTGGGCCTGCCTTCACCTTCCAGCTTTTTATCCCTGAGAAGCTGGCTAGAAAGACTGGAGAAGCCTTGGTCAGCTAAGTAGAAATGCACTTGCTCTTGCCCCTCCTCAAAGTGGAGAATCACACCACTGATTTGGAGGCAGGAAAGAGAAGGTTCCCACTGGGTGTGGGCACCCCACTAATCATGCCTTTCCTTTCAGTACTAAACATGCTGGGGGGGCTTCCCGAACCAACATGCGCCAGAAGGCAGGCTCCTTCCCTCAACCAGGCCTGCCAATATGGATGCCCATCCAGCAGCTGGTGAGTGAGACAGCCAGCAGCTTTCCCCCTTTGCTTACCAGCAAGTCCTCTCCAGTCCACTCCCTTCTCCCAAGGACTATCGCTCAGTCTGTCATGCCAAGCAACCATTTTCGCCTCTCTTGCTTCCTCTGCCCACAACACCCGGCCCCCAATCAAAGAGAATTGAGAAACCATCTTCTTGCACAAGAGCCACTACTGTCTAAATGCTTTTTGATCGTCTGCATGGAAGGGAAACTGGGCACAGCCTGGCCCTAGTGATGGAGCCAAGCTCCAGCTGCCCAGACTGGTCAAACCCGCCCTTGCCCCCCTTAGTGCCCCCGTGGTCATGGCGATGCAGAATTTTCAGAACGTACCGTCTCTATCCTCTCATCTCTATCCTCTCCTCTCGGTGATGTCAAGCCTGGTACCAACAAGGAAGGAAGGAGGGAAAGCAGAAGCCTTATCTCTCCTAGGCATGCAACCTCTTCCTCCAGCTCCCACACGCCTGGCGTTATGTAAACGCATCTTCAGCCCCCACCACAGCCTTAGCACGGTCCGGGGGCCCCTGGGCCTGACACAGCTAGGTGCCAGGGCACGGGGAGGCACAAGGAGGCCGCGGAGCCGCAGGCCCTACAGAGGCCTGAGAAGGGAAAAGCAACTGCAAGTCAATTGCACAGCATAAAATGCGGCAGCAGAGCAAAGGTCAGACGGCAGAAAGCCGCCTGGTCAAAGAGAGGGAAAAGAAATGCCCAGTTCCTGGCCGGCCCCGCGCCGACCATCGAAGGGGAGACAGAAAGGGAGAAAACCCAGTTCGTCCCTGATCAAAGGGTAAAGAAAAACCTACGTCGAGCATAGGCCGCTGCGGCAGGCTAGAGAGATCAACGGCAGAGCTCACAGGGTGGGCACCGGGCCGGGATGAGCGACCCGGCCAGGGCGAGGGCGCCCGCCGGACCCAAGAGGTGGCTCCTCACGGAGCCCAGAGGTACCCGTTCCAGCGTCCAAAGGGGGTAGTGGCTGGAGGAGTAAAGAGGCCAAGCCACAGACAAACTCCCGGGACACGCACGGGGCTTCCTGAGTCAAAGAGAGCTGGAAAGCCGGGGTTGGCAATGCCCGGGGGGGTCGGAAACGCCGGTGCCAGGCTGTGAACACCCCAGGCGCCGTGCCGGCCCAGCCGAGGGCGTCAAGGAGCTGCGGCGCACCGCAGAAGCTCAAGGAGGCGCAGGGAGAGCGAAGGAACACTGAGGCGCGCCTAGAAATAGCGCACCATTTGCCCCAGCCGGAGAGGGTGTCGCGTCGCGGCTCAGAGTGGGGCACTTTCGGATCCCGAAACCGGCCAAAGACTTACTTTGAGGAGCTGCAGAGTCACAAGCATTGCTCCACGTCAGTGTATATCCCCGAATTTGAGCAGGTCAGACGCCGATGTCCTCGCAGACGCCGGCCGGAGCAACCGGCACGGCTCCCTGCGCTCCACAGCGCCAGCTCTGCGCTGTCAGCTCCTCTCGCAGCCTCCGCGGCGATGTTGCAACCACTGCCTGGGAAAATGGCTTTTTTATGAATGGGAGGGAAGGGAGCTCCAGTGCGCACGCGCGTCTTTCGCGATTCTATGAATGGGTGGGCACAAGAGACCCCGCGCGCGCATGCGCCGCGCTCCTTTTTTTATGAATGGGGGGCCGGAAAAGAACTTAACCCGTGGTTGCTGGGGCTGGCTCTTGCTCCTCCTGGAGCCGTCGTTCTTTTACAAAGAGGGGTGGAGGTTGTTGTTGCCTTTTTTTTTTTTTTTTTTTTTTTTTAATGAATGGAGGGCGGCGGCGACTGCTGCAGCTGGCTCAGCTGCGCGGGCTGTACCCCCTCCCAGCCTGCGAGAGGAGGTAAAGGCCACCTTCATGCCACTGCGGGCCTGGGCAGGAACCGTCAGTGTCGCTGGGGGGAAGGAGGGGGGAGACTCTAAGGCCTCTGGGTCCTGGGCCGAGAGCCGGGTTGGGGGAAGACACACCTAGATCTAAGGATCTCTGCTTGTCACAGGCTGTCGGGGTAGGGAACGGAAGATCCCTGCTGGGTGCCTTCTCTTTCTCTATATTAGGGCGTCGTGGGGATGGGTCTGGAAGCAGCGTTTACCAAAAATTAAGAAAATGTCAAAACATTCTTGTCCAAAAAGGGTGTAGTGGGGCTTGCTGAATAAATCTGGTTCTTTCCAGTAGCTGAGTCTCCCGTGAGTGCGTGCAGACCACCCCTCCCCCATTTCTTGGGTGTGGACAGCGACAGGGCCGAGGCCTCTTCCGGCTCCAGTACCCCCCGGAGCGATGCTGGTTACTCTGCTAGAGGAGACCTGGTTCTCGCCTAGCAGCGTCCTCTTCGCTCTCCGTCCACCCCCTACCCCCATCCCCAGTGCAATGTCCGCAGTGCCCGGGTGTCTGCCCGAGATGCCGCCTTGGGCAGCTGCTCCCCCTCAGCCCATTGCGTTTTCCAGCCCGTATGGGACGCGGGCCTGAGGAGCCTCTGTCCACCAAAGAGCACGGCCCTTTGCTGCTAGGCCTCCTTCCCCAGCTACCCCAGAGCTCCCCTCAGGGGAAGCGGGAAAGACCAAGGATTGTCCAGGTGGATGGGTGGAGCCGGCAGCGCAGAGGATGCTGCGGGGGTGGCCACGGGATTAAATAACAACAGGGTTCTTGAGCCGCAGAGGAAATGGAAATGGCCAGGGATCTTTTCTTTGCAGTTAATGACGGAGGGAGGGGTGGGGGGAAGCTCATCTGGCTAGGCCGGTGAAAAGAAAAGCCCCCGCCATTAGGGCTGACTCCAGGAAGGCGGGGAGCCCTCGCAGCAGGCCCAGCTCCGCCCAGGAACAGAGGAGGCCATAGCCTCCGGGGAGGCCGGGGTAGGGGAGGGGGGTTCTTTGATTGGGGAGATACGACCTGGACTTGGGCCTGAATCCCTGTAAGGTTAGCCTTGCTGGTGTTCTGTCTTCACCGGAGGTTGTGAGACTGCCTTTCCCTGGCCCCCCACCCCGAGCCCACTCCACCACAGGACTGCGCTTGGCTGTAGTCAGAAGAGAGAATGAAACTTGCCGCCTAGGCCAGAGGTCTGGCCTTGGGCTAGGGCTGGGCTCTGGAGACCGGCAACCTAAAGGATATTTTGCAAACCCAGACCAGAGGCCAAGGTCACCGAGTCCCAGTCTAAAATGCTTTCTGGCCTTTCTGACTACCTTCCTCTGCGATTTATGTTCTGGAGGCAGAACAGACCCCTTCCTAGGGGATCTCAATCTCCTTTCAGGGTCAAGATGTTCCTCTAAAGTCAAGAGGAAGACTATTAGGACAATAGAGTATCTTACATTTGTTCAGAAAGTCCCTTTATTGATATTGAAGCTTGATATTATTCCCATTTGTCAGATGTAGAAATTGGGGCCAAGAATCCTGCATCTGGTTAATGGAAGATGTGTAAATGGTAGTGTTGATTTTCTGGATCTTTCTGCTTTGCTACCACCCCTTCTCAGTATCATAAACCTAAAAACCTATATCTTGCAAGTCATTTAAGCATGTTAAACAAGGAAAGTTGGAGCAGTAATTTTCCAGTGAGTGCTCGCTGATGGTCCTTGTTCAAACAATTGAATAAATAAATCATTTTAAGCTATGGAAGAAAATCAGTGTGGTGGGGGTAGGGGAGTGAGTGTTTCCAGTGTCCTGTTTCCTTTTTTAGAGAAATTAGCCAAGAGACATACAGAGTTCCATTCCTGGTCTCTGTTCAGCTTTTCTGAAAGAGGAAGTGAGGAGGTCCCAGCTTTGATGGGACTGTGGGAAAATGGAGGACCCCCTATTCCTGAACTGGGAGGAATTTCAGATGCCTAAGCAGTGTGTGTGTGTCATAGTGTCCAGAAGGGCATTGAGGACCGTATTTTGTCCCTCCTGGGAACCTAAAGAGAGAAGTATGGGGCAACTGTATGAGAATTCATTCATTCACTCATTCATATATAATGTGCCAGGACCTGCCCTAACTCTGGGGACTCTGGTGAGAGACAGACAGCTTTCCTCTCCCTGGTGAAGCTCACAGTCCTTTGGAGAAACAGACAGACTGCAATATGAGCCTAGGATAAGTGCGAGGAGGATAAGTAACTTGGATTCAAGGCTACAGGGTGGGCGTGGGGTAAGGACCTGATTTAATTTGGGCTTTAGGGAGTATCTCGCAGAGGGGTTTATCATTATGAGTTGAGCCCTGAAAACTGAGGAGTGAGTCTGAAGGAGTTTGTGGAGACCTATCAGACAGCACGAGACTAGATGGAGGCCCAGTGTAGGGAAAAGCCTGACATGGAGGTGCTGTGGCCTCTGTGTAGCCACAGCTTGGCCAGCAAGGTTGAAGTGGCCTGGAGAAAGTGCAGATATTACCCTACTAAAGGTTTTAAGCTGGATCATGGCACACCCTCATTTGTGTTTTTAACCTCTTTAGCAGCCCAAGGGCCAGTGGTTGGGGGAGAGAGGGGACAGAGGGAATGATGGTGGGGAATGCTAGACATTTGCCCCTGAACTGGTTGGCGATGCCACATTTATTCTTTAGGATCGGGTAGCCAGTAGATATGTACTGGATTTTTTTTTCTGCTTCATCTGACTTTGTCCATTCTCAATCTCTTCCCCAGGTCTAACTTCTTTGCTAAAGGCAAATTCTAAAGGCTTGGCTTACCTGCCTATGTTAATTACAGGTTTTTTACCCTCACCTCAGTCTGAAGGGCTTTACCCTACCAGATGGTAGCTAGGGTAATAGAGTGGCTTCAATTCTGGGTTTTCCTTCTTCATTCCTGGCCTTGCCAGGACCTGGGAGCTAAGTTAGTAGGAATGAGAGGAGGCAGGGATTCCTATTCAAGGACAGACATTTATGGAGCACTTGCTGTGCAGGTCCTGTGCGTGGCATGTTTTTGTGTGTAATTTTACTTTAAAAAATTGTATGGCTGTGTTCGGTTTTATTATCACTCTTTTTCAGATAAGTCAGTGGCTCTGTTTTAATTATTTATTAATTCTAAAAAAATTATTATGTACTTTCTGTGTGTCAGGCAAAATGCCAGGTGTTGGGGTTATAGTGATAAAAGATATTTTTGTCCTTATGGTGCTTAGAATTAATAGTGACACAATGATGTGGGATTGGAGGTACAAGTAAGGGGTTGGGGGTGGGTTTACCTTCCTCTATAATCTTCATGAGCACCCTCATTCATTTCTACACTTCATTGCCATTTCTCAGTCTTTTATCAAATACTAAGTGCTGTAAGCCAAGCCCCTGGACTCAAAAAGATTACTTGCCCCCACATAAATAAAAATTCTGGAACTGCTGTTTATAATTAGGTTTATAATCAAGATACACATTAAACAAATAATTGTTCAAGGATGATTTAATTAAAGTGAACATCAATGCATTAGAAAGTACAGAGAGCAAAGGAGGGGGGCACATTGGGCCTCCTGGAGAAGTTTCCTTGGAGTTCAAATAGACAGAATGTACATTCAGTGGCTAAAGGCTCAAAAGTAGGACGGAGACTTGGGAATGCTAGAGCAACTGAAGGAGCCATAGAAACCCTAGTCCTTTGAGGAGGGGAGGATGTGTCGGACCCAAAGCTTAGAACTCTGTTCTAGCAGTAGATCCTAGGCATTCTGACTCTCTGGAAAGCTGTGTCAGCCTTGGATGCTGAAGAGCCTGAAGGACTAATATCCAGACACTGACCACAGACTGCTGGGGTTCAGTCCTAGGCTACAAGCTCCTCATCATTGGACAAGGTATTCATATTTTATGTGCCCCTGTTTTCTCCTCTGTTATATGGCAACGAGTGGTAGTGCTTATAGTAAAGGGATGGACTTGAATGGAATCACACAAATAAAATGCTTTGAGGGCCTCCCTGGTGGTGCAAGGAGTTAAGTCTCAGCACTATGAAGCTATCAGCAGTCACTGCAGCAAGAGTTCTATCCCCAGCCAGGGAGGGACCTGGCACAGCAGACCTCTCCTGTCTTACCCGCTGCTCCCCTCAGCAGTGTATTTCAGTACATCTGCCTGTTCTGCTTTCCACTTTGTCTCTGGTGAGTCCTCTCACCACCCCCACCCCCGCACCCCTCTGGACTGCACCCCAGCTCTGGTATGCATAAATAAATAAAGTAAATCTTTTTTAAAAAATACTTTGAATTATAAGTGCTGAATACACATTTGGACGATTATTCAACATTCCCAGTAATTTTGATACAAGGAATGAGTTAGAATTTTAAAAGGAGGGCCTCCCCGGTGGCACAGCGGTTGAGCGCTGGGTTGCGAAGCTGCCGGCGACCTCTGCGGCGCCGGTTCGATCCCCGGCTGCTCCCTGGCCACCTGAGGAGGGTCCCACATGGCACGCAGACCTCTCCTGCCGCCCGCTGCTCCCCTCAGCAGTGTACTTCGGTCCTTCTGCCTGCTCTGCTCCCCGCTCTGGCTCTGGTGAATTCTCTCACCCTCCCGCGCTTCTGACTGTACCCAGTGCATGTATAAACAAAACAAACAAACAAATAAATAAATAAATAAATAAAACATGCCTCTATTAAAAAAAAAAAAGAATTTTAAAAGGAAACCTCAGGGAGAGAAAGACATTCTAAAGAACAAGAATGTCTTTATCTATAAATAGTTGAAACAATATAGCACCTATCACTCCACCTCTGCTTAAATGAGGACGATTTTGCAGGGTAAAAGTTGTATTTTCAACTGTGTGGCTTAGTATGTTAAACAGCTCATCAGAGGGTTGGTTTTAACCATGAGCAACATAGATGCTTGAAGAACTTTGGTGGTGGCAGACAGTGTGATGTAATGCTGAATGTATGTTGAGTGGCAGTTCTCCTATATCAGTACGGGGGAGTGGTAAACTTTTGGAAGACTGCATAATTCCTAATCTCTTCAAGCTTCTATTGTAAAAAGGGAATAGTCATAGTATCTATTTCTTGTTGTGAGCTCTAAATAGAATGATGTTTTTCAAGTAATTTAGCTCAGAGCCAGGTGTGTGGCTATTTTTGTCGTTCTCCTATTGCCCTGTGAAACAGGAAAGTTTTAATGGTTCTAATTTGGTTATGATAATACAGGCCTCTAGCTTCCTCTCCCCCATCCTTCCTCTAGGACCCTTGGTTTTTTACTCTGTTGAACAGGGCAGTGAAATATTATACCTAAGAAACATTCCTGGAGACCACATAATTCAAGAGTGATTTCCTCATAGGTGTGAATGTGAAGTCAGATTTGCATGTATTCAGTAGGTTTATATGGCACCTATTTAAACAGCACAGTTGAAATTTGTAGTAGTTCACATTCACATAAAATGCAAGTACACTATCCATTTTAGATGCAGTAGCTAAACCCAGAACTACCAAGGTAAGCAGTGACCAGGGAAAAAATGGCTAGAACATTTGTTTGCAAGTTTCAGAAATTCCTTGGAAACCTTGAAACCTCAGGTGATACAGTGCTTGGCAAATTTTGGCTTAGGGAATAAACAGACTTTGACTTTGCCTGGAGTAATGCCATGTAATTGTTGATGGATCTCAGGTGAGTTATTGATCCTTTAGCCCCTCAATCTTGTTTATATAATGAGCATGATGATTACTACTCCATTAGGTGGTTCAGTAAACGCCTCATACATATCTGAGTCCTTCATAGAAAAGAACGGGGACCTTGGGAGATGTACAGGGAGAAAAATGGGTATCTGGACTCTGGGGGGGTCAGGGACTTTCTGAAGCCTAATAGTGGCTTTCATGCTCCAAGAAAGGGCTGAAGCTGCACCTTTTTGACTTGGCAGTGATGCTGTGGGCCACTTTTTCTTCCCTGGCCTCTATTCATGCCATTTCACGTGGTCATTCATTTAACCAATATTTAAGTACATTCTAGTTACCAGGTACCCTGCAAGGCTCTAAGGATACAACAGCAAATAAGTTATAGGAATCTCCTGCTTTCATATCGCTAAGCTTCAGGTCCTTCATCTATAAAATGGTATAAATATATTATCTCTTATCTCAAATGGTCTTTTGCCTATTTTTTTTTTTTTTTTTTTTTAATTTGAGAAATGTTTGTGGAGTGCTTATGTTGCCGCGCTCTGTTCTGGGCACTGAGAATTCAGGGATGAACAAGACTGATAGGGCTTTGCCCTCCTGGAATACATGCTCTGGTTAAAGGAGACAGATAATAACAGAGCAGATAAATAATTAATGTAATTTCAGATAGTAATACATACTATGTAGACAATAAAATAGGAGGCTGTGATTGAGCAATGGGGTGAGCGTGGTAGCAGAGTCTGGTGGGAGGTGACTGAACTGAGACCAGAAGGAGGCAGCCATGGGTGGATCCGACAGAGGAACACTCCAGACAGAAGGACTAGCTGGCACAAAGGCCCTAAGTAGGAAAATGCTTGGTGTATGTGAGCTGCAGAAAGAACATTGATGTTGCTAGAGCCAAATGACTAGAGGTGGTGGGGGGAGGGCAGTTGATTGAGATAAAGCACCAGAATTAGGCAGCGGCCAGTCATGTAGGACCTTGAAAGCCATGGTAAGTTGTTTGTATTTTGTTTTTTCATCAGTGGAAGTTATTGAAGGGTTTTAATCAGGGACCAACATGATGGTTAACTTTACTAATTTACATGAAAATAAAAAACGCTTATGTATTATAAAAGAGATTATATACAATGTATTATATACGATTATATATATTATAAAAGAGAGTGCATACTGTGAAATTATATACTACAACATAAAAGATTGTACATAGGTAGGTAGGTAGATAGATACCTGGCATAGAATGATGTTCAGTAAATGTTAGTTGCTGCTACAGCTATTATTGATGCCTTTAAGGAACCTAAAAGTTTTCATCTTCATCAAGGATGAGAAAGCTAAGGCATAGAGCCATTACTATCCACGTGTAAAGTCAATCAAATCAAAGAACAGGATGTAGATTTTATTAATCGAAGGAAATGCTTTTGGTTCCTTTCCCAAATGGAAGTTTTAAGGCACAGGATTTTCTCTGCGTTTAGCAAATGTCTGGGGTCCATCAAACTGAGCTCCTTCAGCCCCACTCTGCCAAAATGCCCAGAGTTCTATTGCTTGGGTGCCATGGAGTGTGGCACTGGTCATCACTTAGGGCCCTTGGAAAGGCTCATGATTGCTTGTTTAATCCTTCTGCCTTTAATCTGGATCTAAATGGCCAAGAATGGGAGGTGTTCCTTGTCCTCCACCTTGAGTACCTACCAGGTTTACTGAGATGCCATCCACTGCCCAGGTTTGGAATCTCTCCCACCTCATCCTTGTCCTATAAACTGCCTAGGGAGTGTGTTTATAATCAAGAAAGACTTTAGAAAGAAACCGCCTTTAATTCTTTCTGACACAGAGAAATGGCAAATAAATAATCTGTGAATGAATGAATACAAATTGTGTGCTGAAACTAGGCAAAGCTTCCTGGGATATATAACACTTGTTTCTGGACAAAGTACCTTTCTCTTGGTAAAGATGTTTTCATTCTTTCTTTAATCAACATTTATTGAACTTTGCTAGATGCCAAGCTCTGTATAGCAGTGAGCAAAAAGATGTCATTCTTGCCCTCATGGATCTCTTATCTAGTGGGACAGGCATTGGTTAAATAATTCCACCAATATAGGTAGAAAATGGCAGCAGTGCTATTCGCTCTGCAGGAGAGGTTTTAATCCCTCAAGGTATAATGAAGGCCAAGGCTTTGGGAAAGTTCCCCAAGAGACTCCTGAGGTGGGAGGGAGCATGTGTGGTGAATCAAGCAAATGAGAGAAAGCCACTATGACTACAGGACTGAAATGAGGTGGATCCTGGTCCCAGAAAAAAACTAGGGATTTGACAGAGAGGACAGATCACAAAAGGCTCTGGAGGTTATATAGCTTTTTATTTCTTAAACTATGGGGTGCTTTGAAAAGACTTGAATCTCTCTCTCTCTGTCCCTTTCTCTCTCTCTCTCTCTCTCACACACACACAGAGAGAGAGAGAGAGAGAGAGAGAGAGAGAAAGAGAGAGAGAGAGAGAGTGAGAGAGAGAAAATATCCTGGCTGCAGTTTGGAGAATGGGTTCTGATACTGCTCCCCCTTCTTTTGTTCTGTCCTAGAGGTGATTATGGAGCCCCATTTTTCCTCGTTCTAGGGCATTATACTCTCCTTATGGCTTCCTTAAACTCTGTCCACATTATTTGCAAATAGTTCCTTTATCCAACTCTCCTCAAATATCCAAATTTTTTCTTGACTTTATGGAGAAGTAAAGCAGGAGGAAACATTATCAATCACTTAACCTAAGTTCTTTATTTTACTTGTAACAGGCAAATAAATTGCTGGATTCTGTTTTCTGCTCTGACAAGCTTTGTCTTTTCCATGCAGAGCAGTACATTTCAGTCTGCAGGTATTTATACAAGAACATTAATGAATTAGTTAAATTTCTTTATATGGTATTTTATGCTATTTATCTGGGGTTTTTTAATTAATTATATATTTTTTAATATCCAAAAGGACAGATTTATTATTTTAAAAAGGGAAAGGAAAGAAAAGGATGTATGCACAGACATAAGCAGGCAGAAAGAGCTATCTGGGAAGATACAAAGATTTCCCCTATACCCCCCTCTACCCCTACACATGTCTCCCCATCTCCTCATTTTAATTTTGTTTTCCCTTTTACTTGTTTTAATTTTTCTTTTAATTTTATTTTTGCATAAAGAACTGGGGTGTAGGCCAGAGGTGTGGGGGGTGAGTGGGTGAGATGACTCACCAAAGACAGAGTGGGAAGCAGAACAGGTGCAGATTTACTGAAATACACTGCTTAGGGGAGCAACCAGTGAGACAGGAGTGGTCTGCCGCCCCATATGTGGGTCAGCTCCCTGGCCTGGGATCAAACTCACGCCTTAAACTCTACCCTAAGGGTATCAGAGCTGAGATTTAACCCCTAGGTGACCAGGGAGGCCCCCTCCTTTTTATTTTTTTTGTGTTGTGGATTAAGTTTTCTTAATTATCCCGCTCCCTCCCACAACCCCCATCGATTGTCTAAGAAGTTATAGTCTTTCTGTCTAGTCTTTTAGGAGATCCCCTAGATATTTAAAAATTAATCATGATTCTTATTCTCTTAAATACAATAGAAGGGCCTTAAACTAAATTAAACCCTTAAGTCCTTTCCCATCCCTGCCCACTCCCATCTCCACTCACCATTTATATTCTGTAGTGGTCCAGTGTTTTCCTTCTATCTTTTTTTTTTTAAGGACTTATGAAGCATTATTTTATTCAGTCATCTGTTGTTCATTGGTGGTTCACAGAGGCACCAATCTTTTTGTCCACTGTTTCTTTTGTTAGGAGCGTTTGTCTCAGAAATGTCTTTCTTTTGCTTGAAATTCAACCTTTAGAATTTCCTTCAAGTAGGAGTCTGTTGATAGTAAATTCTGTTGGGTTTTGTTGGCTTGAAAATATTTTTTTTTACTCTCATATATAATTCTCAAAAAAAAAAAAAATGTTGATTGCCAGTTATTTTGCCTGTTGAAGATATCTTCTGGCTTCCATTGTGGCTGCTGAGAAGTTTATGGTCAGCCATGTTGGAGTCCTTGATCTGTGTTTGTTCCAGGCCCTGTGCAGTTTTTTTATAATATAGATGGACGAGGACTTTATTTTTCTTTATCCTTCTTGGAATTTGTGGACCCAGAGTTTGGTGTCTTATAATAATTTGGGAACAATCTTAACTCTGAGGTGCCCTAGACACCAGATTTAAGGAGGTACTCATTCTTGAGCTTGTGCAAATGCAGGGTGAGGCCTCAGAGTGAATGTCTACAATAAATTTTATGCCCACCCACCTTAATTGCCTTTCTCTGGTCCTAGTGCTCACTCTGTACAAATACTTCCTCTTTTTTATTCTTAATTTTCTCCTGTAAAGACACACACATGCACACACACAACCCTTTTTTTTTTTTAAAGATGTATTTATTTTATTTATTTATTTTATTTATTTATACAAGCACTGGGTACAGTCAGAAGCGCAGGAGGGTGAGAGAATTCACCAGAGCCAGAGCGGGGAGCAGAGCAGGCAGAAGGACTGAAGCACACTGCTGAGGGGAGCAGCGGGTGGCAGGGGAGGTCTGCGCCCCATGTGGGACCCTCCTCCGGTGGCCGGGGAGCAGCTGGGGATTGAACTGGCACTGCAGAGGCTGCGGGCAACTTCACAACCCAGTGCTCAAACGTTGCACCACCGGGGAGGCCACCCCCCCCCACACACAACCATTTTATTCTGTCCTCCATTGTCACTTTTGTAGTTCTTTAAATTCTTTGTATCTCTGGGTCACATTCTAGATTTCTTCAGCTCCCTTGTCCAATAAATAAAGTCTGATTTTAAGTTTTAAGTATCTATCTTTTGCTCGCTCATATATTTAAGCCTCACATTTATTTCTTGAAATATTTTCAGTACACTTATTTATATTCCGTAGTTGATCATTTCTGTCTCATTTTTGTGTGTGCCTTATTATGTTATCTGTTGTTCCTGCTGCTTCTCACTTGTTTCTTTGATGTTTTGTGGTTTTTAACTTTAGACCCAATTCTATTTATTTATTTATTTATTTATTTATTTATTTATGCATACAAGAGCTGGGGTACAGGCCAGAGATGCAGAGGCATGAGAGGATTCACCAGAGACAGAGTGGGGAACAGAACAGGCAGACTGAAATACACTGCTGAGGGGAGTAGCGGGAGAGTCAGGAGAGGTCTGCTGCACCAAGTGGGTTGCTCCCTGGCCGGCTGGGGATCAAACTCAGGCTGCAGATTGCTTCATAGTGCAGCACTTAACCCCTTGTGCCACCAGGGAGGCCCCTAGACCCAATTGTTTTAAAGTCTGTGGGCATTCCTTGAGGTATGGGTTGAAACTGGAGTCCTTTAGATAGGATTTGTGTTTTTCCTTTACCAGTTATTAGGATTTATTCCTACCAAGTTCCCCTTAAATTAAATTTTCTGCTTGAAGTTTTTTGTTTTTCAGATTATATATGGTACAGGTAGTGTAAAGTCAGGCTACAAAGTTATGTGCAGGCTTGTTTGTAGTTATAAATTTTGGAGAGATTTTTTTTCTTCATCTACTGTTAAGGTTGGTCAAAGAAATTTCCTTGAGGCCTCTTTTTTTGCTGTGGATTATTTCTCATTCCCCTTATATAGAGGTTGTTCAACTCTGTAGGTCCTTTGGAGGTAGACTCCTTACCTTCTGTGGGTTTAAACTTTAACTCCTGTTTTTCGCCTTCCTCATATATTCATCACTTATGGCACTCATATTCCAGAGCTCTCTTTTCATCTCTTTCTTACTTTTTTATGTTTTGACTTTTTTGAAAAAAAAAAAAAAAAGATTTATTTATTTATGCATACAAGAGTTGGGGTACAGGCCAGAGGTGTTGGGGGAGGAGGGGTAAGAGGATTCACCAGAGACAGAGTGGGGAACAGAACAGACAGACTGACTGAAATACACTGCTGAGGGGAGCAGCAGGCAGCAGGCGAGACAGGAGAGCTTTGCTGTGCCATGTGGGTAGTTCCCTGGCTGGCTGGGGATCGAACCTGTGTTGCAGTGGTTGCGTATAGCGTCATAGTGCTGAGTCTTAACCCCTTGCACCACCACGGAGGCCCTGTTTTTGACCTTTGCCAGTTCATCAGTGCATTTATTTTATTTTACATTTTTGCCAGTTCATCAGTGCATTTATTTTATTTTTTAATTTATTTTAATTTTTTAAAAGATTTGTTTATTTTTTTTTAAGGATTTATTTATTTATTTTATACAAGAACCAGGGTACAGGGCATTTGCGTGGGAGGGTGAGAGGATTCACCAGAGACAGAGTGGGTAACAGAATAGGCAGACTGACGAAATACACTGCTGAAGGGAGCAGCGGGCGAGACAGGAGAGGTCTGCTGCGCCATGTGGGATTCTCACTGACAGGCCGGGATCAAACCACGCTGCAGAGCCTGCGGACATCTTCACAGTGCGGTGCTCAACCGCCTGTGCCACCAGGGAGGGCCCTGCATTTTTTTTTAAAGGTGCATATTTTATTCATTGTTTGGAACTGTTCTCATTGGGAAGGTCATCCAAGGTATTTTGGTTACCACACTTCAGAAACTAAACCAATTCCTTTACATTCCTAGAGAAAGGAGTCACAGGGTGTGGTATAGAGAGTTCTGAGACCAGACAATCCTGGGTTCAAATCCACATTTAATTTTTACAAGTACCCTGTAATGTAGGTACCATTGTTTTCTCCATTTTATAGGTCAGGAAACCTATCTGAGGCCACCACCGGAGAGAACCAGGAACCAAACCCATGGAAGAGACTGGAGCTTGTGTTCTTATGCTCAGTGCAATCTGCCTTTCTAGCAGAATAGGCTAGTGAAGGCTGAAAATCCTATACTGAGCTAAATATAAATACACTGAGATATTTAATCTGGGGAGTAGGGGAGAAGAGGCAGGAATAAGAACTGAAACACTGGATGACAGACATAGTGATTTTAGAATTCACTGAAAATTCCTAGACTGGTTATGAGGGATGTAAGAGAGGGCAGACTAAAACATGATTCCACAGTTTTTGAATGGTGACAGATGAGTGGTGTTTTTAGGAACAGCGAAGTCAGGAAGTGAGCTGAGTTTGGTTTTTGTTCTGTTTAATACTTCAGTTTCCTCATCTGTAAAGCAAGGTGACCTTCCAGGATTCTGTTGCTCTGGACATGTGGTTCTATAATATGTTCTTTATGCTATATGGTTCTATAATAGGCCTCTCCAGAATAAGGATTAGCAAACCAATTCAGGAGGAATTGTCTGGCAATTCAAAGCTGGGAAACTGACAAGAGTCCATGAGGTTGGGTGACATGAGGTGCTTCAGGTTGGGTCATTTTGCAATTTTCCTCTATGCTTTCCAGAAATGAAGGGGTTGTTCATTCACTCATTCACTGAAAAAAAAAATTTTTTTTGATTTAACACTTAATCTGAGTTCGACCCTGTGCTAGGGAAAAGAGGGAGATATCAGTGAAGCAAATAGCCTAGAATAGTTGGCTGCTTATGTAATGCCATGTCCTTTGTTATGCACTCAGTGTCCTGCTCTCAAGGACAGTATAAGGCTGTTGGTGTTGCTTTTGGTTTTTTACATATGGGGGTGGGGTAACTGAAGTTTAGGATGGTGGGTCACGGAGCTCTAAATAAGCATCTTAGACATAGACCAGGGGCACCTTTCTCTTGCTCTAGCTTCACCCCGCCCGTAGGGCATCTGCCAGAGACAGTAAGCGGCTGGCTTGGGGTCCTGCATGAGTCAGGCTGTGCTGGCCTGCCTTCCATCCTGTCCTTGGCCTGAGAAAGGACACAGCGCAAAGGGACGGATGTGAGCTAGGATAAGAACGCCGAGTCACTGCTGATGAAAGCCCTGTGTATACCTCCTCCCAACTACCTGAAGTCCGTCTCAGCTACTGTCCTTGTCGTCACACTCACATCCCTCCGGCCCCACTGAAAACAGCTGGGCTTGTGTCATGAACCAAAACGTGCTTCCTTCCTTATCTGGGGCTTCCTCGGGGCTACCTGAGAACACAACCAGATTGTGAAATCCTGTTACCCAAAGCCCAGGATTTCCCTTATGTTTCCCGAGAAAGGGAGAAACGTGGTTCTGTGAGCTTCTGTTGGGTGGGATCATGAGAAAACACTACATCGACTTCTTCTATTTTGAAGTGAGGAAGAAGGTGGTCACTGATCAGTGAGTCAGTGAGTCTAGGGGCCAAACGCCATGTGTGATTGGAGATCCCAGAGACAGAACCAAATTTGAAGATCACTTTCATTTCTAGTCTGACAAACAGGGACCTTAAAGTTTTTAGTAGTACACAGACATGCACGCACACACGCACGCACACACGCGCGCTCACACGATGTTCATCACAGTGGTTTAGTAGTAGCAACCTAAATGCCCATTTGTCGGGGACTGATGAAATCAATGATGGTTGATTGAACAAAAGGCACCTGTGTTGCTGCTCAGCAGTGTGGTTGGCCTATCAGGTATGGATATAGAAAAATATTCAGGGCTGACTGGTAAGTGAATAAAGCAAGCCACAGAACAGTGTACATATGTGTTACAGTATATGGTTCATAGTCATGCATGGGTGATTTCTGGACATATGAGAAATTGATGATTACTTCCAAAGAGAGGAAATTGAGGTTTGGTTGGGGATTTAGACTTTCACTCTTATACTTACACCTCTTTGTACTTTAAAGAAAAATAATGAGTATGTATTACTTTTTTTTTTTTTAAAGTTTTGTTTTTTTTTTTAATTTTTTAAATTAATTTATTTATACAAGCACTGGGTACAGTCAGAAGCGCGGGAAGGTGAGAGAATTCACCAGAGCCAGAGCGGGGAGCAGAGCAGGCAGAAGGACCGAAGTACACTGCCGAGGGGAGCAGCGGGCGTCAGGAGAGGTCTGCGCGCCATGTGGGACCCTCCTCCGGTGGCCGGGGAGCACCCGGGGATCGAACCGGCGCCGCAGAGGCTGCGGGCAGCCCCGCAACCCAGAGCTCAACCGCCGCGCCACCGGGGAGGCCCTGAGTATGTATTACTTTTACAATAGATAGATAATGATAAAGAAAAAGTTGAAGAAGTGAAGGCTCAAGAAAATTCAAAAACCCAACGCACCAAAAACAATACAGCCCTGAATCTAGGCATGCTGAGGGAAGAGGGCATGGCAAGGATAGTGTTGCTTGATGAATATCTATGACCACTGCTTGCAGGGATATGCTTTGACCAGCCAAGGGTGGATACAGAGGTAGGGACTGGCAGGAAATCACTGTTTACAAGACTAAGTAACAGAAAGTCTTAAACAAAGTTGAGGCCAAAGTTCAACTCCAAGAACAGGCATTGGAGGGTCTCATAACAATAACTAACATGTATTCGCTATTTATCATGTACCAGAGCAATGTGCAAATTTCTTTACCACATTTGCTCTTCTCAACAACCCTATGAAAGTAGCACTGTTACTGTTCCAGTTTCACAGAGGAACATCTTGAGGATCAGAGGGTCTAAATTCCCCAAATACATACAGTAATATTTGACAGGGTTGGGGTTCACCAGGTCTATCTGTATGAAGGCAGCTCTCTCATCATCTGTTGAATATTACCATGTGTTGAACATTTAGGGGCCCTCAAGTACAAGAACAGGTCATCCTTACCTTTTGTAAAAAAAAGATTGATTTTATTCATACATACAAGAACTGGGTGTAGGTCAGAGGTGCAGTGGGAGAGAGGATTCACCAGAGACAGAGTAGGGAGCAGAATAGGCAGATCTACTGAAATACACTGCTGAGGGCAGCAGCGGGTGAGACAGGAGAAGTCTGCCTTGCCATGTGAGTTAGCTCCCTGGCTGATGATCTAACTCATGCCACAGTGGCTGCCAAGAGCGAAGAGCTTGATAGCGCTGACTTTAACCCTTGCACCACCAGGGAGGCCCCATTCTTACCTCTTTATCATCAAGAAGCACCAGTATAGCTGGAGAAGACCACACTAACTTGTGCAGAGTTTATAGTGTCTTATATAAGGTGCCCTTCCAGATTTAATTGGCCTACAAAGATGATAAATAGTTTTTGGACTTCAAAGCTAGGGAGATCAGCAAAGCTTGAAGTTATCCATGAAGGCATCTTGGAAACAGAAAGATTTAAACCAGGTCTAGAAGGATGGATTGAATTAAGAGAAGAGTGGGGAAAACATTCCAGAGAACTCTGCACAAGCTCTGTTGTTTCTGGGTGTGTGAAGCATCTTGCCTAATCAGAGTGAGAGTGGTGTATGTGTGCCAAGCAAGCTGGTGTGTGTAGGGAGGGAAAGCAGAGCATTAAAAGTAATTCTGAAGGTTGAAATCTGGCAGAGGAGTTGTAACCTAATGTGAAAGGAAATCAAGAGCCTCTGAAGGTGTTTTGGACAGTGAAGAAACATTTTGATAAGTGGTGCTTCAGGGATATTAATTTGACAGAGGTGTCAAAGTGACTTGGAATGAAGGAGGGAGGCATGTAGAAAGCCTAGATATGGGATGATGGGGGCTTTGATGGAACGCTAGCAAGAAGAATAAAAAAGGGAGAGGGGGGTCTGTTAAAGTATGTAAAGGGAGAGGAGGCAACCAGGACTTGATGACTGGAAAGAAACAGACTATGAGGATGAAGATTGGAGCCAAATATAATACTAGGCTTCCAAACCAGGTAATCTTAAAATGGGGATTGCCTATGTCTGGGGCAGGGAATGTTGAGAAGTTTCTAGTTTGCTGTTAGAAGTGTGGTCCTATGGGAAGAGATGATGAATTGAATTTCCATTCCAAATCTCCCTTTTCCCCAAGACTATATGGCAGCTTAGGAATTTTCTCCCTCATCGTTTTCTCAGTGGTATAACACACAGGACACCATTTGTCCATACTGGTTCATTTTCCCAACAGCACTGGTTAAGCTGTCACTGTGGTCAGGTTGATGGAAACACACCACTGAGCAAGGCAGATCTAGTCCTTGTCCTCCTGGAAGGCAGATATTGAACAAGATATTACAAGTGTCCTTTCTGTGTTCCTAGTATCAAGGTGGCATTTCTTCCCTAGAACAATTCTGCTCTCTACTTTGAAATCTGGAGCATTTATCTACTGGTAAATGCATTTGTCAACTTTTTAGTATGGTTTATGCATTAATGGTAAATGCACTTGTTAACATTTTATTATTATATGTAATAATTAAAAAAAATATCAACAGCACTCATTTATTCCTTTTTTCTACAAGGACTATGACTGTATTTTCAGCCTTCATGCTCACAAACTAGTGGAGGACACAGACAACTAAACAGGTAATGCCAATATGGTAGAATAATGTAGTGAGGGGGGAAAGTGCTAGGTACTGTGGAAAGAACTAGTAGGGATATCCACCCAGCCTTGGAGGGGCAGATGACTGGGCAGGGAAGTTTCCCTGACAAGAATAATGAGGTATTAGCTACAAAGGGGTAAGAGGTGGGGGCATGTGTTTATGCTAAAGTTCTAGTTCAAAACCCTGGACACTGGAAAGGCCTAGGCTTGTTGAGGATTGATTTATAACCTAGAATTTTATACCTAGCAAAAATACCCATCAAGATATGAAAAAATAAAAGGAAAGGCATGTTTCAATCTGCAGTGTCTTAAAATATTTACCTCCCCGGTATCTCTTCCTAGGAAGCGAGTGAAGGACTTGAACCAACAAAACCAAGGAGTAAATCGAGAGAATAGACAACATGGGAACAACTGCATGGATATCATGTAAGTAAGGACAGGCTTAAAAGGGTTTTATAGGCAAAGGAAGGAATTGGAGTTCATTATAGTGACAAAAAAATGTTAAAGTTATAAAAGATAGTCCAAAATAATGATTTTTATTTTTAATACTATGGACCCTTTCGAGCAACATTGTGACTGACTTCAATCAGAATCAATAGTTTTAATCTGGTTTTCATATTTTGTTTCTCTTGGAGAAGGATCCTGCTTTTTAAACAGTTTGGAAGCCACTGTATCAATAAAACCTAAAACTGTGTATAAGTATTACTTAAGCAACCTTGTGCAATTTGGCAGGCGCCCCAGAAGATCCCCAGGTCAACAAGTTGTAAGAATTTTAAGGTCTATGTAAGTGGCCTTAGGTTATGAATGTGGTTGGAGCAATGCATGGAGGGAGGGGAGAGGAGGTAATAAGGCTTAGCTACCAAATGTCAGCAGGACTTTTTGCTGGTTTTTCTTCCTTCAGCAGCAAAGGTGATCCCTACAAGAACATTTTTACTTGAACAGATCTGCTTACCAGTTAAGGGCTGGAGCTGCCTTCTCCAATGACTTTCAGACTAACAACAAATAAATTTTTAAAATGCAAACATGGGGTAAGGGAAACACAGCATGACTATAGCTCCTTTTCCTACTGAACTTTGCCACAGCTGGAATAAGGCAGGAGTGTGTGTGTGTGTGTGTGTGTGTGTGTGTGTGTGTGTGTGTGTGTGAGAGAGAGAGAGAGAGAGAGAGAGAGAGAGAGAGAGATCATTGGGCTCAGAAGATATTTATGGACATGTTATATTTTGGCAAATCATGGTGGAAGCCAGAGCAGGAATCCAGGTGTTCTCTAAAAGTGAAGCCAAGAAGAACCATTAATTTATGGATTCTAAAGACAGACATTTGTTTTCTTTCCACTATCTGCATTTCAAATGCAATGGTTAAAGATCAGCTCAGAAACCAAGCAGTATGTTACGATGTTTACTAGTTTTGCTGGCCATAAAAAGAGTGTTCCCCAGGTCCCCACCAGTTGAGAGAAATCCTTCCTTACTCTCCCCTGACCAACCTCTCTCCCTCCTCCTAAGCAAATGAATTTTAAAAACCTCTCTAAAGTTGTTGGCTGGTGACCTGGAAAATTCCTTTTGCTTTGTTATGCTGTTAATGGTCCATCAGTTTAAACCTCCTACCCCCAGAAACTTTCTTTCTCCTGACTAGACTGAGGAAGGAGGGAGCAAAAGTTAAAAAAGAAAGAAAAGGCTGCTATTACTAAAAGCTTTGGGAAGATTCAAAGGTGGCTGGATGAATGAAAGGAAGGAATTTCATCTGTTTTTACCTGACTGTACAAGAGCTAGCACAAGGGCATTTGTAGAAGGGCCTTCCTGACTTAATAACTTTAGAGGAGAGTGATAATTTTTGAATGTTGTAATAGTAGAATTTTGGTGGACACAGATTTTCTGGGAACCTTCAAGTTCCATAAGTCAGACTTATGTTTGGGATATGAATGCTAGTAAGTGTGTGAATGTTCATAAGTCACTACTTTCCTTATTTTCATTTGTATTGCAGAGTTGGGTCTTGTAGTTGTTAACTGTAAAGATAACAACTATCACTGACTGCATATGCCAGGTACAAGGCTCAAGATTGTTTCTGTATTATTTAATTTCCACCAAACAACTCTGAGGTTAAGCACTATTATTATTTCCATTTTAGAGAGGAAACTGTTTTAGAGACAGAGCAGAGAATCCCACATATGTTCCAAGTGTTATTAGTTCATGCTCTTAACCATGACATTATGCTGTTTTATAAACTACACAGATCTAAGAAAACATAGATAAGAGGAAGCATAGCATGGCCAAGCAATTGCTTCCTAGAGCATGACAGTTTGCCTTCTGTTGGGCAAACAGATTAGGTATTTGCTGAGTTATCAGGTCCTTGTTGCAGGAGATAGTTCTTGATATAATTTTTTAAAAAGATTTATTTTTATTTATTATGCATATAAGAGCTGGGGTGTAGGCCAGAGGTTCAGGGGGTTAGATGATTCACCAGAGACAGAGTGGGGAGCAGAACAGGTAGATCTATTGAAATACACTGCTGAGGGGAGCAGCAGGAGAAACAGGAGAAGTCTCCCTGGCCAGGGGTTGAACTCAGGCCACAGTGGCTGGTAATAGCTTGATAGTGCTGAGACTTAACTCCTTGCACCACCAGGGAGACCCTGGATATAATTTTATCAGCAGACCCCTACTTCAAGCTGTTCAGATTTCTGTCCACCAAGCACTATTGTTTCTTTTTCAGTCTTGTTCTGTCAGATTCCATTTCTCAGCTTCCAGAGAACACATAGGTACACAGGGAAGTCAGAGCCTTTGAACACCAGTGCCATTCCCTTCATCCACCTTTACTACCAAGTAGTCATTTTCCTCTCTTAAGTGAACTTTGCCAATGGAGCTGGCAACTCTCAAATCCATCTTCTGTAACCCAGAAATTGCAAGGAACTCTCCAGAGCTGTAGGGAAGGCAGCCAACCTGGTAAGAGATTGCCTCTGGACTGGCACAGAGGAGAAAGCAAATATGGATGAGTGATGGGATGTTTAACAACAGTTGGAAAAATCTGGAAAGATGACACTGTGTGTGTGTGTGTAGGGGGGGGGATGTATATCCTGAGTAGAATTCCTAGGGCCTGTTTTTATTATTTATAATAGAAATACCTTTATCTTAAATACTTGATTGTTGTCAACAATTTAAAGATTCTGCAGATTAATACAGAGAAAGTGAAAGTATACCATTAAACGTACCACACTCCTTTGCTGTGTCCCCCACCCTCATGCATCTGCACTGTCACTAGTAACAGTTTGGAATCTGCCCTTCCGGACGGTTCGGTTCTGCCGGTTTCCTATGCATGTGTGCGGGAATGGGGGTGAAGGGTGTTTCCATAAATATCAATGAGAAGATCCCATTCTATACCTGGTATATCACAGGCATCTTTCTGGTCCATCTGCTAAATTCTTTTTCTTTTTAACAGCAGCACAATATTCCACTATAAGAATGGATGCTCAGTAAATGCTAAGCACTACCTTTTCCTCATTTCAGCTTTAACAGATCTTTTTTTTCCCTCAGCAACCTGTCCCAGCTCCCACTTATTACGTCTTCCTCTGGGTTCTGCCTCTGGGGAACTGCACAAATGGGAAAGTGGTCAAAAGGTGAAAAGGGCAGCAGTGGGCCCCATATGGGAGAGTGCATGTGTTTGTTGGGGGTGGTGAGTGCATTGTATCCTGACCATACTGGGGTACGCAGGAAGTTCTTCTCTCTCCTCTTAGCCCTGCCAAATGGTTCCTCTGTCTGGTTAAGGCAAAATGTCACATTTTATGAGAATCATTTTTAAAAACAACCAAGAGGATCAATGTGGAGAAACATAAAAAGGTGTTTTCTTAGAGTTTAACTCTCATTTGGGACCCGTACTCTGAGCATGCACACCTTGCGGCTGTCTAAATGACCAGAAGCCATCCCGGCCAGTCCTCTGTCTCCATCTAAGACATCTGAGCAGCCTATGTATGAGCAGTTAAAGCATCCCTTGCTCTTTTCTGGTAATTGGTAACTTCATTAGGTAGAAATTTGGTTTTTGTCTGGAAAACCACTCCAGATTAGAAGATTCAAGCTAGACTACTTATTAGCTGTGTGCTCTTGACCAAATTTCATATCCTTTTTGTGCCTCAGTTTCCTCAATGGTAAAATGGGGATAATGGCAGTAACTATCTAATTTGGTGGGGGTTTTCTCTGTAAGTTAAATTAGATAAAATACATACACAGCATATTTGGTATAGTACATGGTAGATGCTAAGCACTCAGCAATATGTACCGTTATACTTAATCCAAATAGCTCTCATTGCATTTTAAATGCAGACTTTAGAGATCATCTAAATGATTGCTAGCTGGCTGCACACTCAACTCACATGATGCCTTAAAAAACGCTAGTGCAGGGCCTCCCTGGTGGTGTAAGGGGTTAGGATGCAACCTATGAAGCTATCCTGCAGCCACTGCAGCAGGAGTTTGATCCCCGACTAGGGGGCGACCCACATGGCACAGCAGACCTCTCCTGACCCGCCTGCTGCTCCCCTCAGCAGTGTATTTCAGTAGATCTGCCTGTTCTGCTCTCCATTTTGTCTCTGGTGAATCCTCTCACCCCCCATACATCTCGCCTGTACCCCAGTTCTTGTATGCATAAATAAATCTTAAAAAAAAAATGCTAGTGCATAGGTCCTATTACCAGAGATTCTGATTCCCTTGATCTGTAGTAGGATGTGTGTTTTAAAATATCTCCCTGGGAAATTCTAATTCATAGTCAGGGTTGAGAAAAACTGGCTGTAGTTCCCTGTTCTCATTTTCCAGATGAGGAACTCTGTGGCCTAGACTCGGGAAGCGCCTTGTCTGATTCTATAGCCAGAGTAGAGGCCCTAGGTTCTCTTATCCTGGATGCCAAACTTCAAGGCTGTCCTCAAGAAGGAATCTGCCCCAGGGGTGCCCTTCAGGTGGTCCTGGGATGTGTAGGGGTGCTGCCTACTTCCTGTCTCTTTGGTGATAATGTTGCTTATATGCCTGGACTAATTCTTCCTAGAGCTGGCACTTTTCACCCTTAGGGTCTTAAGTCTGGTCTTCAGAGAGATGATCTCCCTTTATAAAAAGCCCCTTTTCTAGAATATGACCCTTTGATTACAGCAACTATAGACAGTATGCGAAACAATCCTGTTCCTTCATTTATTGACTGAGAACCATTCATTTATTTATAGGGATGTAAGCCACCTGGGAACATGAATCCTGTTAGTCTTGTTCCTGTTCTACCGGGCTGAGAATGGTGACCCGTGCTTATTAAAAAAAAAAATAATAAATTAATTGAAAAAACCCTCCTTAAATGACTGAATGAACGAAATCCCAGGAGAGCGGTTGAGTATTTTTTATTTTTCTGGCCCTAGCCATCTGATTCTCATTACTTCTACAGCTCTAGAAGCCTCTCTGCTCTAGCGTTTTACAAATCTCGTGTGCATACGTCGACATTTTAACCATAAATCCACAGAGTTTTGGGGGCTGGAAAAATCGAGGCGAGGGAATTGGGGTAAAAATAGGGAAGGGGGTAAAAACTACAAGGAGGTCCGAAGCCAGGTCGTCTCAGCCCAGGAGTTAGGGTGGAGAGCGGAGTCCTCGGGCCGGCGCCCCCGGGCCCCCCCGCCCCCCGCCCCCGCGGGAGATGGCCCCGGGCCGCGACCTCCATCAGAGGGTGCGCGGCCGCCGTCTCCGCGGTCCTGGGGGCGACGCCGCGGGAGGGGCGCGATCTGGGTCGGGGACCCCGGGCGGCAAGGGCTGCAGACCCGCATTCCGGCCGCGCACGCCCCCGGGGGTGGCGCCTTGGGGAGGCTGTATTTTTATTTTATTTTATTTTTTTTGGAGCCGCAGGGGCGGGGGCTGTGCCTGTCCCTTTAAGAGCCGAAGCGCAGCCCCCGCCTCGCAGGCGCCCGGAGCCTCACAAAAGAACAGGATGTTGTTGATTTGTCACCAAACCACAGAGAGGAAATGATTGTAAATTTCCTTTAAACATCCCCACCGCGCTCCGGCCGCCCCCGCTTCCGCCTCCGCCACCCCCGCCCGGCCGGGCGCAGCGGGGCCTCAGCGCTCCCGCGGGGCGCCTGCTCCCCGGCCGGCCCGGGGGCGCCTGCGGGAGGACCAGCCCCCCGCCCCCGCCCCCCGCCCCCCCGCCCCCGCCGCGCCCGGGGTTGCGTTCCAGCCGCTTTCTTCTGGGTATTTTTTCAACAGCTGCAGCAGAGAAGGGGCCTCGGCCCTTGTGGACCTGCGCGCCGTCCTGCCCTCCTTGGGCATTTTCCTCCTCGGGCTAAAAAGACCTTCACTCAGGCGCTGGATTTGGCCTCATAACATCCTTGCTGAGGCAGTAGCCATGGGCTCAAGAGTGTGTGTGTGTGTGTGTGTGTGTGTGTGTGTGAGTGTGAGAGTGTGTGTGTGTGAGAGAGCGTGTGTGAGTGTGTGCGCGCGCGCACGTGTGTGTTGGGGGAAGGGAGACTGAGGCGGGGGGGGGGGCGGGGGTGGAGGTTGTGTGAGTAGCGGAAAGTCTCCAGCTCCTGGAATCCCCACTCCTAGCCCTACTCACATCCCCACTCCCCCCCCACCCTCCCCGGGCTCTTGGCACATCCTACTTAAGTTTGGGTCACTCCAGAGATTACGTTTGTAACCACTGAGAGATACTGCCACCGGAACGTTGTAAAAATTCCAGATCATCAAAGGTTTCCATTGAGAAGTCCAAAGCAACAATTACTTTATCCGCCACTTCCAGCCGAGCACTCCTCTTTCAGGCATCGCCTGGGTCTCAGTTCCACCTGTACCTTTCTGCACCCTTACCTCTTCTGACCCTCCCCCGCAATGATTTCTGAAAGCCTCTGGTGGGGTTAATGTTTGCTCCCAACCTGCGGCCCATGGCGGAGTGGTCGAGTCTGGTCTGTGGTCTAGGGAAGGGCTGCCTTTGCTGTACAGAGTGTTCTTTTGGAGCAATTAATGCTTAAGATTCTGGCGTTGGCTGCAGTAGGATTCTTGGCTTGAATATTCAAAGCAGCAGCTAATGTCCCAAGCCCTTTGCTTAGCCATATTCTCTCAAGTATTCTTTATAATAATCCCGTGAGATTGGGCTATTGCCTTGTTTGGATTAGAGTACTGAGGTTCAGAGAGGTTGAGGAACTGGAGCAGCTCACACAGTGTCAGGCACGTGACAGCACTCCCTTACCATTTACTGAGTACTAGTGTCCCTCTTTAGTAATTTAAATCTGACTGTAAGGTTAGGGGAACAGGTAGTGGGTAGCAAAGGGAGCACAGTGTCTCTTTGTTGTTGGGTTTTTTGTTTGTTTGTTTTTTTTTTTTGGTCATCTCAACCACAGAGAATCTCTGCACCAGATCCCACTTTCTGGGAAAAGAGAACTTGACTGGCTGACATTCCCAGACAGGAATCTTCCCTTTCGGGGCCGAATGAGCAAGATCCTGTGTGGCTCAGAGGCAGAAAGGGTCCTGGTGTGGAGTTCTGAGTTATTTCTCTTTTTCTTGAATGGGAAAATGGGATGCTTTACAACAATTATCTGGTGCTTGATTCCTGAGACTGAACAGCCTTCTTCATTTTCAAAACTTCAGATTCTGATTCTAGGCTCCTAAGGGGGAGGGTAAGAGATGGCTTGGTGGGGGAGGAAGGGCCGCGTTTGGATATCAGCCATGTCATGTAGAGCAGTTAATGATAATGTGCCTGCTCTGTGCCAGTGGTACCAGGTGCTATATATATATGTTTTCTCATTTGATGCTAAGAAGGACCCAAAGAGATAAGAAGTTGGTACCCAGAGAGATTATACACCTAGATGGTGGAGCTGGGGTCCGCATCCTCTTTACAGAGGCCCCTCTGTGCAAAAGGCAATCATCCAGGTGCCCCAGACATGAGACTGCAGTGCTTGCCTTCAGTCAGTAAGGAGAGCCAAAAGGGTCCTAGATGCTGGTGGATTATAAGGGAGAAATACAGTGGCCTTTGGCTCCTTTGTGCTGCAGCTGTCTGCAGTTCCTCAACTCTGAGCGCATTTGTTGATGGATTTCCAGAGCGGCTGCCGTATCTCCACCTGTCCTTTTTGCTTTTATAGATTGCCAGTCACGGGGGCATCCGGGTCCCAGCACTTGGGAGGGAGAGCCATCTGCTTAATTGTTTCCATCCCCAGCATGCTGACTGAGTAGGCCAGCTCAGGGCAGAACAGGACACCAGGAGGCAGGGACCCCTGCCCTGCTATCTCTTGGCTTTAATTCCTATCCTGTGAAGAGCTGTGGTCTATGTGGTCTCCAAAGGCCCTTCTAGTCATTAGCATTTGAAGAATAGCTTCTATTCATTCATTCAGTTAATTTTCATGAAATATTCAGGTACCTGTTATAGGTGCTGGAGAGACAACAGTCAATAAAACGAAAGTTTTGCCTTCTTGGAGTTTACCTTTCAGGTGATGGAAACCAAAAAATATGTAAAAATATTAACATATATGCACATTCATACATATATATCAATGCTGTGAACAAAAATGAAGAGCATGAGTGTGTCTGTAGTTTGTATGAGAGGAAGTCCTAGTATTTTATGTTACTTTATTTAAGGTGGTAAGAGAAGGCTCACTGATAAGGTGGCATTTGAGAAAGAAGGGAAGGAGTAAGTGAACCATGCAGCTTTCTGGAAGTTTGCTTTAGGCAGTTAGAATGACAAAGAAAGACCCAGGGATGGGAGTATGCTGATTAGTACTTACAGTTTGTCAGACACTGTGCTAAGTGCTTTATGGTATATATTTAATCCTGTTATCATTGAATTTTATTTGATGAAGCCAAGACTCAGAGAGGTTAAGTGTCTTGCCCCAGGCCACACAGCTAGAGGCAGCAGAGGTGCAATTCAAATGCTAGTCATGCTTTTTCCCAATTGAGGACTCAACTTTGGGAGCTGTGGTTTCACCATGACTGGGTTCTTTGGCTTTCTTGGGGATGAAGCTTCAACAGTGGCCAAGGTGACTCTTGGCCCCTGAGTTGCATGAGTTGCATAATTTTGGGAAAAGCGTTCAGGTCCTGAAGTTCTATTTTGTGAGTGGAAGAAGGTAATATGTTTGCTGCTGGAAAACCCCACGTTGTGTTTATGGCAGAAGGGGAAAAACACCTTCTGATTAGTGTGAACAGGGGAAATGAGAGAATGGGGTAGTCCGATCACTCTGCCCAGCTCCTTAGCTTTCATTTCCCCACGATGGGCCCAACTCAGTGTGTTGTATTATACAGCGATAATTAAACGCTTAGATTAGTGAACTGAGATTTATAGGGCAAACAGGAGCCAGAGGAGAAAACGACAGCCATCTCTTTTATTTGCAGGCAGATATCCAAATTGCCACTTGCTTGCTTTTTCTTCCTTACACTATCACCTACTCTATTTAATTAGATCCTTTCTTTCTTGTGTATCATTTACAGCATCCGCTCAGCCTGCTGCTCAGAAGAAGGTTTGAAGCTGTGTTCTGAATCCTTACTCCTAGTCCAGACAAGATGAGTCAGGAACATGGCAAACAGAAGCCCAGGGGGGTGCACCTTGGCTTCAGGCTGCCAAGCCTGCCTATCCACCCTGGAGAAGGACCAGGGAAACTGAACTCCAGTGCACAGAGGAAAACCACAAGCAGATGACTGCTCTCAGCACCAAATAGAAAGAGTTAAGTCCTGTCCCCAAATACTCATTGAATTTTTTACTCTATTCTCAGTGTCATTCTAGACCCTGAATGGGGTATAGGATAGGGCACATAGAGATGCATGAAATACTCTCAACGTTTACAATTTAGTAGAAGACTAGTTAAAAAAACAAAACAACAAAGCTGATGAGACCTTTTAGCCAACTTTATTTGTTCGGTAAATATTTACTGAGTACCTACTGTGTGTCAGTCATTGTTCTCAGTACTGAGGGGACACAGCAGTGGAAAAATACCAAAAAAAACAAAAAAACAAAAAACCCACCCTGTAAATTTGCCATCTACCCTTGGGGGAGGAACAGAGCAGTAAATTCATTATTAAAGAGCATAAGGACTTTGAAGAGAACGTGGGGAAGGTGGCTAAAGAGCACTGGGGCTTGTAATTATAAAAGAAGTGAAAGCAGCCTGACAAAGCCTATTTGGACTGTGGGTTTTGACACCTATTAGCTGTGCAACCTTTAAGTTTCTGTAATGAATTGATCAGAACCTCATTTTTCTGATCTGTAAAGTGGGGCTAGTCACAGACTCTTATAAAGGGATTGAATGAGACCAATAATACATCCCTAATTAGGGCTTGGTGAATGTTAGCTGTCGTTAGTATTATGTGCTTATAGGCTGATGGGGAGCCGAGGAAGGAGTGACTGATTCAGGTGGAATAGAAGGATCATTATCCATGTCACCTTTGCTTTTGCAGTAGTCACAGTTTGCCTCTGCACAGAAAAGGCAGCAGTGCAAGTGAACTCCCGGCAATAGGATCAGAGAGGATTTAGATAATGGTTTGCTGAGTGGGATGTAGGTGGGAGTGAGACGATTGTCAGTAGTTTTCATTCTCTTTTAAATTTTATTTTCGACATGCTTTTTGTTCACTTATATTCCACAACAAGCCTGGCAGGGACTGGGGCTGCCCACTTAACAAACGGGAAAACAGGCACAGGATGTGAGTGCCTGGCCAAGGTCACCTCCAGTCTCCAGAGGAGATCTCCTGCAGGCCTAGAGATGAGTCATCCTAGAGTGTTCCTCCCTGGGTGAAATCACAAAGGAAGGAAGGTTTGGATTTATTGCAGGCAGCCCTGGAAGTTTCCTGTTCTTGAGAAATCTCATAAACAGTAACTCCTCCACCTGAGAGCCTTTCTTATCTGAGGTCAGTCTTCTGAGTAGCCTCAAAGCCCCCAGAAGATACAGAATCCGATCTGAGGTGAGCCACAGGACATTAGAAAGCCTTTGGCAAATGCAGAGAAGAAAGGAAGAAGAAATGAGAGAGTGTATAGTAGTTGAGATCATGGACTCTGGGTTCAGACAGATCTGGGCTTGGTGTTTTTGCAAATCACAAAACCTTCTCTGAGCCTCGTTTTCCTCATTTGTAAGATGCAATAAGTACCTAGGTTGCTGGAAAAGTGAAATAAGAGAACGGAGTGTCTAGCACAGTGCCTGGCAGGCAGAGGCCCTTAGTAATGTGAACGGTTATTATTGGAGAGCTAAGAGGGCTCTGCTGGGTAAGGGAGAGGGGGTGGGTGTAGAGAGGGTCCCTAGATTACTGCATTCCTACTAATTAGATGAAGTTTTGATGAAGCTCTTTCCATCTGAGGCATTTAGGTTCTTTTGCACAGTAGATGCCATCTCAGTCCTCTAGGAGTTTATTCTGGGAACTGCCGAGCATGGCCAGACAAATGTCTGCTGTCTTGTGGTCCTCACATTGTGGTTCAGTGACACGGAACCCTGGGAGGGTCCCCCTTTGGTTCCTTCTTTCTCCTCACCTTAACCTTGGCTTCTCTGTTTCAGACTCATCTGCTCTCTTTGTTAATTCCCTATAAATGAAAATAGTCAAGTCCTGCCCTAGTCATCTGCCTCTGATAGAACACACCCCACCTACTGCAAACTCCCTGCCCAATTCCTAAGCCCAGGCAGTGGGGACCCACAGGCTGAGTCCACATTTCACAGAATAAATGTGCTTTTAAGGGGGAGTGACACCCTGTTGGACAGCCTCACAGTTTTCAGAGGGTGTATGAAGGTTCTTGGAGCAAGGTGCAAAAGCTCTGAGAGCACCCCTAAGCATTTATTCAAAACGTTAATTATTATGTTTTCAAATCATGAATGTGCCCTTCATCCTCCAACTTTACTTCCTCACCACTCCCTTTGATGTGGAAGATTTCATTAAGAAAACAGATGACAGATGGGGCTGAAGAATTGCTTAGACTTGGGATGGGAATGATGCAGAGGTTCCATATTTTTCTAATTTTTTAAAAAGATTTATTTATTTATCCATATAAGAACCGGGGTATAGGCCAGATTCGTGGGAGGGTGATCAGATTCACCAGAGACAGCGGGGAACAGAACAGGCAGACTGATGAAATACACTGCTGAGGGGAGCAGCGGGCGCAACAGATGAGGTCTGCTGCGCCATGTGGGACCCTCGCTGGCTGGGATTGAACCAGTGCTGTAGAGGCTGCGGACAGCTTCAGAGCGTGGTGCTCAACTGCCTGCACCACCAGGGGAGGCCCAGTTTTCTAATTTTTTTTTTAATAAATTGTACTAAGAGCAGGCCTCATACCTATAGGAACAGCACGAGGCAGCATGACTGAGAAGGGCAGGGTTATGGATTAGAGAAACTATTTAATTGTATTATTCTAGCCGAAAGTTCTGTTTATGTTTGTATATCTTGTTAAGATATTATAACAATCTTAAATGGAACTAAACAAAAGCCACCCATCCTCTTGTCTCTAAAAGAACCTGCCCTGGGCCTCCCCAGTGGCGCAGCGGTTGAGCGCTGGGTTGCGAAGCTGCCCGCAATCTCTGCAACACCGTTTTGATCCCCAGCTGCTCCCTGGCCACCAGAGGAGGGTCCCACATGGTGCGCAGACCTCTCCTGCTGCCCGCTGCTCCCCTCAGCAGTGTACTTCTGTCCTTCTGCCTGTTCTGTTCCCCGCTCTGGCTCGGTGAATTCTCTCACCCTCCTGCGTTTCTGATGGTACCCAGTGCTTGTACAAATAAATAAATAAATCTTTTTAAAAAAAGGTTTTAAATTAAAAAAATAAATAAATAAATAAAAGAACCTGCCCGTTTGCCTGGAGTCCATTCTCATCTTTATCTTGCACATATTTCACATATGCTCTTGATGTGAACTCTCTCACTAGGGGCCTGGGTTGTGCCCAACCTTTCATGTTTTTTTCGAGGAATCCTCACAATAACCCTAGGAGGAAGGAATTATCAGTCCCACTACTTTGATGCAGAGACCGAAGCTCAAAGATGTCATGTATGTGCCCCGTTGATAGAAATGGCATTCAAACCCAGATCTGATTCCATCTAAAGTCTGCAAACTTAGTGATAGATACAATTTTTGTGACTGTATTTCCCACTACCCAGATTTCTATTATAAACACTTTCCAATCTTCAATAGTCTTCCTAATTATAGTTTAAATTAACTTAAGATTCCCTGAACCATCATTTCTGGAACTGTTTTCTCCTTTGAGGCATTTGTGCTGTTTCCAGTTTTTCACCGTTAAGGATAATGCTTTAATCCCCATTATGCTTAACACTGCTCCCCCCTCCTTCCCTCCTATCCCTGTGGTGGGTGACTAGGTTTCTGATTTCTTTCCAGGGGGAAGCTTAAAGACAGAAGAGAAAGTAGTGCAGAGAATAGACTTTGCTGTCAGACAGAGTATAACCTTAAGCAAGTTATTTAACCTCTCTTTAGCTCAGTTTCCTCTTCTATAAAACGGAGATAATAATGCCCATTTCAAGATATATCATGAGATTTATATGAGGGACCTCCCTCGTGGCCTAAGGGTAAAGTCTCAGTGCTATCATGGCTAAGGCCTGAGTTTGATCCTGGCCAGAGAGCTAACCCACATGACGCAGCAGACGTTTCCTGTCTTGCCCACAGCTCCCCTCAGCAATGTATTTCAGTAGATCTGCCTATTCTGGTCCCCATTCTGGTGAATCCTCTCACCCCCACACCTCTGGCCTACACCCCAGTTCTTCTATGCATAAATAAATAAATAAATAAATAAATAAATAAATAAATAAATAGAATTATATGAGATGATCCATGCAGATCAGCATAGTAGAGACCAGTGTATTAGCACATATGAGGCACTGGATACTTAGAAGCTGAGATCTGAGTTTGGTGGACTTGATTTACAAATGTTTCCAGTTTGGGCTCTATAGTGTTAAGTTTTTTTTAAGGTTAAATTGCTGATATCTTAAAATTGTCAGTGAAACTTTAAAGATGTGCATATCTAGACTGTGTTGAAAATAGTAATATCTGGCAACATTGGACCTGTGTCTCCACATGGTTGGACAGGCCAGGGTGAGTAGCAGCTGACCCCTGTAGATGTGGTGTGAACATCTAGGTATCCCAGGGTAGGGTCCTGAAACAGCAGAAGGGAGAGGGAGAAGCAAGAGAAGCAAGAAAGGAGAGAGCCAACTAAGTGTTGAATCAGGTCAGTCACCTTGAATGGTGAATTTGTTAGTGCATGACTAAGGGGTGCCTAGGGACCCCAAACTGTTAAGGGGTGCTTGCTCTTAAAGGGGTCCGACCATCTGTACACACAAAGGCAAAGAAAGCAGGCTCTTAGTGTGAAAGATTTTTAATAGAATTGGTGTGCATATAAAGAAGAAAGGATATTCCTAATAACACTCTGAAAATCACCAACCCATCCACTTGTGGGCAAATGCCCAGCCAAACAGGCTTAGCCAGAAGTGGGGCCCCTGAGGCCTGAAATCTTGCCACAATCTAAGTTACCTACTGGTGGGAACCACAAGAAAGAGTTTAGGCATGTCCCAGAGAGCTGGGACAGAAAGTGACTCAAGATTCAAAATATACCAATTAATCTACCATGAAGTCAAGATAACAGCTGCCATTGTTTCTGCCAAGGACCTCCCCATGTGTCTCTTTCAAGTGTCTCTACACATCTGTCCTCCAAGTACCTTTTCACATGTGTCCCCTTCATTCCACCTCCCTTTATATATCCATCTTGCTCCTTCCCTGCTGCCTCGCATTCAGGAAGTTCAGCTCATGGTATACTGAGAATTGCAATCCAAGGTGACTGCATGTAAGTGGGGGCGGGGTAAATGGCACCCATTAAATGCTCCTCCCCCTTTTATTTTTTTTTATTTATTTTTTTTTGTTTATACATGCACTGGGTACAGTCAGAAGCACGGGAGGGTGAGAGAATTCACCAGAGCCAGAGCTGGGAGCAGAGCAGGCAGAAGGACCGAAGTATACTGCTGAGGGGAGCAGCGGGCGGCAGGAGAGGTCTGCGCGCCATGTGGGACCCTCCTCTGGTGGCAGGGGAGCAGCCGGGGATCGAACCGGCGCCGCAGAGGCCGCTGGCAGCTTCGCAACCCAGCACTCAACCGCTGCGCCACCGGGGAGGCCCTCCTCCCCCTTTTCAGAAACGATTTGACATGATCTGAAGGGAATTCTGGAGGGGATATTGTATTTCAAAGTCGTTCTGGTGGGAGGCAAGGTGATTTGCTAAGGGCCATTTGTATCAGCTCTCTGAGTCCTGGTGCCTGCCTTTCTCCTCCAGCTACTTAACTGTTTCTCTTTCTCTGGGTCCTCTTATCTGGACCACTTTTCTTCTTGAGACATGGGGATGTTCCCCCAGTTAGTTAGTACAGGGAAGAGGGTGGTGGAAGACTTGGGCTGTTGATGCAGGAGCCCTCTGAAGCTGAGAGCAGCACAGAGAGCTCTACATCTCCCTGCCTCGTTTTCTGCATTAGGCAAACTCTGGCCTGCTCGATCATCATCACCCATGTATGAGTTGGTGTGGGACCTAGGTCAGGGTGGCAGTAGCTTTCTGCTTGGGTGAGTGTGAGAGGGAAGGACTGATTTTACTCAGGTAGGAGAGTTTTTATTCCCACTTTTTACAGAAAGGAAACAGAGTCTTAGGGAAATCAGGAGACTTGCCAAAACACAGCTCTGAAGTGGCAAGATGAAGAACAGAGTATCAGCTCTCTGAGTCCTGGTGCCTGCCTTTCTCCTCCAGCTACTTTACTGTTTCTCTTTCTCTGGTTCCTCTTATCTGGACCACTTTTCTTCCTGAGACATGGGGATGTTCCCCAAATTAGTTTCTGTGTGCAAATGCACATTAAATACAGATGTTACAAAGAACCAGCTAGCCCCACCTAGACGGACCCTGTCTAAAGAAGGATAAAGTAGCTGGCAGAGAAAAGCAGAACTTGTTTCCTGAAAACTTTCCCGATAGAAGGTGTGTTTAAGTTTTATTGGTCCAGGACAGAAGTGATGGCTGATATTCCTTCTTTAAATTTTCAAGATTTCAAAAGGCGAGTGACAGCATTCAAAAAAGATAAACACATGTAATTTGCAGCAACATGGATGGAGCTGGAAGGGATCATGCTCAGCGAAATAAGCCAGAAAGAAAAAGAAAAATACCGGATGGTCTCACTCATAGCAGAATCTAGAAAACTTAATTAAGGGACCAGGAAAAAGAATAACTCTAAGAAAGAAAATATCAAAATCAACAAACAACTGTGAACCAGAGACACTCTATGGGGGGTGGAGGGCGGGGAAAGGAGGGCTTGGGGTCAAAGTAAGGGGGTTGTAATTGTATGGGGAATATAAAAAATAAAAATTAAATAAAAAAATAAAATAATAAAATAAAAAGGCGAGTGAGCCTCTGCCCAGGAGTACAGTGCAACTAGAAACACATTTTCCAAGACCAAGCAGTAGTCATTGAATGTTTTCTTCCACAGTGTAAAGACCTCAAAGTCTTTAAAAGTACAAAGTCCCTTAAAAGGGTGTTTGCAAAGGGCATCAAGGTTTTAGAATGACAAGACAGTTAAAAAAAAAATCATTTATGTCATGCTGCAGCTTAAAGGAAAATGAAGATTAAGATTTATTTATCTGAATAAGCCAATTTCTGGGTTGTTAAAAATTCATATATCGGCTTGTGGAACCATTTCCACATTCACAACAGAAAACAAACAAGAAGAAATCAAGGTCTGCAAAACCTTTCCTGGAATAACCAGAAAAGGAAGGAATCCCTGAAATTGCAAGTTTGTGGTATTAATTTGTATAGTGGCAAAATTCTTCACGTTTTTGAATAGTGCATTGTGGGCTGGGTCTTCCATTACATTAGTGTACCACCTTCTTTTAATGGATGCTTTTTCTCAACCATGTTGTTCTGCATTCACTCTGAGCCAAGCTGGTGGTAACCTGCTTTGCACTCATGTAGCCTTGGTTCTTATAACCTTCCTTTGAAATAAGTTTTTTTCATGCCTCTGTGAACACGCTGTGAGATAAGGCTCCCCCTAGAGTTTTGCATTATGGGGAGCCCTGAAAGAAGGATGATGACCAAGCTGTGAAAGGCTCCCTAAGGGGAAGTTGGTGGGGATGGCAGGATTTGAATCGCATCTGGATGACCCTTAACAGATACTGTTCTCATGACCCAATTCAGCTTTAAATTAGCAACTGTGTGCTGAGTCCCTTCTTCAGAGAAAGGCACCCTGATAGGAAGGGACCTTGGAGGAAATGCTGAAATGAGTCAGATCATTCCTCTCTTCAAAGTACCTGTAATCTGGGGGTAGTTGGCGGTACCATCCTTTACTGTATAGAAACGTTTGTTGACCTATAATCCTCATTTTACAGATGAGAAAACTGAATCAAAGAGGCCAAGGTCATGCAGCTACGATATTACTTTTTCTAGGTGGCTGTTGCCAGAAGCTCTTATAGTTGAGACAGTGTGCCACCTCATTCCTACAGGCAAGGGAGGTAATGGTCAGGAATGCCCTTAAAGGTCACGCAGAGTCCAAGGTGCCAAGTACTCAGCATGCTTGGTGCTGCTGAACTGAGCAGAGATTGCAGAACAGATTTATCTCTGAAAGATGCCTCTAGGCTCCTGGCCTAACGTGCAGCTGAGCTCAGGGGCTCACCGACTTGAGTTTTCCTGTGGGGAAGGGTCCCCGCTTTGGCACATAGACTCAGGAGACCTCCTGTCCCTAAACATTCTCCAGTAGGACAGAAGCCATGGAGGGCCCACTGAGTTAAGTTGTGCCTTATGGAAATAGCTGCTTTGGGCTGCACGGGAGAGAAGAGGGCTGGGGGATGCGCTTTGTTCAGAAAGTAGTGAGCCTCAGAGCCTTGGTTTTGCAGGCCCCACTACCTTGGAGCTTTGGGAACTCTCCCAGCCTGTCTGCTCAGCTGGAAGGTGAAAAAGGCATCAGAGTCACACTGTCTTTCTTGCAATCCTAGGAGGATATTCGGGAAATGTCCGAGGTCATTGTTGAGCACAGAGTAGATGCTTCAGCCATGTTTCTTTCCTTCTTCTGCCTCCTTGCCTCCCTTCCCTCTTCATTTCTAGCTGGTTAAGATGCCCTGTTGGTTCCCCTGCTGCCTTCACATCGGTAATGACTGCGCTTCCATCTCACACTCTAGGCTACCCGGTGTCTGTCCCGTTATACATGAAGCTCATTGGAGACGTGCACATCAAGAGTGAAAAATGCTGTGGTGTCCACATAAAACGGCAGGTAGGGGTACAGTGAGGCCATTTGTACTGGGCCTTGACAGTCACCCAGGCTGGGTGTTCATCCTAGCCTCTGCCACAAGGTATGTTATTTAACTTCTCTGTGCCTCTGTTTCCATATTTGCCAAGTGTGGGTGTGAACAGTATATACCTCTTAGAGGTTGGGGGAGTATTAAAAGCAGTAGTGCCCTCGAGCCCCTGGCAATGGTGAGTGCTAGGCACTACTACTTAAAACAAACACCGAATTCAACTGGAAGGGACTTCAGATGTCAGATGTTTTATTTTAAAAAACCATTTATTTCAGTAAGTGACAATAGCAATAACTAATAACAATCAGTAACATTTATTAACACCATGACCAGGCACTGTGCCAAATCCTCTTCATATATTGTTTAAAAATGTGAAGGTAGGGGCCTCCCTGGTGGCAGAGGGGTTAAAGACAGCACTATCAAGCTATCTCCAGCCACCGCAGCACAAGTTCAATTCCCCAGCCAGCCAGGGAGCTGACCCACATGGCAGAGCAGACCTCTCCTGTCTTGCCTGCTGCTCCCCTCAGCAGTGTATTTCAGTAGATCCACCTGTTCTGCTCCCCACTCTATCTCTGGAATCCTCTCACCCCACTCCCACACCTCTGGCCTATACCCCAGCTCTTGTATGCATAAATAAATAAATCTTTAAAAAAAAAAATAAAAATGTGAAGGTACAAGTGGGTGTGTCTCATGCAAACCCCCAGATCTCTCCATACAGGCAGCCACTGTTACCAGCACTCCGTGTATATTTAAGATGTCCTCGGCGTATGTACAAATATTAAATCTCTTTTTACCTCTTCAGCTCTAAATGAGGAAACTTGGGCTGAGAGAGGAAACACAGCAGACTGTAATAATAGCTCCTCTTCTGGGTGTGGGGTGTGATTTTGAATCCTCACTGGAACCCTGTAGAATGAGCTGAATTGTGTAGGAGAAACACTCCAAGCCTTAGTTTACCTCAGTGGGTTGACTAAGGATTACATGAGGAAGTCCATAAGGAGTTTTTTGGAGTTGCTGGTTCATAATGACTGCTCAGGGGCTGCATGGGTGCATCAGGTTTTATGGGGGTTCCAAGCTTGTACAATTTGAGGTCTGTCTTCAAGAGAAATAATACAAAATTATAAATACAATATTAGAAATGTAAGTGAATATTATTTAGGGTGAGAAAAGAACTCCAACAATTTGCACATTGAAAAACCAACAAGTACCTCAAACATGATAAAATCCAGAAGAATAACAAAATATTTTTATTCATTAACTGCTTACCACACTGCTATAATAATACTTGTTATTCCTAATTATTTGGGCTCCATACTCCTTGATTACTTCTTCATATGATAACAATTCTCTAAAATAATTTTCTCTAGAGAGAATAAAAAATTCAGCCCTTTTCCAGCATGGTTGACCAAAATTTGTTTTTCACTGTAGATATTTTAGATGCAGATAATGAACAAATTCACAGGGTCACATGTACTGTTTGTGGTGTAACTGTGTTTCGGTCCCACAAACAGGAATTTTGGCAAACTCTGTTTTGTATAATTTCCATCAAAAATGAAAAAGGAAACAATGGCACGCCACAGTTGTGCTGCATCTGATACAACAGGTCCTGGAGTAACCTTTGTTTTTTTTTTTTTTTTTTTTTTTTTTTTTAAAGAGGCATGTATTTTTATTTATTTATTTGTTTGTTTGTTTATACATGCACTGGGTACAGTCAGAAGCGCGGGAGGGTGAGAGAATTCACCAGAGCCAGAGCAGGGAGCAGAGCAGGCAGAAGGACCGAAGTACACTGCTGAGGGGAGCAGCGGGCGGCAGGAGAGGTCTGCGCGCCATGTGGGACCCTCCTCTGGTGGCCGGGGAGCAGCCGGGGATTGAACCGGCGCCGCAGAGGCCGCGGGCAGCTTCGCAACCCAGCGCTCAACCGCTGCGCCACCGGGGAGGCCCGAGTAACCTTTGTTTCATTTAACATGGTTTTGTTATAATGTTTCTTTTTTTTGTTATAATGTTGATGTAGGGGAAAAAAAATCCCAGCTGATGTTGAACAAAATGACCTTATTGGTTATTGGAGGACTGCTGTCCTTAGGGTTGTTTTGCTTAAAGTCACAGTTACCAAGAAACTATGGAGGAAGTTATGGAGGACTTAGTGTATATTTTTTGACAGAAGGAAGCATCTGCTTTCACCCAGACCCTCCACTCATCATTTGACAGATCTGGCCATTCTCTCAGACTGGCAGCTGACGCCATATATTTAAAATCTTCTCCTTTCCTCCCACACACTTCACTATTGGGTACTCTAGGGCATGCTCGTCTCCCGCTGATGGTTTCAGGACCTGGGTGGTGGCACTGGTGTCAGGAGGACTCCTGGGAGCTGGCCTGAACTGAAATGTAGCAATAACTCAGTTGTATATCCTGCTCCACTCAAACTCAGGATACTGCTGACTCGACTCCTGTTTGGGTGTTCCATTACTGTTCGAGGCCACTGTAACATCACAAAACAGGAAGATAAAAGAGACGGAAGGGAAAATGGAATGAAAAGAGACAGGTCTCCTTCCAGGTATGGCTAAGACTTTACTTTGGCAATGTTAGAGGATTGATGTTAGAGGAAATGATGAAGTTGAAGTGCTGGGGCCCTTGATTGCACCAACCCTTTCCAAGGCCCTGGGAGGGGGTTGGGAAAGAAATGTTTACACAGAAGTCACCAGGTTCTGCAGGATAGACCTCCCAAGTATGTCCAGAACAGGACTTAACATCATTACCTAGGGGTGAAGAGGAAATTTCCTTCACCCTCTGGGTTCTCACACTAGTCAAAAAATCAAATTAACATCATTCAGATTAGTAGGAGCACAAACTTAATTACATACATATAATGCATCCACATGGATGTAGATGCTAAAGTCAATGGGACAAAAAAAAAATTAACAAAACACAACAGATAAACTCAAAAGAAGAAAAAGGAAAAATATATAAAATGAAAAAAGAAACAATAAGCAATAAAGGAAAAAGTCAAGAAGAACAAATAAACAACAAATACGAAATAAAATGAAGTGAATGGAACAAAGTGAGGGAATATATCTTAAGCTGAGGAATGGGATGGGGCCTGTGGAGGGAGGAGGGTCCACAGCATGAAGACCAGCTGCTCTATAGTTAGATGTTTGACTTGCCATACAGCTAGGTTTCTCCAGGAGAAGGTTATTTCTGATAAAAACCTAAATTCTGGAATACCTCCGGTTCTCATTGTTTTAGGTAGTGAAGGAAATGGTAAGTTTTGTGTGAGGCTGCAGGACCTTGACTCAAACTCAACTCAAAATAATCCACATGCCCAACTGACACATCTTGCAGATCATATTGGGGACATACTGGGGAAGCCTATCCTGCAGAACTTGATGACTTGTGTGTAAACAGTTTCTTTTTTTTTTTTTTTTAAAGATTTATTTATTTATTTATACAAGAACCAGAGTATAGGCCAGATGCGCGGGAGGGTGAGAAAATTCACCAGAGACAGAGCAGGGAACAGAACAGGCAGACTGACGAAATACACTGCTGAGGGGAGCAGCAGGCACGAGAGGTCTGCTGTGCCATGTGGGACACTCGCAGGCCGGCTGGGATCGAACCAGCGCTGCAAGGCTGTGGACAGCTTCACAGCGCAGCACTCAACTGCCTGGGCCACCAGGGGAGAACCGTAAACATTTCTTTCCCAGCCCCCTCCCAGGGCCTTGGAAAGGGTTGGTGCAAGCAAGGGCCCTGACGCTTCAGCTTCATCAGCTTCACTGTGTACCTGGTTAGCTATCTTTAATATTTGTGGCCAAGAGCAGTGTCCTTTGAGAGAGAGAGAGCTAAACAGCACACTTAGGAGGTGTGTGACCCGTTGACATATTAATCCCCTCCATAAACCAGGGTTCCTTAGTAGTAAGCATGATACTGTTAATGCTACCTACCCCACAGGAAGTGTAAACTCCAAGAGAGGGGGCACTGGGCTGACTGTTTATTGCTGTGTTAAATGTGTCTAGAATACATAGTTCACACTCAACAGTGATCTGTTTTGTAATTTCTTTTATTTTATTTTATTTTTACGTAGAAGAACTGGGGGGTAGTCCAGAGGGTGCAGGACATGAGAGGATTTACCAGAGATAGAGTGGGGAGCAGAACAGGCAGATGTACTGAAATACACTTCTAAGGGGAGCAGCAGGCGAGAAAGGAGAGGTCTGCTGCACCATGTGAGTCAGCTCCCTGGCTGGGGATCCAACTCAGGCCATAGTGGTGATGGCATTGAAACTTAACTAGTAGGCCACCAGGGAGGCCCTGTTTTGTAAATTTAATGAAGTGCAGGGTATTGGGTGTTAAGCTTCAGGCTCTCAGAGAAAAGGAAACTGAGGCACAATGAGCTTAAGTTTACAAACTGCTTCTAGTCAGGGAGATCCAGGATCTCTGGGGGTCCTTTCCTTCCCACTGACCCTCCCATGTGAGCTGAACAGGAAGGGGATGCTTAACTCACTTGAGATAATTACCTGAGTTATTCCCTCTGTTGTGGACATGAGCCAGAGTTCCTGATTTCATTCCTGGAATTCACTCTGATCCACTGAATCCACTGTTCCAGAAACTTGCCTGTTTTCTCTCCCTCCCCAACCTGATCTGGGTCCCTGGGGATGGTGGGAGGCAAGGAGACAGTTGGAAGAACAAAGGTGAATGGTTTTGAGCCATAAAATAGTAAGCCTGAAAAACAAGTTTGGAAGATGAATGGCTTTGGGGCTTGTGGTATTTAGCAGGGGCAACTCTCAGAATTATTGGCATTCCTGCCTAAGAACTCTGGAGGCCCCCCTCATGGGTCAGAGGTGTCCCTTCTTTTCAGCTCCCCTCAATTCTGAGAAGTCTTCAAGCATAGCTGGAAGTCACCCTGTGCAGCTGAATGTTGCCGGTGAGGTCAAAGGGATCACCTCAGTGAGCAGTCATCTTGTCTTTACATGACAGGAGTTGTGGCTTAGGGAGCCATGTGGCTGAAGACAGTCACTTGGTTTGACACACAAAGCAGGTGACAGAACTCCAATCTGGGCCCCCCAGATGGAACACACCTCTCTGACCTGTTTCTCCTCTGCCTGATGTAGATTTCCAGCCAAGCTGTACACCCGCTTCTACCACTTCTTTTTTATTACAGGCTGCCCTGTTGGGTGGGCCTCTGCCTGGGTTGCTTCTCCTTTCTATAAGCAGGGGCTCCCCCGCCTCCCCCAAATTAACAAGCATAGGATATTGCAGCCTCTATTTCCAGCCTGAATCTCCCTCCAGCTCTGGGATAATATTTATATACAAATGCTGGCTCTGATCTCTACCCAGGAAAACACCAGCTGCTAGTGGAAATCTTTTCGAGTATGATAGAGAGCAGGCGCTGGGCCTCCTGTGGGCCCCCTCCTGCTTCTCTGGAGGGTGTCAGGGAACAGCAAGTGCATTTTTTTTGGTGTGTTTTTCAAAAGCTTTCCAGAGCTATGGCCAGGGAACTGAAGACCTGTCAGAGTCCAAAAGGTTTCATTCCATTTAGGACAGATAAAGGGATTAGGTAGGACTAACAAATGCATTATTGTTGCTTTTGATAGACATTTCTTTTAGGGAAGGCAAATGCAGAAATGAGGATGCCCAAGATCTGGGTGGCCAGTGTTGTGAAGATGCCTGGAGACAGGCACTCATAAACTGTTGGCAGGGATGTAAATTAGTGCATCCTTTCAGAGAGAAATTTGGCGATATCTTTCATAAAAACTGAGGGTTGCATCAAAAATATCATTGATGCACCAATTCCAGGCCTTGGAAACTATCCTAGAGTGGATGCTTGCCCATGAATACCAAGACCTCAAGTCCTACTCTCAAAAATGCTCACAGCCACAAGAAATAGGAAATCACCTCTGAGTCTCTCAGCCGGGTTCATGCAAACAATGGAATACTCTGACCATTACCAAAAAAACCAAAGTAGGTAATAATGGCCACCACAATATGGTAATATGTATTCTACACTGTTCTCAGTGCTTTACATATTTTATAGTATTCACATATTTACAATATGAAGTCACTGAATCTTCACAACAATTCTTTGGTTATTGTTACTGGAATGTTTTAATATAGGAGGAAAGAGATGTTAAGTAATTTGCCTAAGGTCACATAGCTCGTAAGTAAGGAGCTGAGCTTCCACCTGTTTGTCTAGATGTGGAAAGATGTCCTTGACTTCTTAAGTGAAAAATTGAAATAGCAGAGAAATTGTTTATATAAAAAAAATGGGTGTGTATATACATATGGGCATATGAATAAATGATCTACATTTGTAAAAGTAAAGATCTGGAAGAATGCAGCAGTTTTCTCCAGGAGTGGAAGTGAGATAAAGAGGAACTTTTACTTTTTTTTTTTTTTAAAGCTTTATTTATTTATTTATGCAAGCACTGGGTACAGTCAGAAGCACAGGAGGGTGAGAGAATTTACCAGAGTCAGAGCGGAGAGCAGAGCAGGCAGAAGGACCGAAGTACACTGCTGAGGGGAGCAGCGGGCGGCAGGAGAGGTCTGCGCGCCATGTGGGACCCTCACACGGTGGCCGGGGATTGAACCGGCGCTGCAGAGGCTGCTGGCAGCTTCGCAACCCAGTGCTCAACCGCTGCGCCACTGGGGAGGCCCTGAGGAACTTTTACTTTTAACTACATAGAGTTTTGTATTTTCTGTAATAAGTGCTTTTAGAACTTTAGAAACAGTAAGCTGGAGCCTACTATCAAGGTAATAATAATGACAAAATAATAATTTAGTTTCCATTTCTAAATAGTCCCCTAGAAAGGAGAAACTTCCTGTAACTAGTAACTTAGAATAACTCTTGTGATTAACTCCAAAGTAAAAGCTATGACACCAACTCCAACAGAGGATGGCTTGTGACAAATTGGATAAAGATGGTCCAGGAATTGTTCTTCTGATTGGTTGAAAGGCATCCTGGGAAATTACTCTTCTCATTACACTCTATAGTCTTCACCTCCTCCAGGAAGCTTTGGCTCAGACATTAGAAGAGTAATGACCATTTTTTCTTTTTTTGACACACAACTCCTGCACATTCCAACTTCATTGCCCCAAACCCTGCATTTAATGTTTTTCCCCATGCACTGTTGCACCTCATGAATTTACTCCAGGTACTTGAGCCTGCATTTCATCACCCTGCCTTCAGGGTCATCCTGCAGAAATGGACTCAAAATACATGACATTTTTGAGAACTTTGAAATTTGTAAATCTTATCCCCATTCATTATTTCAATTAACTGGGGATGGTGCCTTTCAATGTCTCTTTCATAGTTAAACCAAGAATTGTTTTGGAAGAGGAAACTGAGGGCTATCAAAATTTTAATCCTTATTTTTAAATTCCACTGTTTAAATATTGATTTGTGAGATGTGAGTCATCACAGAGAATATATAAAAATCAAGCCAAACTAAACAAAACCCAAACGGTATCTGCTTTACTTATAGACTTACTGTGTCAGGTTAAAACTTACCTGTGTTTCCATGTGTTTTCTTATTTTATTATTTTTTTTAAAGATTTATTTATTTATACAAGCACTGGGTACAGTCAGAATCCCAGGAGGGTGAGATTATTCACCAGAGCCAGAGCGGGGAGCAGAACAGACAAACTGAGGAAATACACTGCTTAGGGGAGCAACGGGCGTGGCAGGAGAGGTCTGCACACCATGTGGGACCCTCCCTTGCTGCCGGGGATTGAACTGGCACTGCAGAGGCTGCGGGCAGCTTCGCAGCCCAGCGCTCAATCGCTGCGCCATGGGGGAGGCCCCTGTTTTTGTATTTTAATACGCAGAGCAAGTTTAGGGGATAATTTTTTTTTTTTAATAGAGGCATGCTTTATTCACTTGTTTGTTTGCTGGTTTGTTTGTTTGTTTTGTTTATACATGCACTGGGTACAGTCAGAAGCGCGGGAGGGCGAGAGAATTCACCAGAGCCAGAGCGGGGAGCAGAGCAGGCAGAAGGACGGAAGCACACTGCTGAGGGGAGCAGCGGGCGGCAGGAGAGGTCGGCACGCCATGTGGGACCCTCCTCCGGTGGCCTGGGAGCAGCCGGGGATCGAACCGGTGCCGCAGAGGCCGCGGGCAGCCTCGCAACCCAGCGCCCAACCGCTGCGCCACCGGGGAGGCCCATAGGGGATAATTTTTTTATCTCTCATTATCTCCATAAGGAGGTTGAGGCTCAGGGAGGTGACATAAAGTCCTCAAAGTTATGCATGTGGAATGCGGGAGTTGGATTTCTTGTCTACGTCTGTGTGTCTGTAAAGCCTGAGTGTTAAACCTCTAACAAAGAAGAGAAAAATATTTTATCAAATACAACCTTGTTAATATACTGTTAACAATTTGTCTTACGAATCTCAGCAAAACTAATTAATAAAAACAATTTGGTAATCTGAGTATATATAAAATTTTACCCTGTTTTCATAATCATAACTATCTTCCTATTGCTTCAAGATATTTTAAATGGCAACATACTTCTTGTTTAAAAAAAACACACACAACAAAAACCCAAATAATAATACAATTAAAAGTGGACTAAGAACTTAAGTAGACATTTCTCCAAAGAGGACATGTAAATTACCAATAGGCATTTGAAAAAATGACCATGACTGATCAATGGAGAAATGCAAGTCAGAATCACAATGAGGTATCATGTCACACCTGTCAGAATGACTGTTATGAAAAGAAAAAAGACAGGTATGGTGAAGAGGTGGGGAAATTGGAACCCTTGCCCACTATTTGTGGAAATGCAAAATAATGCAGCCACTGTGGGAAATAATATGGAGATTCCTGAAAAAAAAAAAAAAAATAGAACCAACATTTGATCCAGTCACTTCTGGGTATTTACAGAAAAGAATGAAATCAAGATCTTGAAGAGATATTAGCATTCATGTTTACTGCTGTTCAGAATAGGCAAGATGTGGAAACAACCTAATGTCCATTGGTAGTTGGATGGATGAAGAAACTGTGGTATATACATACAATGGAATACTGTTCAGTCTTAAAAAAAAAAACACCTAAATTCTTCCACATGAGACAAAGTGGATGAACTGAGAACATTATGTTAAAGGAAATAAGCCAACCACAGAAAGTCAAATACTGCATTATTGCACATTATTTTAAAGTAGTCAGATTCATAAAATCACAGAGTAGAATGGTGGTTGTCATGGGCTGGAGGAGGAAAAAAATGCAGAGTTACTAATGGGGTGCATAAAGCTTTAGTCAGGCAACATGAATAAGCTCCAGAAACCTGTTGTACATCATTGTATCTATAATTTATTATAATGTAGCAATGATAAGTATTCTTATCATAATAGTTGTTTTTTTTTTTTAAAGATTGCCTGCTATTCATGACAGTGATGTCTTTAAGATAAAGATTCCTAGACATGGTCAAGAGTATGACTGTTTCATTTATTTTTTGTTAGATACTACCACATATTGCAATCTCTAAGTTTAAAGTGCCTAAAATATTTTTATGGCTTTTGATACATATCACTAAATTGCTTTTCAAAAAGAGCTGTATGAATTTGAACTTCAACCAACAATTTTGAGAGTTATTGTCATCACATTGTTGCAGGCATTAATCATTGTTACAGAATGAAAAGGCACATACAAAAAGACCTACTTTGTTTACTAATAAATAACCGTTCAGAGTAGCTAGTTTGGAAAGTTGGGACTGATGGAGCTTGAGCACTGAGGCAGGGGTCCATTTTTCGCTTTACCTAATGTACTATTTTACTATTTTTATTTTATATATTAAAATAAATAAGTTTTATCGCTTTTATATTTTAAATTTTATTTTGAAATTGTTTGTCTTACAGATAAGTCGCAAAAATAATACAAAACAATCCCTGTATACACTTTGTAATACACTTAAAAAAATAAACTATTTCCCAAATGCTTGTCTTTAAGTGAACAAGATGCCGGAACCAACAGAAATGTTCATTCCACTGCAGACTCTTAGGACTGAGCAAGATCTCTAGGAAATTAGAATGTTAATGGGTGAGCCTAAAATCTACATTTTAAATAGTGCCCGCTTCCTTATTCCCCCTTCCCTCCCGGAGGCACTCCAAGGGCTGAGAACCACTGTCAAAGTTTCCTCCTTTTGATTTATTTTCACCAGCAATATTGTGGCTTCATTACTTGAAAAGTCCGCCAGAGTGCAAGGGTTGGGAAAAGTGAGTGAAATTTGAGCATCTTTGTTGCAACTTTTCACACTTTGCACTGCTACTGCTCTGCTGCAGCCAAGCTGTCTGTAATTTGTTTTCTCAAATCCTGCTCCCTCGTTCAAGCTAGAAACAACTACTTTCAGGGAGGCCAGGTCCAGAGTGTTGGTGTGGATAGTGGTGGTCCTCACCGTCGCCCCACTTCTCTTGGAGCTTCTAGGCAGTGGCCGCTAGCTACAGGTGTCACTGATTGCGGGCTCCCAGGAAGGAATAGCCCTGCATGCACATGCGCACATGTACACATGCGCGCACGCGTGCACAGAAAAACGCATGCGCACGCGGCAGGTCAAGCTCTGGAGCTCACAGGTGGAAGAGCTGAGGTGGGGAGGACCCAGGTGCCCCGCCCAGATGCTACCTCAGGCCGTCTTGCTGTTTCTTTTGTTTGATGCTGATGGTTTCCCAAAGACAATTTCTTTCCCTTGGGCACTCTGGGCAGGGCCTTCCCGCTTGTGGGCAATGCAGGGGCCATTTGCCAGGTGGTTTCCCTGGGGGCTGCCGCAGGCCCTCACTGGCCCAGAGTTTCTGCACCCTCTGTCTCACTATTCCTCCTTCCTCTTCCCCCGGAGCTGGCCTTTCCAAAGCGGAGATCTGACCACGTCATTTAGTGACTTAGCTTGGTGACTTACCTCCTGTGAAGAAGGAATGGGAAATGCAGCTGGAAGGCGGAGAGCCGAGCTGTGGAGAATTTTGAGTTTGAGGTGAAGGTTTGTTGTTGTTTTTTAAATATTGTTTTTTCCTGAGTTTACTGTTTTCTACATTAAAATAATATGACACACCAAGTACTAGAAGCCTGCGTTACCCTTGAAAAGTTTTTTTTTAAATAACATTAAAAAATGTCGTACATCATCTGTGCAGGCAATTTGGAAAATTAGAAAGTAGAGAGGGAAAGAAGTTGCCAGCAGTTCCACAGTCAAATCAAGCTGCTCTGTACATTTGGGTGTGGTTGCATGTGGAGGATGAGGGCATGAACCTTCCTCAGGCAAATCTGAGATCATTTCTTTCCCCCTTATTAGCTGTGGGCAACTGTTAGGCAGCTTAATTATCCTCTTGGAGCTTCACGTTTCTCAGTGGTACAATGAGTGTACAAAAAGTGTTCCTAACTTGTAGACTTGCCTTAAGAATTAAATGAGATAAGCATGTAAAAAACAGCAGGATGCTTATTGTTAGGTGTTTTTTTTTTTTTTTTAAACCTTGTTCATTTCCTGCCAGTCTTTTTTCTGTAATGTTTCTGTTTTCATGAAGTTGTGATACCACTGTATATAATTTTCTGCTTTTTGCGCTCAACACCGTAGCCTAAGAACTTTAGTTTTTCATTCATTTATTTTTTCTTATATTGTTGTAGTCCCCTTAGCTCACCCGCCACCCAGTCACCTGTGAACCATCACCATATTCCCCTGTGTTCTTCTCTCCCCTGGTTTGACTACCCTCGCTCCCACTCCTTTCCATTATGCCTCAGTTCTGTCTTCAGCTTGCTAGTTTTGATTTTTCTTGACGTTTTGTTTGGTTCCTCTATGTTCCACACATAAATGACACCGTTGGTATTTATCTTTTTCCTTCTGACTTTTTTCGTCTAGCATAATCCCCTCCATCTCCATCCATGTCACTGCAAAGGGCCTGAGTTTCTTTTTTGATTGCTGAGTAATACTCCGTTGTTAAATATACCACAACTTCTTGATCCATTCATGTCTTTTGGGGCATTTGGGTTATTTACATATCTTGGCTTTGTAAGTAGTGTTTCAATAAACAGAGAATGCAGGTTTCCTTTTGAATCACTGTTTTTGTGTCCTTTGTGTAGATTCCTGGAAGTGGAATCACTGGATCATACGGTAGATCCATTTTTAGTATTCTAAGGCACCTCCACACAGTGTTCCGTAGTGTCTGGACTAGTTTACATGCCTATCAGCTGTGAAGGCTCCTTTGTCTCCATATCCTCTCCAGCATTAGTTCCGTTTTTTTTTTTTGTTTGTTTGTTTTTGTTTTTTGAATATGGGCTATTCTCACTGCAGTAAGGTGGTATTGTTATAGGGCAGCCCCGATATTAAACGGGTTCCTGGCTGTGGGTCCTCACTCGCACGCTTTAAAGAGACTTATGAATACTCTACTACAGACACACACAAAAGGGTTAATGAAAGGTTTATTTACAAGAGAAAAAGAAAATAAGGAAAAGGTACAACTCAGGGAGAAAATAGGGAAATAAAGTCTTTAATGCGTCCTACCCGATCCGACGACCTGGAAACCCAAAGTCCCTCTCAGAGCTGACCAGACGCTGCAAGCTGGCCGAGAGCCCAAAATGGAGAGCGCCCCAAAGCCCACGTGTTGAACATTTTTTCACATGCCTGTTCATTTGCATTTCTTCTTTGGACAAGTGTCATTTTAGTTCTTCTGCCCATTTTTTGACTGGGTTGTTTGCTTTGTTTTTGTTGAGTTGTGTAAGCTCTTTGTAGAGCTTTGATATCAGTCCCTTATCCATCCTATGGTGTGCAGATATTTTCTCCCATCAGTACGCTGTCTCTTTGTTTTGATTATTGTCCCTTTTGCTATCTAGAAACTTTTTAGTTTGATGTAGTCCCAGCCCTTTATCTTCTCCTTTGTTTTCCTTGCGTCTGTGGAAGATTCCTCAAAGATGTTTCTTAGGTTTATGTCATGGAGTGTTTTGCCTATGTTTTCTTCTACATATTTTATGTTGTCAGGTCTTACATTCAAGTCTTTTATCATGTTGAGTTGGTTTTTGTATGTGGTGTGAGATAGTCTAATTCTATTATTTTGCATGTTGCAGTTTAGTTTTCCCAGCACTATTTATTGAAGAGGCTTTCCTTATTCCAGTGCATATTTTTTTGCTCCTTTGTGATAGATTTGTTGACCATATATGTGTGGTTTTATTTCTGAGCTTTCAATTTGATTCTATTCATCTGTGTGTCCGTTTTTGTTCCATTACCACGATGTTTTTATTATAATGGCTTTGTAGTATTATTTGAAGCCTGGGAGTGTAATGACTTCATTCTTCCCCCTTTTAGTCAGGAGAGCTTTCACTATGTGGGATTTTTTTGTGGTGGTAGCCTGAGAACTTTCCATGCTATTTTTGAGTTCTCATAAACGTACATTTTAATGGTGCAACTATTCAGTTGAGTGTATATATATATCGTTTCTTATTATTTGTCATAGGAATTATTGCAGGCTCATTGTTTGAGGTAACACCTGTTTGTGAAAGTATCACCCTTCTCCAATTACTGTCAGTTGTAAGTATTTCCTTGGGGAAAATTCTTAGAAAGGAGATTATAAAGTCAAAGGACATGAACATTTATCAAGGTTTGTTACCTGTCCTACCAAATTAATTCCTATGAAGTCAGCCTGCATTTAAAAGTTCAAGGCAATGAATAAGATTTAGGCTTAGTTTTGTTCTGTAGTGCAGCACTGGGCACATCAGAACTATTGGAGAACACAATCAGATCTGGATTTAGTGGATTCATCTGGCAGCCGGCAGAAGGGTGATAGGGCAGGGTCCATGTTAGAAGGTCATGGTGATGAGGCTTGCCTGAGGGGCAGCCATAACTGTCCATGAACCTGATTCTCTCCCCATGGCAACTAGGGGCCCCTTCTATAGAAGAAAGCCCCATCATCTTGGTCTTACAATCCCGTTTTCTTTGTGAGTTGTTCCAGATATGTAAATGTTGCCAGTCTAGCCTTCATGTTCTTTTAGTCCTCCATAATCAGAATAACAAGTACTCTTCATCTTTAGGGATCACAATATTAGATAGTAAGTTGATGGATCCCTGGTGTCACTCTGCCTGGGTTGGGATCCCAACTTTACTAGCTATTATCTGTGGACCTGGATTTCGTTTTCCCCATCTGGGAAATGGTGTTTACCTCACAGAATTAAATTAAACAAGGTTTTGTATATGTAGCTGAGAAAGTGCTGAGTGTTTAATATTTTTCTTGTTTACCTCCTTTTTAAACTAAAGCCTCTGATTGAAACTAATTCATCCTCTAGATTTACCACTTTTCAATATTCTTCCCCTGGTAAAACCCAGCAAGGGATTAGGGAGCAATACCAGGAAGCCCATCTTCCTGAAATGTGTGCCCACTCTGAAACTGGGGGGAGGAGAATGGGGAAGCTGATATGATCGGTGACTTACCATCCCATGATATGGTACTTTCAGTGCTAGAACCGGGATGGTCCCTCACAACCTGGGATGATTGGTCACCCTAGCATGATGGTAGTGGGTGATAGGATCTGGTGAAGTTGTCTGAGGGAAACACGACCTGCATATTTGAGAAGTGTTCACTTTTCTGATAATTGTTGTTCGGCAAGCACACTTATAAACTCATTTTACCTGAAGGTCAGAGAATGACTTGGCTGCCAGAAATAAAACCTACTTCGGGTGGACTTGGGGCTAGGGAAGATAATTAGATGCCTCTGAGGAAGAGGGACAAGGACGCTTCAGTATCTTTCAAATTTGTAGGGTTGAGTGAGGTGAACATGCCTTGGGGTGAAGGCTGCTATGAAGAGTCTGCACTTTCCAATCCAGTCAGTTTTCTGCTCTCAAGAAGCCTTTCTTAGCAGGAAGATGAGCCTTTGCTCTCATGGTATGTGGGTTGGTTCCCACTTCTGTCCCAGGTACCTTTCTGAGTCTCTGGGTCTTTGTGTATACAGTCCCCCTGAGACAGGGGCCAAGGGAGTGGAAAGTGACCACATTTAGGCTGTAGGCCAGTGGAGGGGGTGGTCAGTAGTTGGTACTTCCTCTTCCAGCCCTTTCAAAGCATTTTCAAATCGGATTAGCTCTTCAACAAACATTTGAAGGTTTGCTCTCCTTGAGCGGCTCAAAGGGCTAAGGATGAGCCTTCATCTGTTTACTTTTCCTTTGTGTGAAAACCTACTTGGGTGGTTTCTGCAACCAACTTGCAAGGAGGCCGGATTCACCAACCACCAGGGCCCTGACCCACTGTGCCTTTCTGGGCCAACTGAGCCTTCGTGCCCTCCAGGAGTAATACTTTGAGCATTTGGGCTCAGGTAGCTCGCTGTGAGCTGAGAATGGCTGGCTCTGTTGACTTCATCTCCCTCCTGCAGGGAAGCTGACCCAAATGGAGGGAGGAAAGCCTCCTGTGGCTTGCGAAAGATGGAGGGGAGTGTGGAGCTATGCAAACAGATGTGTGCATGGATGTCTAACAGAGAAAACAGACTGAAAGTAGGATGTTGTGGAGGTGTGGAAGGGAATGAGGGCAGATGGTGAAGATAGACTTCTATGCTTTCTTCTGTGTATTATATAATTAACAAACTAAAAAGACATATTGTGGCAGAGATTATCTCTGATTCATCAGTATGATGGCTTCTGGGTGTAGGATAGGATCAAGTCTTAGAAAAGTCAGGAATGACCTCTCAGAGAGGGTGGTTGGTAAACAAACTAAGAAACAAGTGGGGGTAGCTAGATCTATACATAGAAACCCTGTCCTTGTGGAGCTTACAGTCTAATGGATGGAGACAGATGATGTGAGGTGGTGTTATAGAAAAATTATTGACACTTGTTAAAATGGTAAGGAAATTGTTTTCCCCTGAAGACTATTGTAGTGAGATTCAACTCTATTGCAATAGGGAAGAGAGGTTAAACTAAAATCTGCATAAAACAAAGACCTAACTGAGGATTTATAATTTACACAGTAAGGGAGTCAGTGGTTGGAAAATTACTAAGAGGAGAATTCAGGGGCCTCCCTGGTGGCGCACGAGTTTAAGCACTGCACTATGAAGCAATCCGCAGCCTCTGCAGCACGAGTTCAATCCCCGGCCGGTCAGGGAGTGACCCACATGGTAAGGCAGACCTCTCCTGTCTTGCCCACTGCTCCCCTCAGCAGTGTATTTCAGTCAGTCTGCCTGTTCTGTTCCCCACTCTGTCTCTGGTGAATCCTCTCACCTCCCACATTTCTGGCTTGTATCCCAGCTCTTGTATGCATAAATAAATCAATCTTATTTTATTATTTTTTTTTTAGTAAGAGGAGAATTCATGGGTAGGGGGATTCTGGTAGTAGGAAGGCTGAGGTGGGTGTGAGGAACTTGATCAGCTCTCAGTGGGAGGAGATGACTTAGAAGGATTCTCTGCTGAAGGCAGGCCAATGTAGAGGCCTGCTGAAGAAAATGGTTTAGTGGAGCCTGACTAAAGTTTGACCAAGGAGAGAGTCTTGTGATGAAAGATGCTGTGAGGAAAAATAAAACAGGGTGGGATAGAGTGGTTAAGATAGTGCGGGGTAGGGCCTCCCTGGTGGCGCAGGCGGTTGAGTGCTGCACTGTGAAGCTGTCTGCAGCCTCTGCAGTGCCGGTTCTATCCCTACTGGCCGCAGAGCAACCCACATGGCGAGCAGACCTCTCCTTTCTCGCCCACTGCTCCCCTCAACAGTGTATTTCATCTGTCTGCCTGTTCTGTTACCCGCTCTGTCTCTGGTAAATCCTCTCATCCTCCCACACATCTGGCCTGTACCCCGGTTCTTGTATAAATAAATAAATCTTTTTTTAAAAAAAGAGAGATTGCGGGGTGTTAGCAAGCTCTGTTTAGGGAGATGTTTTCAGGCAGAAATCTAATTTGAGGGAACCAAACTTTCAAACCCCTCAGGGGAAGATGTCCCCCAAAGAAGGAACAGCAAGAGCAAAGGTCCTGAGGAGCATGCTTGGGGATTTGAACAGTAGCAAGGAGGACATTTGTGGGGAAAGAGGAGTAGGAAACAAGGTCAGAGAAGAGTGGGGTCGGGGGAGATCAACCTTATAGGATGTGATAAGGTGTGAGGCCTGGAAGGAAGTATGATTTGCATCCAGGCTAAGACATCTTTGCTCATTTGGAGGATGGCAGGGGGCAACAGGGGATCCTGTTGCTGAACATGTGCCAAGGAGCATGAATTTGGGCTCAAGTGGGTAGAGGTGAAGGTGTCTGGGGGCAGTGGAGAGGGAGATTAAGAAGCAGTGGCTGGGGGAGGGGCAGATTATGTAGGTCCTTCTCCATCTTTTTAGTCAGGTTTTCATGATCATTTTAATGAGGGCCTCAGTCATTGTATAAAAATCAAGCAATAAAGAGAGGAATGCCTCTCCATTTAACTCCAAGGAGAACTACAGAAAATGGAAAGAAAGGTGGTTAAAATAAAGTTGGAGCTGGTCTAGCTTGGCCAGCTGCCCTTCCTATAAATATCGCCCTCCCAGTCCTGGAAAGGCATCAGTGACGGCTGTCTCGAGCTACTGGGGAACATCCTTCCTGTTCAGATGTCCAGGAGTTGGCTGTGTGTGTACATCCGTATGCGCAAAGTGCCTGGAAAGGGGGTGGGGGTGAGAGCTTAGAACAAGAAGTTCAGGATTCTGAGGCCACCCCTTTTACCTTCAGGTGCAGCTCCACTTCCTCTGGGGGCCCAGGCATCCCTCTGGCATGTCTTTAGCTAAGAAATCTGCAAAAGTCATTGGCAGGGTTTAGAACTAATCCATTGTGCCAAAGGGGTTGGTGGTGTGGAGGGGGTTGGGGAGGGAACTCCTTGCCAGAACTAGGATGTTCACCCCAAGTGGTGAACCCTGCTGCCTCCTGGCCCCATCTCACCAGGATTTTGAGGTTGGGGAGTGGGAAATGGGATGGAGGGGCCAGTGTTATTTGGCAACATGTGAGTTAAAAAGCAGATGAAAACCCACAGAGTAACCAGACATTCTTCTCTTTGCATGCAAGATCCTGCTGAATGTTGGAAAAGGAAGGAGTATTTTTCTTGCTTTTTAGACATTACATCCTGTGAGGGGAAGATTTGGAACAGATGGGGACCAGGGGGGCCTCACTGTATTTGCTTGTTTCCCCTCTCCCCCTCCTCCAACCAGAAATGTTTCATTTTTTTTTTTTCCCCCTACTGAGGTTAACTTAGGAAAATAAAGTTCTATGGAGTAGGAAAGTGAGGTATCGGGTCAGGGAGAAAAATCCACAAGGTTCTAGAAAGAATCTATTTTTCAATGCAACGCTTTCTTCTAAGTCCAGATGTATATGATTAATTCAAAATTTTGTTTTAGGATTAATCACTGCTCCAGTGATACCTGCACTAAAGAGAAGGGAAAGAAAAAGAATCCCCAAAATAAGATGGAGAAAGAGACTCTCTTGATTAGTGAAAGGTAAGGAATATTTCTGTAATCTTGGAAGTATATTGTGTGAGAAACAAAACTTAGATACTGTCTCCTGAGAGCAGCTCAAATTTCTGCACGATTTTTACTCCTACTTGTATTCTGTTGGCTTAGTTGCATTAGAGAAGACCGTAGGAGTAGTCAAGAAAATTGTGTCATGATAATATTTAATTGACTGCAGCCACTTCCCCAGTGGAGTGAAGTCCCTGGCATGGCCGGAAGCAGCTGGGTGCCTGGTATGATGTTATCCCCCAAACCACAGCTGGTCCTTTTTGCTGACAAATGTCCATAGCACAATTCTCCTTTCCCTAAAGCCAGAAGGGGGTTCTGCCAGTGGGATATGATGGCATTAATTAGCCAGGGTGGACCCGCCCAACTGCCCCCTGCTGTTTTATCTGTTTCCCAAAGGGAATGTGTGTTGATTGTATGTGACAAGGAAAGGGCAGGAGAAAAACAGCAGTCTCTGTGTTTTCCTTCTAACTTTGTCCTTCCTTTCTGACTGGTTGGAGCCTGAGTTGGGAGTTGTCTCTTCCTTTTTGGGAGGGGATTATGACCTCCCTAGTCTGGTCAGAGAGATGGGTTACCAGAATCTCATCCATTTTGGTTCCTCCACCTGACTCTTTTTTTTTTTTAGATTTATTTTATTTATTTACACATAGAAAAACTGGGGTGTAGGCCAGAGGTGTGGGGAGAATGAGAGGATTCACTAGAGACAGAGTGGGGAACAGAATAGGTGGATTGATTGAAATACACTGCTGAGGGGAGCAGCAGGCGAGACAGGAGAGGTCTGCTGTACCATATGTGGGTTAGATCCCTGTCTGGGGATCAAACTCCAGAACTTGTGCGACTGTGGCAGCAGATAGCTTCATAGTGCTGAGACTTAACCCCTTGTGCCGCCAGGGAGGGCCTTTTAATGACTCTTTCTGAAGGATGTTTTAGAGAATGAATTTATGAGGCAACAGCAACAAGCTGGCTAGGGAAAAAGAGGAAAGTGCTACTGGCTGTGTGCTCAGGTTCCCGGTTGATATCAGGAGCAATGGGGAGGGAGGAAGCAAATCAGACTCACTGCCTCATCCTAGGAAATATCTGTGTGCTTCTGTAAGAAAGACAGTTAAAATATCTTTTGATGGGAGAAATGGGGCCTCCATGGCATGGGGTGGCATCTCCCACCTTGATCCTTCACTCCAAACTTCTGAAACTAGGCATTATAGTACTATTGGAACACTAGCATTTCCCCGCTTCTCACCCCCTCTGTTATTAAAATCCCCATAGGCCTTTATCAAGCCACTGGAAAGGATGCTAGAGCAGCAGCAAACATTGCTTGAGAGCCCTTATTTACTGAGCACTGCAGTTAGTTCTCCAGGGGATGTATCAGTGAACAAAATACAGGTCCAGCTCTCACAGAAACCAACTGCAAATATATGAGCATTTAACTTGTAATAGAATCAGCAGGATCAGGCAAGCTTACACACAACAGATGAGATTAGTTTTCCAGCAAATGCTGAGCACAGAATATTCTTGAGACCCCTTGGAGACAGTGGAGAATAGGACAGACCCAGGCCCCTTCTACTCAGAACGGTGGTGGACTCTTCAAAGGCTTTTTTCGCTATCAGCCAGAGGACGTAAAGGCAGACTTGGGGAATCAGAAACACCACCTTCCTGGAGAAGGGCTATTTCAGTTAATCCAGGAATAGGAAGAGCTAATGTTTTTGAGTGGCCACTCTTTTGTCTCAGTGCAGTCCTCTGGACCTGGCATCATTTTTTTTTTTTTTTTTGGTACTCTCTTTGACTCTGAAAAGTGTTCAGCTGGGATAGTAAATTGTATGGCACCTACTGTGTGCTGCACATGGCTGCAAGAGCTCTTGGCAACTAAGTTCTCAAAACCGAGCTCTTTGATAGTTGCTTGACATATCTCATTTAATCCTCATAACAACTCTGCATGGATAGACTTTTATTAGTTAGAAGTACTTTTGGCAGCAGGTAAGAGAAATCCCACCTGGCAGTTGTTTTTATCAGAATGGCATTTATTGGCAAAACAAGAAATCTGCGGGGGGGTGGGCCTGGCATTACAGTGGCTCCCTGGTGCCATCAGGGACTCAGATGTGCTCTTTCTGTTCCACCGTCAGGGTCAGCGATGTAATTTATGTGAAAATGCAGTGTCTCCTTTTCTTTTCATTTTCTTTTAGTCATTTATTTATATATATTTTACATTATTGTTCTTTTTTTTCCCCCCATAATATTTGCTTTCACCAAATATTGTGCACCATCACCATGGTCTCCTGTGCTCTTCCCACCCTCGTTTTGATCCTTCTCCCTTCCCCTCCCCTGCAGAATGTCTCTAATTTATAGTTGTCTGTTTATTTTTGTTTTGTTTTTCATTGTTATTATTTTCCCCCCAATCCCTTATTTGGCTCCCCTATATTCTTCCTATAAGTGAAACCATCCGATTTTTTCTTTTTTCTTCTGACTTATTTCACTGAGCATAATCCCTGCTAGCTCCATTCATGTTGCTGTGAATGACATGAGTTTACCTTTTTTGATTGCTGGATAATATTCCATTGTATATAAATACCACATCTTCTTGATCCAATCATCTGTTTTGGGCATTTGGGTTGTTTCCAAGTCTTACCTATTGTAAATAGTGCTTCAACAAACATAAGGGAGCAGGTATTCTTTTGAATTAATGTTTTTGTGTCCTTTGGGTAGGATCTCTTTTTCAAAGAGCAGGGAAAGAGTGCCATAAACATGAAGCTTCTTGCTTTCTTCTGTAGTCTTTCTTTTGATTGTCATGGTATTTTAAAATCTGCCATTTAATTTTCTAAGTTAAGAAAAATTGAAATGTTAAATTATTAGCATGAATTTCAACATTTATCTTTTTATTATGCATTGCTAGTTTTAAATGCAAATATAAGAACAGTTATTTGTACACAAAATTACCAAGTTTGAGCATTCTTTTCAAATGAGAATATTCAAATGATCTTTTTTTAGCAAGCTGTTTTCTTCTAAAGTGCTCAAATTTATCTATTAAAAAGCAAAATATGGGCCTCCCCTGGTGGCACAGCGGTTGAGTGCTGGGCTGTGAAGCTGCCGGCAGCCTCTGCAGTGCTGGTTTGCTCCCAGGCCACATGGCACGCAGACCTCTCCTGTTGCACCCACTCACCCACTGCTCCCCTCAGCAGTATTTTTCGTCATTCTGCCTGTTCTCCTCCCCGCTCTGGCTCTGGTGAATAATCTCACCCTCCCGCGATTCTGACTGTACCCAGTGCTTGTATAAATACATAAATAAATAAATCTTAAAAAAAAAAAGGCAAAATGTAATTTATACTTAATGTTAAAGTTTCAAGAAATGTTGAATAGTTGAAAGTCATTCAATATTTTGAAAATTAAATCTTAGTGTTAATTATTTTTTAAAATCTAGTATCTCTAGTTATAGTTTCAATGTCTTTCATTTCATTCCAAAATACTGTTGCTTCATGTGTTTATATTTCACATATATATAAGATGTGTTTCTACATTTATGACACACACGGGTATATATGCAATGCTATAGTCTTCAGCCACCACTTGCATCTGGTGCTAACATCACACTAATTTGTGGCTACCTTTGGAACCATGATTATGAACCTGAAGCAAGAAAATGGATATTCAGCACTCTTGAGCTTTCATACTTCATTTTGCAAGATTATGTTGCATTTGTACTGACAGGAAGAATCTGACAAACTGATTTATTTTTTTTCTTACCTAACTGCACTTGCCGCTCACATCTTCCCATAGTCCACAGCAGTACTGGTCTCTGGTGTTGGCTAAAGCATAGTCCATAGCCTTCTTATTTGGACTCAGTTACCCTTTGTTTTGAGGACATAGGGCAGGAGGTGTGAAGTGTCTCTCTGGGGCCTCAACAGTGTTAGTCATGAAAGTGGATGGTGAGAGTTGTGGGTTGTGCTGTGTAACCCTTGATGACAGAGGTGCCCATGTATTGTTAACTTTTTTTTTAAGATTTATTTATTTATACAAGAAGTGGGATATAGGGAGGGTGAGAGAATTCACCAGAGACAGAGTGGGGAGTAGAACAGGCAGACAACTGAAATACACTGCTGAGGGGAACAGTGGGTGAGACAGGAGAGGTCTGCCACGCCATGTGGGTATCTCCCTGGCTGGCTGGGAATCGAACCAATGCTGCAGAGGCTGCAGACAGCTTCACAGTGCTGTGCTCAATCCGCTGTGCCACCGGGGAGGCCCTTACTGACTTTTAATGTGAATATTTGTGATAGTGGGACCCTCTAGCACTTTGGATCCAGAGCAGGGGCCTCTCTTGCTTGGTACTTGAGGGCAGTATGGTATTTTCCAGAAGCTCTCAAAAGACTTCTTCTTACATGTAATTGGCTAATATTAATCATTGGCCAAAAGAAGGTAGGTTTCTGTAACTTATACCAGCTATGTTAGATTCTCTAGGATGAGTACATGGCTCCTGAACAAAATTGGGATTCTGGTAGTGAGGAAGAAGGGAGATGACTGGGTACTCAACCAATGGTTTCTCCCCAGTGGCATTTCCCATTCTTCCCTCCTATTTTCTGAAGGGTAAATTGAAGCTAGGGAATTTAAAGTCATTGCTAGGAAGGGGTGGAACTGTGGTTTAAACTCAGGAAGTCTGACAGTGGAATCTGCCTTAACCACTTTCCTTACTGCTTCCCATGGCCTGATGAGTGGGAGTTGGCCATGCTAGGGGCTGGGAAAGTAAAAGTGGGGAGGGAAAAGCGTTCTGAGGAAATAGTACATGTAGTCTGCAAGAGATGGAGGGAGGCAAAAGAGGGCGTGGTTTAGCTCACCATTGACAGATATTGAGATAGCCTTGAGTGTATGGTGTGTTGGGGAGCAATGCGGGATGAGAATGGAGTTTTTGCACAGCTGGGGTTGCTGGGTGGAGATAGGAATTGGCCAGACTGGAAATAGGCGTGGACTAGGAGATTGTTGAAAACTTTTCATAGAAGAGATAGTATGACCTAAAAAGGGACAGGTAAGTAGAAAGCAAAATTAATAGGATTTAGTGATACAAAGGTAAAGTAGAAGAAAGAATCAAGGATGGCACCTAAATTTATGACTTGGAGTCAGGTTAGTAGATATGCCATTCAGATACAAAAAGTAAAGGAGGTGGTACTAGGTAAGAGGGTTGGGGAGAATGAGTCTACTTTTTGTAAGTCTGGTTTTGGACATGTAAAATTCAAGGACATATAGAAACCTAGAACAGAAATCTGGACTAGAGAGAGATGTGGACTTCATCCTGTGGAACCTTCTGGGCTGCATCGTGAATGATTGTGTAACATGAGGAAGATTATCTAGGACAGACTCTCAGGACTTTCATATAAAAGGAAAAGGGGCCACAGAGGGAAGGTAAGGCACTGCCTCCAATTCTGCTAGAAGAATTTGGTATCATTACAGCAAAAGAGAGCTTTAATTAAGGAGGAAAGATAAGACCTGATGATTGAAGCAGAAGCATGACATATGGCACTGGAGGGGAGACAGTCAGAAAGCAGTAAATTGACAAAACACTGGGAGGTGGGAAAGTAGATGGACTGTGGATGGAAGGGCAATACTGTTTGCTCTTAGGGATGTAAGGATCCAGGGGAAATAAAAAAAAAAAAAAGCAGTAGATTCAAGCAGGTTTAATTGTTGGTGATAAGTAGACTTCCTGCAGACCAGAGGTTAAAGATACAGAGAAGAGATGCATAATGAATAATGTGAAGCCCCAAGAAGGGAGAAGAGGGTAGGATGCATTGCTCAGCTAGAAGGGAGCACTCTTGAGGGAGGGATGTGGCTCCCTTTGCATTTGGTGGAGAAGAGGCAAGGAGAATGAATATGTAGGAGAGAGTGTGGACCTGACAAACTGAACTTGCTCTTGGATGGTTTGTTTCCTCTGTAAAATAGCTGATAGGAGGTCAGATGTTTAATTATCTTTAGTATAGACAGGAAAGCTGAGTGCGGGAGCAGGGCCAGTGTAACTGCACTGGTCCCCACATTGAGAAGAACGTCATGCTTTGCTTAATGCTCTGCTGTCACTGACTTGAAATTTTTAATATTTGGACAAGAAGCCTTTCATTTTCATATTTAGTATAAATATATCCCATGCACTATAGAAATACTTACATTTAAGACAATTCATTGTTTTATCTGATATTCAGATTTAACTATTTTATGTGGGAATCTTACTGAGTCTGGCAAATAATGGTGCTAGTCTTCCCGGGGAGACTCAGGATATTTGCAAGGTGGTGTTGCAGGCCGCAAGATTTCCTCTGTGAAGTATCTGAGAGTGGGCAGGTGGTCGGTGTGGAGTCTGGCTTAGCTGTAGCTGACTTCTGAGGCTGTGGAATGGTCTCCAGAAGGACTCAGCCTCCTGAACAGTGTGGGATGTGTGGGTTGGATAATTTCATATCTCACTTAGGTGAAAACCTAAAGACTCTACTTTGTGAAGCTCTCCTTTCCCTCCCCCCTTAACCCCCACCCTCCTCCACCCCTGCTCTGTTCGATGCAGCCTCTGGTCAGGTTATTGTTCCTCAAATCCTCCCAGTTCTGTTAGGCCTTGGGGCCTCTCTGCTCTGGTGGTTCTTATGCCTGGAATGTTCTTTTCGCTAGGTAACTGTAAGGATTCTGCTCCTTGTTCCTTTTTGCTCCCTCAGACGCTCTTCCTGACTACTTTATTAAAATTAAAGTGCTCTGGGAATAAAGATTTTATGTAGCTCAGTAATGTAATCTAGGGATACAGAGCAGACTTAAATATTTGTTGAACTGATATATAAAATTATTCAGGGTATCTTATGAATATCTTAGATTATACTGTTGTAGGTGAATTTTTAAAACTGGTGTGTGTATATCAGTACATACCCATCAGTAAAAAGAGTATACTCCTGATAAATGCACCAACATAGATGAATCTCAGGATGCATTATGATCAATGAAAGAAGTCAGACTGGAAAAGTTACACACTGAATAACTTTGTGATTCTGAAAAAGGCAAGTTGTAAGGACATAAATCCATGGTTGCCGGGGGCTAGGAAAGGAGGGAGGGATTGATTAAAATGGCACAAAGGAATTTTGGGAGGTGATGGAAATTTTCTGTATTTCGACTATGGTGGTTACACACTGTGTGCATTTACTAAAATTTGTAGAGCTTTTTACTAAAAAGATTAAACTTTATTGTAAATCATATCTCAATAAAATTTACTAAAAAACCAAAACCCAACCCTGTTCTCATCTAGATTTTCGTAGCAATATTTAGGAATTTCTTGTGAATGTTAGCTAATAATTCACTTTGTGTCGGTGGCAAAGTAACCCCAGCCTTATGGTGTCATTCATGCTTCCTGCTGCCAATGAATGCCTGTGCCAAAAAACTAATTTGTTCTTAAAGTGGAAGAGATTTGTTTACATGGAAATCTGTTGTTGACTTCCTTTCTAGCATCTCCTACTCCCTTCTGAGAAGAGAACACCTTTTCCTGTATAGTTGGATGGGGATGACCTTTGCCCTGTGTCCTGGGGAGTGGGCAGGTGCTCTGAGCTAGTGTAGTGTCCTCCCTGGCACTTATCTGCCAGAGCTCTTGGGAGGATGGTCTGTTTTTGCTAGAATTGGTAGGATATAAGTATGAGACTGTTGGTGAATATCTTGCTCACTAAATAGAGAAAGAACAGATAGAACCCTGATGCTTGAGCCTCTGTGTACCTTGGATTCCCTAGTGACATGAGTTAATGAATTCCATTTTTTAAATCCTTTTAAGTCAGGTAGACTTTGATAGTTTCTGTCATTCACAGCTGAACAAGTTCTGACTCATGATTTTGGTTGAAATATCAGAGCAACTCAAAGTGATAGGATAGTAGTAGATTAGATAGTTAACTGAAATTAATGAGTTGTGAGAGGAAGCCTCTGGAAGCATACCAGAGGCTTGCTTCCTTTTTATTATGGAAGCAAGAGCAGAGCAGGACAGTTCAGGTGGGGATGCATGAGGGAGACTGAAAGACGGATAACCATGCCCCTGGCCACAGGGGATTGGGGATGCCAGGGTCCCATTCTCCCCTCCTAGGACCCCTGGCCAACTGGGGAGGGCCTAAAATCATTAGACAGATTGGAGACAGCCCAGTTTTGAGCTCTGCCCTCAATTCCTGAGCCTTTCTTTCCTTTTCATAAAACTGCAGTGCTGCCTGCCTGCATGCCTCAGGGGTTGGGGAAGGCTCAAAGGAGGTGGCAGCCTCTGAAATTCATGCTCAAGAGCTTCATTTGTTCAAAAGACTGGGCTGGACAAGAAATGGAAGGACCCTCAATGCCTGTTGTAGGACTTGAGCTGTGATCTGACTTTCTTTGCTTGAATTGCGTACAACAATCTTGGCTTCAAAGCAGGGTCCAGGGACTGAGAGTTCCTTAGGGATCAAGGAAGTGGGTGTGGAAGAAGTTTTCTGCTAGGCAACTGGACAAGTGGCCTGGGGCAGGCTTTTGGCTGGAGTTATTAGTTCAATGACTTTCACATATTGGAAAGAAGGTAAAGTACTTTTCCCCTCATTTGTTTATTTAAAAAAATAATGTGGAGATTTCCTGAGTACAAGAAAATAATTTATCTGTTTAAGGATTTTGAAAGTACAGAAAAGTATACATGAGGAAATAAAAGAAAACCACTTATGACAGGCTGCTTCCAGAGGTAACACTGGTAATGTTTTTGTGTGTTTCTTTGTATTAATTCCATTAAGCTGCAATGTATGAGAGATTACTTATAAATAAATTTTGATTCCATTGTAAAATATTTTTAGTCTGTGTTTTTAATTTTATATGTAATAATTTTCTTGTATCTGTAGACGTTTTTGTAGCCTGCTTTTTTTTTTTTAAAGATTTATTTATTTATTTATTTATTTATACAAGCACTGGGTACAGTCAGAAGCGCGGGAGGATGAGAGAATTCACCAGAGCCAGAGCGGGGAGCAGAGCAGTGTAGCCTGCTTTTAAAAGTTTCTATTCCATCATGTAGCTGTATCCCTTTTAATTGGATAGAAGACTATTTCCAGTCTTTTAGGATTATAAAGCAATCTTGTGATTAAACCCTTATAGATCTTTGAATAATTTTGTAGGACAGAGCTTTGGAAGTAGGATTAATAAGTCAAATGGGATGTCCACTTAAAATTTTTTGGTCTTCATCTGGACAGCTGCCCCTGTAAGTCAGATCCATACACCATCTACCAGTGGTGCACGAGGATTCAGAATTCTTTGAATTCTGGCCTTTGCTGCCTATTAGGAGGTTTTAGGAACTTGGCAATTGATATGTAAGAGAAGCTATCTCATTTTAATTTTAACATGTCCTTTTTTGATTAGTGATAAAGTTGAGCATTTGATTTTCATAGAATAAATAGTTTTTTGTATGTTTTTGTGAATTGCTTTTCACACCCTTTATTCATTTTCCCTTCGGGATGCTTGGGTTTATTCTTACTGATTTTAAAGGACTTGTTTATAGAAAAATAATATTATCCCTTCGTGGGTACCAATACACTTTCAAGGGTGTGATGAAATTTTGTAATAATGGATTTTTTTTTTTTTATTGAGGTCAAGGCAGAAGCTTTGATTCTAGGGAGCAGTAGTGGGGTTGGTGTGCAGCTTTCTATTCTGTTCCCTACACATAAACCGATAACCTCTTTTATGTTAAAATGTTTGAGACTGCAGCTGGCTTCAGTAGCCCTGAGAGGATTCAAACCTCCATGGAACTGGGGCCTGAACTGGGGCCCCACCCCTGTGCTCAGACACACCACTCAACATTATCTGGATGTCTCTGTCTCTTCTCCCAGGCTTCCACACCCTCCCTGTAGGCATTTGGTGCCTAGTTGATGAGTGTTTTCATACTAGCCACTCTACTAGAAAGCAAAATCTCTTTGAAAGCTGTTACAAGTTTTTCCAGAACTTCCAGTTTTTCTGAATCCACCTGCTCTTTTTGCCCCCAGCCATTACCACTTGAATTTCCCAATAGGCAGGCAGCTTACTTTGTACCATGCAGTCACTGAGTCCAAAGGAACCTGTCAGGGGATTTGGTTCTGTGGGTGTGGGGTGGGTGGAGCCCTTCCTTCCACTGGCCTCCAAAAGCAGGCTCCTCCTCCATGCTCCTTTCTGTGAAGTAGCAGCAGGTCAGTTAGGAAATGGATTCTCACCCTTTCTCAAAAGTCCTTCAGCAAAATAAGTCAGAAAGAAAAAGAAAAATACCGGATGGTCTCACTCATAGCAGGAATTTAGAAAACCTAAATAAGGGACCGGGAAAAAGACTAATTAATACAAAGTGAAAATCAAAATCAACAAGCAACTATAAACCAGAGACACTTGGGGGGGGGGGGAGGGGAGAGGAAGGACTAGGGTCAAAATAAGGGGGGGGTGCAATTGTATGGGAAATATAACCAAAATGAAAATGCATACATTGTGCAAAAATGAAAAATGATGTAAGAATTATATAAAATAAAATATATTTTTTAAATAGTCATCAGCAATTAAAAAAAAAAAGTTCTTTCATTTAAATTTGTTCATACATTTTCTTCCTGCCTCTCTTTTTCCTGAAAATGAAGTTAGAGACATAGGCTGCTAAATTTAGCTCTTGCTGACGCACTGGCCCTCGTACTAGCAGTCTTCTCATGTCTCAGTGTTTCTCTTAGACTCACATTTTTGCTGGTAGATGAACACCGTCACACCCTACATAATATTTAGCTCCAAGATCTTTCCAGATGGGAAATGTGTTTCTGTATTTTCATAGCCATGTTCTCTGTGTGAATGAACTATCGTGAAGCTGGGGGCTGGCAGTCCCAGGGCAGGTAGGGGGCTGACAGCCAGCCTGTGAGAAACGAAGATCCACAGGCTGGTGTTGGGGAAACCACTGTGGTTATCATCATATATTTTCTTGTGGTGAGGAGGGGAGAGATGGCTCTTGGAGATCTGGGAATGGTATTTGGGACATGAATTGAGAATTTTCAGCAAGAAGAGACCCTGCTGTCTGACACAAGTCTTAGTATTGTTAGAGAAAAAATGATTCTGACACTTGTTTAAATGACGAGGAAGATTTTGTTCATGGCTATTGCATTAGGGGAGAGGAAAGGGGCTCAATTCTGAATACAAGGACAAGTGGGGATTTATAGCCAAGAAGCAGGGGGAGAGGCTGACTGGATGGAACACTAAGAGGAGACATCAAGGATAGGGGAAGTTTTGCTAAACTCATCAAACAGAATTCTTGCTAAAGGTGGGTAAAGGACTTATCAAAGGTGGGAGAATTCTTTCTAAACTGACTTTATAGGATTATTGCTAAGACTGGTATGAATGACTTGGCAAGAATAATGCTGAGGGCCTCCCTGGTGGTGCAGGCAGTTGAGCGCAGCGCTGTGAAGCTGTCCGCAGCCTCTGCAGTGTCAGTTTGATCCCCACCGGCCTTGCAGATAACCACATGGCGAGCAGACCTCTCCTGTCTGGCCCGCTGCTCCCCTCAGCAGTGTATTTCAGTCAGTCTGCCTGTTCTGTTCCACGCTCTGTCTCTGGTGAATCCTCTTACCCTCCCGCACATCTGGCCTGTACCTGGTTCTTGTATAAATAAATAAATCTTAAAAAAAAAAAAAAAAAAAAGATGATGCTGAGACCTAGGCCTAGTGGAGAAGTGGCCTAGGGTTCGGAGAAGCCTGACCTCAGTTTTGATCAAGGAGAGTCTGTCAGTCCTTCCTCTTGTTCAATGATAGAGGAAACATTCCCTTTTCCTCTGAACAATATAGTTCACTTCTTGTTCATTTTTCTTTCGTTCATTAAGGACCAATTGAGCTATCTGTCGAATGTGGTAGAAGATATTTGCTGGATGATGTGAATTCCTAGGCATTTAGAGGAGGGGGATTCATGATCTGCTGTGGTGATGAGTCCTTGAAGTTTTTATCTAGTTACCTAGCTTCAGCTTGCAGGGCTTTAGATGTTAGTGGGAAATGTCAACCATAGCCCCTCCAGAGTTGTAGTAAGGACCATATCAGGAGTGTAAGAGAAAAGTTGGAAACTAGAAGAATTGAGAGTTTGGTAAGGACTGTGAAAATGTGTAAGATGGCAGAAGCCTGTCTAGTTTGTAGGTAAGCAACAGAGTGAAATGTAATTTACCAAGAGGTGAAAAATAGCTCAACCACCGTGAACGGGATCAGAATTTGATATCCCACAATGGTGTGCTATAGTTTTCTACTGAACAAGATTTCTCTCTCCAGTGTCCAGCACTGGTCACTGTGTGGGTGTGATGAAATGTCACCATGGAATATGGCCTTGTGTCAAACAGACCTGGTTCAAACCCTAATCCAGCTGTAAACTGTTGAACAATTTGGTGACTGTCCTAGTGCCTGTTTCCTTGGCTATGAAACAGGAAGAAATCATTAGCCTAACATTTCTTGAATATTTTTCATGGGTCAAACAACCTGAGATTCAAATTCTGGTTTCTCCACTTAGCTATGTGAGCATGGGAAGTGACTTAACCTCTCTCTGATCCTTGGTTCCCCCACTGTAAATTGAGGGTGTTGTAACTATTTTGAGGAACTGTGAGGATGATGTGAGAGAAGGTCCCTAAAGCCTTAGCACAGACCCTGGCTTGTGATGAGCAGTGAGTACATGATGACTACTGTGGTTACAGGTGGGCTGCTGGACCCTTTTCTAATTGATCTTGTTGGTCTTTAGGGAGGGCTGACTTTGGAGGGCAAATCCCTCAGACATTATCCATCCTGGGATGTTTTCCTGGAGGCTGTTTATCAGAAATAGAACTACTGAAGGTTAAAAAGACAAGGGGTAGACCAGGAGTGGGTTTTGTATCCCCACTCTTCCTCTTGATGGTGCAGTGGGAGAGGCCAGAGTATGTGCTCAGCCAGGCCTCCTGAAAGATAGCTCAGAAGATGTTGGCAGGGTCTAGAGTAACTGGTGGGGGAGAGGGGGCTCTCAGTGTCTCCCAGTTGTCACTTGAATGTAGAGCCTGTGTTCTTAGATCCTGCCCTCAGAGATATTTCTTCCCACCCCACAAGCCATTATTAGCTGTCATAACCTCAACACCCGCTTCATAAGGATGTGTTGAGGGTTCAATGCTGATGTACATAATGCTCTTGACCTCATGCTTTACATGCAAGGGGTGCCCACCTTCTAACCCTGACTGATTCTTTTGTTGATTCCAGCTCTGTTTTGGGCTTAGAGGTCACAGTTACGAACAAGACAAAGTCCTATTTGAAAACAAATAGATTTGAATGCAGTATTGGGAGTAAAGAACAATAAAGCATGGGAGGCGGCAGAGAAGTCTTTTGGGGGTGTCTGGGAAGGTGACATGTGAGTGGAGACCCTTGTGAAATGAGGGTGCCAGTTGTGAGAGTTGGGCGGGAGGGGACATTTCCAGGTACAGGCCCCCAATTAGAGCTAAGCCTGGTGTAGCAAGAAGGCCCAGGAGTGAGGGGAGTTGGAGGTGGAAAATGAGACCAGGGTGGAAGTTACCAGATGACATAAGGCCTTATCACCATTTTTGATGTTCTTTGTTTACAGATCTCCACAGGCAGGATTAGCTGCTCTTTCCCCTGCCAGCGTCAGACCTGCATACTGCCTGGTAGCAGTGAGTACACCAGGTAGGACAGTTTGGTACTTTGCTGCCCCGCTGCATGTGCTTTAGGCCAGGGACCATGTCTGTGTTGCTTAGACCCAGCACCTTGTATGGTGTGTGTGTTTCACATGTTTTAAAATGAATTTTAATGATAATGGGTGCTGTCTATGCATGGGGAGTGTTTCTTTGTGCCAGTCTCTGTGGTAAGCACTTTGTATTTCATCATCCCATCCAGTCTTTGCAATACCCCATCCTGAAAGTTTTGCCCCCATTTTAGCAGTGGGGAAATAAATTCTGAGCCTCTCCTATGCACCACGGATACACACCTAGGGGACCTGATGAGTTAGGGTTTAGTGCCAGGATCTTTAAGGGCCATGCTTTCAACTCTGACAAAGCCTAAAGGGCGGCTGTACTCAGTGGCTTAGGTGGGGGCAATGTACTGCTGTGACTGCCCTTCCCAGTGCTGTGGTGTATACTGCTAAGGGTCCCTCGGGGGTCACCATACAACCCTGCCTGCCTATAGGATCCCTCAGGGCCTGCGGGGCTCTACCTCAGACTTCCTCATGACTTCATATCCACACATGGAAAAGTGGCACTTAAAACGAATTTATTCAGGTGGGAGCTGTGTAAGACATGAAAATAAGGCTTTGAGCTGCTGCACATAAACTGGAGTGTAAATGAAAAGCTTTTTATTTGGTTTCTGAGCCAGACTCTGAGAAGCCAGTGGGCCGTGTGGTCTGGAAGCACACGTTATGGGCAGTGGGTCGGAACAGGGGCCACTTTAAATGGGAAGGAGAGAGAATCGCTCTTGCGCAGCTGGAACGGCCAAGAGGCCGGGATGTCAATAAACACAGTTGGGACACAGAAAGCCTTTTCGGAAAAGATGGAAGGTGGGGGAGAAAAGGAAAAGCAGTGCCTCACTCCCAGCATATTTGAGAAGGAAAATGCTTGAGGTCACCCATGTTGGCAGTTTTTATAGCTTCCTCCCAATAATGTGCTGGGCAGATCCTGAACAGGCTGGTGTTTTATTTTCATGTAACGAAGTCGAGTGGACCTGGGGCAGCTCTCCAGCAGGAGAGTGAGACAGGAGTGCTTGCGTCCAGGGCAGGGAAATTGCCCTCCTGCCTGTAGGATAAGCTCTGAGGAGGCAGGAGCAGGATCGCTGGCTTGTCTTAGTGGTTGCTCCTTGGCTTGTCTTAGTGGTTTAACGTAAGGTCCCCTTATGGCTGGTGCCAATGAGGGAGGTAGAGGGTGGCGTGGGAAGGCAGCCACTCCGGGAGGGAGGGCTCTGGTTCTCGATGTCTAAGTGTTGCTGGATGGGAAGTGCACAGGAACTTAGCATGTAGATCTCACAGAATGTTCTTTGTGCCTTTGGTTGCCGCTTGCCAAGGCACTTTCCATGACTAGATTTAACCTGCATTCTTATTCTTTTTTCTGGTAATATGTACATATATGTGTGAAGTATATTTGGACATGGGATTACGTGTGCAGTTAAAAATATATATCCATTACTCGGGACTGGCACAGACGTAATATGCTATGTGTTTTGAGAGCCAAGAGCTGAGAGGGAAAGATCCAACTGGCTACTCTGATACTAGCAAAACTCAAACCTTCTACTAGATAAGGGTATGATCTGCTTTTTTGTTTCTGTTATAAATTCCTCCCTGTTTTTTCCTAGGTACTTTATGGAAATAATATGGGTATTAAAAATTCTTTTAAAATATTTTTTTATCCTAAGGCCTTCAGGTTTTCTTTTAACCCATAGTTATCATGGAAAAGTGAAAAAAATAGCAACAAAAAATAAGGATAAAAGTCCTCTACACTCCTGTCATTCAGGATAATTACTACTGCTGTTTTTGGTATTTATATGTTTTTCCAGGCTCTCTCCTAGGGAGCATATATTAGTGTAAAATAAAATCTAATACGATAATAGCTAACATTTGAGAGTTATAGCTTGTCAACACTATACATGTGTGGGCTTATTTATTCCTCAACAATCCAGTGAGAGTGATTTTACTATTAAACCCATTGTTTGGTGAGAAAACTGAGACCCACAATATGTAGGCACCTTGCTTAAGATCACATAGATAAGTTGCCATTGCCAAGATTTCAATCCAGACAACCTGATTCTAGAATCTGTGCTTTAAGCTACTCAGTATGCCAACTTGCAAGTGAGTAGGATAAAACTCTGCATACTGATTGCTAACCTGCTTTTTTTTTTTTTTTCACTTAATATGTAACAAATTCCTTTTGATGTCAATAATCTTTCATCTGGTACAATATTCAAAATGGCTATGTTGTGGTATATACATCCCACAAAAGGAATACTATTTTCCTCTATGGCCATTTTTGGTAATTATTAATATATATTTAAAAATAGAAAATATCAAAGCTCTGTGCTGGGTGCTAAGCTAAGGCCTCTATGTGTATCATCTAATTTTATCGTCATAATAGCTAGGACTTCTTGTAGGAGACCAGGTTAGTGAGGAGCAGGGTAGATTTTCCAGCATATCTCATTGACATAAAGCCTCAAATTTGGATTCTTGACCTTATCTTCAAATAAGGTTATATATAGGGCCTCCCTGGTGGCACAAGGGGTTAAGCACCGCACTGTGAAGCAATCTGCAACCTCTGCAGCACGAGTTCGATCCCCATCTGATCAGGGAGCAACACACATGGAGCAGCAGACCTCTCCTGTCTCGCCCGCTGCTCCCCTCAGCAGTGTACTTTGGTCAGTCTGCCTGTTCTGTTCCCGACTCTGTCTCTGGTGAATCCTCTCACCCTCTGCATCTCTGGCCTATACCCCAGCTCTTGTATACATAAATAAAAAAGTCTTAAAAAAATAAGGTTATATATATAATAATGATATTTTTGCTAATTTTTTAAAACATCATGTCATCTTGAAATAGTTTGACTCAGAGGAAGTTGTAAATATAGCACAGAGAATTCCTGTGTACTCTTCACCCCACTTCCCCCAGTGACAATCTTATATAACTGTAGTTTACTGTCAAAACCAGGAAATTGATGATAGTATTTCCTATTTGCTCAGATTCTGTGTTTGTTCTGAATGTTAACAAAGTGTTCCCTAAAAAAACTGTTGAAAGGCATCACATTTGACACTCTGGTTATTTGTTGTTAGATAACATTGTCATCTCTAAATGGTGAAGGCACAGAGAGGTAAGCAGTGTTTTTGCTCCATTGAACAAGGAAGGGATTAGGTCTAGAGTGGTTAAGTCACTTCATGAGGTTACACAGCTATAATGAACCTCATATCTGGGACTAATTCCTTCTGATTCTAAGATCTATTTTCTGAGCCCTCACACTTCCCAGCATCCTTCTTTTTTGTTGCAGTTCAGGGTGAGACTCTTGAGTATAAATGGGCATGTGTTTATATGCATCCGAGCATTCTCTCTCTCTCTCTTTCACCCAGAGTTCCAGAGTTAACTTGTCCTGTACGGGAAGATGCTGGAACTAGAGAGGCCTCTTATGGGAATATAGTGTAAGTTCTGATTTAACAGAAATCAACCAGGCCAGTGTAGGGGCCCATCCACAGTGTCCTTGCTTGGCCTAGTCCCCTGGGCAATGTTTGTGTTCTTGCATCAACCCTCTCATTTTCTTGGTTACCTTTTGTGACTTGCCTCTAGTTTGTTTCCATGTTTACTGACTTGCTGCCTGGCTCTCCATTCCCTCAGCTCCCCTCTGGAGGCCCTCCTGAACTTCTCTACCCTTCCATTTTGCTTCTTCCATCCATCTTCTCTGTGCCTCTTAGCTAGTGGCCTAGATTCCAGAAAAAAAAAAAAAAAAAGAAAGAAAGAAAGAAAGAAAGTCATGTGTGCAGGAAAGATTTTCAGGAAATAAAGTTTTGTCTGCAGAAGAAGATTTTCACCTATCCTGGTCAGTCCCTCTTACTGCCTTCTTTTTTCACCTTTATTTAGCGTTTTAGCTGCCAACTCAGTCCACTTTTATAACCCAAAAAGCAGACAGTGGTCACCCTCTTGCCTTCCCAGCCACAGCCAAGGCCTGTCAGCCCAAGCAAAACTGATAGGTGGATGTAACACTTCTATTTTTTTTTTAAGATTTATTTATTTATGTATACAAGAGCTGGGGTACAGGCCAGAGATGCGGGGGGTAAGAGGACTCACCAGGGACAGAGTAGGGGAACAGAGCAGGCAGACTGACTGAAATACACTGCTGAGGGGAGCTGCAGGCGAGACAGGAGAGGTCTGCTGCACCATGTGGGTAGCTCCCTAGCCAGCTGGGGATCAAACTCATGCTGCAGAGGCTGTGGATTGCTTCATGGTGCGGTGCTTAATCCCTTTGTGCCACCAGGGAGGCCCAACACTTCTATTTTTTATAAGAAGCCCAGGGACTTGTCTAGTTGGTCCCTGAAATACCTCTACTCATTCTTGGGTAGAGAAAGACAGTGCCAAGGTAGAAGACAGGTCACTGTCTATGGGTTCTCACCTGTGCTCACAACTGCAAGACCCCTCAGGCTCAGGGAACAGCAACCATGGGGTTTGTTTAATAAACAGGGGAAACAAAGAATTTCTGAGGCCACAGTGGGCGGCTGTCTCATTTCAGATGGTATCTACAGTGTCTAGAAGCCCCAAACAAAAGGCCTCTCATTCAAGATGGTGCCATCCCATCAACGAGGGCCTGGAGATGGTGGCACACCAGCAAGTAGTGGGCAAGGATTCAACTCAGTGGCAGCTGGAAGTGCTTATAGGTGAGGCCGCTGCAGCAGCCCAAGGTAATAGTCTGAAGGTCGGGCTGGACAGCATTGGACACTGGACCAAACAGCAGTGGAGCTCTGATTGCAATGTCTGCAGTCAGTGCAATAAGTGATGAGGTGAGATACTGGCTTTGGGAAGTGGAGGAGAGATCAACCCTTTCTGGGGGGAGTAGTACTGAATTGTGTCCTACACAAAAGATAGTAAGTCCTAACTTCTAGTCTCTGAGAATGTGACCTTATTTGGAAATAACATAATTGTAGATGTAATTAGTTAAGATGAGGTCATACTGGACTAGGCTGGGCCCCTAATCTACTGTGACTGGTGTCCTTTTAAGAAATGGACACGGAGAAGCTTGGGAAGAAAGCAGCATGAGGGTGAGGGCAGCCTAGGAGCGTCAAATAGTGTGGGCACACACAGGAAACCAAGAGAAAGGCACAAAATGCATTTTTCCCTAAATCCTTCAGGGAGAGCAGGACTCTACTGACACCTTGACTTAAACTTCTAACCTCCAAAAGTGTGAGAGAAAACTCTCCTGTTGTTTTAAGTCACCAAGTCTGTGGTACTTTGGTATGGTAGCCCTGGGAAATGGATACAGGGCTTATGGAAGGTTTCACAAAGAAGGGTAGTCAGTGGGTTTGCTGGGCACCTCCAAGGGCAAAGTCCTTTTCAAAGGCAAAGGGAGGAGAGGGAGAGAGCACAGGCTTGTTCAAATGGTAGGTACTTGGATTATAGAGCAAGGAAGGGGTAGATTTGCTGTTTGGAAAGAGGATCTGGGCCAAGACAAACCTTCTACTACTAGAAGAGCAGCAGCAAGGCAGTGAGACTGTATAGAGCTGCCTTAGTGCAAACGTATTGGTGCTTTAAAATCACTAAGGTAGAAAGAATTAAGATGACCAAGGATCCCCATCTGCAGAACAGGTAGACATTAGGAATTCTACAAAGCTTTTCATTCTCTTGATAAATATTTGCTGCATATTGTGTGCCTGCATGTCTGCTAGCAGAGGAGTGTAGCATAAGGTCAGACAAGGTTCGGGCTGTGAGGACCTTAAATTGCCTGGGGAAGGCAGATGATAAGCAGTAAAGACACACACAAAACAGATAACTACTGATAGTGATAAAATGCTTTGAAGGAATAAATGGGGTGATAGGAGAAGGTGATCTTACATAGGGGAGTTAGGGAGGTGAGGTTTAAATGAGATAACCCTGGACAACAATGCCACTGCCATGTGATAGACGCTTGATAAGGTTATTCTTAAAGGATGAACATTTTATCTACTAACTCTTTCTGGGTTTTCAATTCATAGCATTAGATGTCCCTCCCCACATCCCCAAGTCAACACACAACCTCTCTTTCCTGTAGCGTTTGTCTTATTGTGTTGATAGTCAAGCGGGCTTCCAGCCTCTCATGGCCAAGACTACCTGTGCTGTCCTCCCTGCCTAACACAAGCCAGTAACCTGGGCAAATGGGATTTCAGAGCTCTTCCTATCTCCTCCAAATAATCACCTCTGGTTTCCAGTGTCTGACTAGACTTGGTCCAGTGCTGTGCCTTGCAGAAAGGACTTCCCTCCCTCTCCTGGCAGTGTTTTCTCCTGTCTTCCAGTAGGAGTCCAGATCCCCTTGCCCCTTCTCAACTGGATGCGTGACTCATCTTGCCACTTCTGCCTGTGCTCGATCACACCAGTGCCTATTAAGTCTCGCCCTTCCCTGACTTCCTGCTTATGTGTTGAGTGACTGCTGTGTGGTAGGCCCTGTGCTAGGAGCAGGGTGTCAGTCTGTGAGTGAAAGAACACATCCCTGCTCTGCAGTGCATGCAGGCAGACTAAAATGCTCCTCACACCGTCAGATACACTAAAGGAATACTCCCTCTGGACCCAGACTGGAAGGAGACAGGTACCTGGATCTGTGAGAGTCCAGAGAGGGAATCTGGCCTGGATAGGAAGGCTTCCCTGAGGAACTGCAGTCCGGATGTTGAGTAGCCCTCACTCAGAGGGAGCAGCATTTGTAAAGGCAAGGTGGTAAGAGAGCCTAGAGAGGGAGGGTGAGAAGTCCTTGCACCCTTTTACTGTGCCTTACAGCTCCCCCAAAACCTGTTTGCTGCCCACCATTCTAGGCTCTTGTCAAATCCAACTGTCATTTCTCAGTTCTCATCTTTTATGATCTTTAAGCAGCATTTGGTACAACTGATCATTCTCTTCCCCTTGAAACTATCCTTTTCATTTGCCTCACCCTCAGGTCAAAACTTTGCTGGTTTGCTTCCTGCCATCAACAACTCCTTCGCAGTCTCCCTCTTTTTTTTTTTCTTGTTCTTGTTCTTCTTCTTTTTTTTTTTTTATACATTTATTTATTTATGCATGTAAGAATAGAGTACAGGCCAGAGGTGCAGGAGGGGTGAGAGGATTCATCAGAGGCAGAGTGGGGAACAGAACAGGCAGACTGACTGAAATACACTGCTGAGGGGAGCAGTGGGCGAGACAGGAGAGGTCTGCTGTGCCATGTGGGTAGCTCCCTGGCCAGCTGGGGATGGGATCGAAGTCGTGCTGCAGAGGCTGCGGATTGCTTTACAGTGCGGTGCTTAACCCCTTGCGCCACCAGGGATGCCCTGCCGTTAGTGAGTTTTAACAGTCCTTGATATATTGTAAATAAAATCCTTTACTAGAAATATATGCCTTTGCAAATATCGCCTGGCCTGTTGCTTGTTTTTTTCATTCTCTTTATCATATCTTTTTTTAAAGGATTTATTTATTTTTATACAAGAACTGGGGTACAGGCCCAGAGGCATGGGAGGGTGAGAGGATACATCAGAGACAGAGCGGGGAGCAGAACAGGCAGATGAACCAAAATACACTGCTGAGGGGAGCAGCGGGCGAGACAGGAGAGGTCTACTGTGCCATGTGGTTGTCTCCCTGGCTGGCCAGGAATTGAACCCGCACTGCGGAGGTTGCGGACAGCTTCACAGTGCAGCGCTTAACCTGCTTCGCCACCGGGGAGGCCCTCTTTATCGCATATTTTGAAGAGCAAAGGTTTTTAATTTTGATGAAGTCCAATTTATCCAATTTTTGTTTTGTGGATCATGCTGTTAGTGTCTTATCTAAGAAATATTTGCCTAAGCAAAGGTAACAAAGTTTTTCGCCTATATTTTCTTCTAGAAGTGTGAGAGCTTTAGGTTTCACATTTAAGTCTAAGATCCTTTTCTAAGAGGAGGCATTTAGTACATATGTGGGGTAATTTTGTTTGTCACAGTGACTAAAGGAAGAATTTCAACCAGCAATAGGTGGGAAGGGGAAGGGTACTAGAGGTCATATAAAGCAGCAAATACCCATACCATGAAAATAAGCCTCATGTCCAACTGGACCTTCACATGTCCTGCTAAACTTTCCTGTGAGCAAAAATTTGTTTATAAACACATCAATTAGCTCTTATTTCAAAATACCAAAAACTTTCAGGAATGTTTCAATAATACTAGCTGACCCTTTCCTTACTTCTCTTAAATCCATAGTTTTCCCTTAAAAGCATCTATTTCATTATGTTTTCTGATCTTTTTGGGACTGTGCATTTACATGTCAAATTACATATTTTATTGTAAACTAATTTCCCTTCATTTCTCCTTTTAAATTCAATTATGGTATTAAATTATATTTTTATCCTGTGTGTGTAGCTGGATGTATTATCATACATTAACAACATGATGAGATAAAAAACATTGAGCCAAGTGAAAAAAGAATCAGAACAACATCTATAATAATACCACTTAAATATATTAAAATATTACAGTTATTTAAAAGTTTTAGAAACTTGCACACAAATTATCTAGACACACTTTACAAGAATGCAAAGAAAGGGTTACACATTGAATGTGTAAGAACAGTTAACAAGGGGAAGAAGGAGAAAAAGAAGACAGTAACATCACAGGAGAGACACCTAGCACAGATAGATGAGGCTGACAGGCCATACCACACTGAGGGATGCGTTTAACTCAGTGTCCTGATTCTGGAGTGAGGTTCCTCAGAGGCCATGTAAAGAAGAGTATGAAATTGCTGAAGAGAAATAAAGTGGAAAGGGGAGCGGGGAGGGGAATAAGACAAAAATATCCATTCACCACTTTTATTCAACACTGTGCTTGAGTCCTAACTGTGGCAATAAAGCCATAAAAATAAATAAAAAGCATAAAAACTTGAGAAGGGGAAGGAAAACCATCTTTATTTGCAAGCAAAAGGGCTGTATGTAGGAAATCCTTTTAAAATCTATGAAAAAATTGCTAATATTAAGAAGTAATTTTATCAAAGTTTCAGGACCAAACTCAAAATAGTTAATACAGGGTAATCAACTATATTTCTACATACCAGCATCAAGCAACTGGAATGTCAGATATGAAATACCATTTACAATACATTAAAAGAAACTTAAAATGTTAGGATAAATTTAACAAGAAACATGCCTGACGTATACACTGAAAATTATACACCACAGGGCCTTCCCTGGTGGTGCAGGCGGTTGAGCGCCACACTGTGAAGCTGTCCCCAGCCTGTGCTGTGCTGGTTAGATTCCAGCCAGCTGGCGAGGGTCCCACATGGCATGACAGACCTCTCCTGCCGTGCCCACTGCTCCCCTCAGCAGTGTATTTCGTCAGTCTGCCTTTTCTGTTTCCCATTCTGTCTCTGGTGAATCCTCTCACCCTCCCACGCATCTGGCCTATACCCAGGTTCTTGTATAAAATAAATAAAAATAAAAATCTTTAAAAAAAAAAGAAAATTATACACCACAGCTGAGAGAAATTAACGAACACCTAGCTAAATGGAGAGGTACATCATATTCACAGATTTAAAGATTTATTAGTTTTCATTTAAATTTATAAATGATTTCTCTATATGAATTAATTCGTTTGAAAATGTTTTAGCATCTCCTGTGTGATACTGTTCTAAAAGCAGAGGCTACAGCAGTAAAGAAAATAAATAAAATCCCTGCCCCCACAGAGCTTACATGTCAATCAGGAAACAATAAAATCTGGATGTAGTGTTAAGTATCAGGGAGGAAAACAATATAGGAGATGGAGGATGAGGAAGTAAGGAAATTTTAAATACAGTGGACACATCTCAAGACCTGATAGAGATGTAGAGTGAGTAGATATCTAGGGGGATGTATTCCAAGTAGAGGAAATAACAAAAATTCTTTGAGGTGGGAGCAAGCCTAGAATGTTCGAAGAACATGAAGTGCAATACAGCTGGTCAGAGTGAGCAAGTGGAGGGATATAGGAAATGAAGTCAGAGGTACAGCAAAGAGCCAGTTCAGGTGGGCTTTGGAGGTCACTGTAAAGACTTGGCTTTTACTCTAAGTGACATATGCAGCCATCAGAGGGTTTTGAATGATTCCATGTTAGAAGAATCATTCTGGCTGCCATGTTAAGGATGGAAGGGTCAGCAGCGGGACCTGGGTAGGGGTTGACCACAATATCTAGACAAAAGATAATGAGAGGTTGTACCAAGGGTAGCAACTGTTGCAAAGAAGGAAAAAGACTCTAGATAGATTTCAAGGGTAGAAAAGACAGGATCTGCAAATGCGCAAAATGTGAGTGGAGTCGGACAGAGGAATCAAGGATGACTCCAAGGTTTGCAGCTTGAATACATTATGGAATAATTAGTCACGCGGGTGGGGAGAGACTGTGAGAAGAACAATTTTGTGGGGAAAAAGCGACAAATTTAACTTGATTCTTGCTAATTTTAACATACTTATTGGACATTTGAGGGGGAATGCTGAGTAGGTAGTTGGATATGAGTCTGACAATTAGGAGACAAGTGAGAGTTGGAGATGACAAACTGAGAAATAGTATTTAAAGCCAGAGCTGAAGGAGATCACCAAGGGGATCAGATAGAAAGATGAGAGTCAAACCCTGGGACACTTCAACGCAGAAGCCAGGAAGATGAAGAGGAACAAGAGGGAGAGTGGGGCCTCCCTGGTGGAGCAAGGGGTTAAGCACAGCACTATGAAGCTCTCCCCAGCCTCTGCAGCAGGACTTCAATCTGAGGACAGCCAGGGAACTACCCACATGGAGTAGCAGACCTTTCCTGTCTCGCCACTGCTCCCCTCAGCAGTGTATTTCAGTCAGTCTGCCTGTTCTGTTCTCCACTTTGTTTCTGGTGAATCCTCTCACCACACCCCTCCACCTCTGGGTTTTACCCCAGTTCTTGTATGCATAAATAAATAAATCTTGAAAATAAAACAAAACAAACTGAATAACAGCAACCCAATTATGAAAATGAGGAAATGATGTGAAAAGACATTTTATCAAAGAACATATATGGATTTCAAATAAAGATTTAAAAAAATGCTCAACATCACTAATCATTAGGGAAATTCAAATCAAAACACAGTGAGATACCACTTACAATTGTAAGAATTGCTAAAATTAAAGAGACTGACCATACAAGTATTGACAAAGATGTGAACTGGAAGTCTGATAACATTGCTAGTGAGAATGAAAAATGGCACAAGCCTTTGGAAACAATTTGGCAGTTTGTTAAAAAGTTAAATGTACAGGTCTTATATGATCTAGCCATTCTCTCTTATATATTTGCTCAAGAGAAAAGAAAGATGATTCATATGTTAATATTCATAGATACTTTATTTACAATTGTCAAAACCTAGAAACAATGCAAATGTTTTTCATTCACAGATGAATGGATAAGCCAATAAATATAATGGATATAGGGTGAATTGTATATCCAGACTGCCCCTGGAGTGGTATTTCCCCTCTGAAAACCTGAAGTCCAAATTTCTGAACTTCATATTCAAGTTCCTTTGCAATCAATTGCAATTTCTCTTTCCATCATTGTCCCCTGACATTCCTCTAGATATTCTCCACATTGAGCTCTCTGTGTTCCCTGAACACTCCTGGTGCTTTTGTAAGATGAAGCCTTAATGTCTAGACTGCCTTTTCCCTTTTTATGGCTTTCTTATCCCTTCAAACTCCTGCTGAAGGCACTGCTTCTGTGTTTCTTCTCTGACTATCTTCATCTCCTCCAAAGTGATATTATCCTTCATCTTATATCTAGCAGAGCTCTTAAACAGGATACAAAATTCTTTTATGTCTGCCCACTCAGTTGTCATGTCCTCCAGGGCAGGAAATGAGACTTGGTGGATTTTTTTTTTTTCTCACTCCTTTAGACTCAGCATAGAGCTTGCTAGACCAGAAGTACTTGAATGAATGAATGAATGAATGAATGAATGGAGGGAAAGAATGTATTAGTGTTCCATTATATGTTTTACTATTGAAAAGCTAGTTATCTAAGTAGCCAGAATGGTTTTACATGTCATCTCAAGCATTTATTCAACTAAAGATATGCAGCATTTCAGCAGCAATAACTAAAAGTTGTAGCCCTAATCTTCTGATGGGTCACAGCAACACATCCTGCCAACTAGAGAGTCTTACATTGTGTTTGCCACTTACAGCACTACAAAGAGTAATAACCCAAATGTTCTTCAACAGGGAGCCAATTGAATAAATCTCAGCTCTTGCATGTAATGCATTTTTTTGTGTTGGTAAAAAGAATGAGCTAGCCCTGAAGGTACTTATGAGACAATATGTAAGTAAGTATAGTACTGAGTAAAAAGAGCAGTTTGAAAACTACAGAATATGATTCTGATTTTGAGGAATAAAACAGTATATTTATATAGATCTACATCCACTCTCTGCTAGTATGTTCTTAGAAAAATCTGGAAAGATAGGAAGTTTGAAAATCATTGGGAAATTTGTCTCTATTTTATTTTTCTTTATATGCTTCAGTAGTATTTGAATTTGTTATGAATATGTGTTTTCTTTAGTAATTAAAAAGTCCACACAGATTACAAATATGTACATGAACAGTAAGACTTACTATTTTCAGGAATTTATTTCAGGTTCTTTCAAAAATTAATTCTTTGGGTAATTTTCACAATTTAAATTCATGTTTCTTAAAATTCAAGCTACATTTAAACTTTTTCCCCCCCCACATTCAGGTATTTTTTGGGGAGAGAAAAAGTGGGAGGATACTCAAGTTCAGTAGGGGTTTGGCTATAACCAAGTCAGTCTCCAGGTATAGACTTGGAGGAATTTCATTCTCCTACTCTAGCCCTGAGTACATCTTTAAGTGCATTCACTACCACCTGACCAAAATGGGGTGACCTGATTCCTTGAGGTGGGCAAGCACATAGGCTTTGCAATCACATGCCTGTTTTTGACTTCTAACTTTACCACCTACTAGCTGTGTGACCTTGGCCCAGGTTAATGACTAAGTGAAGGTTTCCTCATCTCTAACATTAGGGTCCTGGTAGTTCCTGTGTTCTGGGATTATTGTGAGGTTTGAATGTGCAGGGTCTGAAATGAAGGTGGTTTTGAATAAATGTTGTCATTGTTATTACTGTTGTAAAGGAAAACCCAGCACCTGAAAGAAATGAGGCCAGGTTAAAGGAAATCAAATGAGGAAAAGCATGATTTTCTACTATGGGTTCAAGCAAGGATTCTATATCCCTAGTACTGCATCTCCATCCCTTTTTAAAATTAATCCTTCTGTTATTAGGTGATAGAAGATGCATTACTGCCTCCTCAGTAGGACTTGTAGGAAGGACTGGAGAAAATGTTTTTGCAGTGTGAGGAAGGATGAGACAGTTGCATGGACTGGTGAAAAGCATTTATAGGCAAGGGATTAGTGGGGCAATTGGTCATGAAAATAAGGTGATGAGATCAATGTAGCAGCTCTGGGATTAAAAACTACATGAATTCCCAAACAGAGTCAAGCTCTCCAGTGGGCTTATTAGGCTCAAAACATCTCAGTGACTTAAAGTACAGCCTGAGAAGGCATCCTGAGCTGCAGCTTGTCTATTGGCAGAGAGGTCCCCAGCCCTCTCTCACTCCTGGAGAGAGAGGAGCCACATAAAGAGAGATAATTGAGGTGCCATTAACATGCAGTAGCCCAGAATTCTCCTAGGGTCTAGCTGCAGAGTGTCTTTGGGTCCCTGAGGATGACAGATAGATGGTAGCAGAATGAAACTTTTCACACAACCTCTACAACTATATGGGGTTGAGGTGTGTGACCCCATGAATGAATTGGGGATCAGTGTGTCACAGCTAAGGTCTCAAAAGCATTGGCTTTTACAGAACCATTTTAAGAGAAATGTTTGTTCTGCCTGGTATTTGCAAAAGTAATAATGCTAAAAGCTATAGCTAAAATTTAGGTTGCTTACTATATGCAAGGCATGCACTGTTCTAATTACTTATAAATTATATATACACTTAAATTTACATATATCCACATTTACATCAAATTACATGTATCTTTTATTCCTCACACTAACCCTATACAGTAGGCACTAATATTACCCCTGTTTTCCAGATGAGGAAATGAGACATGAAAAAGTTAAGTAAATTGGGCCTCCCCGGTGGTGCAGCAGGTTGAGTGCAGTGCTGTGAAGCTGTCCGCAGCTTCTGCAGCGCGGGTTCAATTCCCGGCCGGCCAGGAAGATTCCCACATGGCGCAGCAGACCTCTCCTGTCTTGCCCACTGCTCCTCTCCGAAGTGTATTTCAGTCAGTCTGCATGTTTTTTTTTTTTTTTTTTAAATAGAACTTAAAAAAAAAAAAGTTGAGTAAATTGTTCAAAGTCACTTGCAGGTAAATGGCAGAACTGAGGTTCAAAAACCCAGGTGATCTGTTTAGGAACCCAAACCCCTTTTGTGTCTTAATATGTTTGAGCCAATATTTAAAAACTGAGAGATTGCATATCAGAATCTTGAGAACTGGCTTCTTTTAACCTGTCAGAAGAACTGGGGATAATGGGCTACACCCCTTTGTGGTGACCTTTTCCTGGTGACCTATCAGGCCAGCCTTCTCAGTGGGGCTCTGGTCTCTGCTTCATCCTGGTCTCCACCTGTCTCTCTCATTCCTGACTGAGTTTCTGCTCACCTGATCCAGTTCTCACACCTACTTGTGTTTGTACCTGCAAACATTTCCCTTTACAACCTCTGAGTTAAGACATATATTATTTATAGATATGAATATTTATAAAAGTGTCAGGCACTTTCTCTCCAAGACAGGAGTGTTTTCCTGTGAGGCCATTTAGGGCACGGAGAAGGCAAATATTTACGTCAATCGTGGAGACAGGATTTGAGTTTTGTCTGTGCTTTGGTTACTGTATTCTTCTTCCCCTTAGGGTCTGGGGGTTCCTCCCACTGTTGTGAGATTCTGTGGTAAAGTTGATAAATAGAGCAGAAGAAATTATGGTACCAAAGGAACCAAGTGTGAAAAAATCAGCCTAATAGCCCCACATCTGTTTTTGTCTGTGTACAGAGTAGACAACTATGAGCATATAGCTCATCGTTGAGTGAAAAATAGGACAGAGTTATCCTTGAAGAGAAGAAAAATATAATAAGATTTCAAAAAGTAAATCAACACCTTAGTGTAAGTTTACAAATATTTTATTCACTCAGCTCATTCCCCCTTTATTTCTGAAGAAAATACCCTGCTTTTTCCAGGCAGTATCAGCAAGAATTTTTTTTTTTTTTGTAAGAAAATAACACAATTCTGGCTCATTTCTCAGGCAAGTTTATTAAAAAAATTCCCAGAATTCTCTTAAGTGGTTTAAGAGTTGAAGTAAGTGATAACATGAGCAGCTGAGAAATGAGGCTTTGGCCTGGTTATTGTCTAACCAGGTGGGTTGGGGTCCTTGAACTTTAAGAAGCTTTTGTATTTCCAGCTGTACCAGGAGGATTAGTGGCTTATTCCTATCTCATGGGAGCAAGTTTTATTGTTACCTTTTATAAGGCTGAAACCATAATATTAGGGTTTTTTACACTGCACCATCTGTTTCAGGATCTCAACATGCTTACTTAGAGCTTTTTCTCCCTGAAGTCCCTCCCTTCAAATAATTTCAATATCTGGAAGAGTGAATTCACTTTGGACATAGGAACAGATGTACATGGTAATATGTCAGATGCCATTGGTTAGTTATCAATCAGCTAGTGGTTGTTGAATATCTAAAACAACAGGGGAGGCAGTGTGCTAGACTGCTGTGATGGAAACAAGCACAACCTAAAGTGGATTCCTGCCTTGAGGGACTTGGTTGGGGCAAATAAGACAAGAGTATGCAAAAAATACTTTGTCTATGGGAAATAAAATTAAAAACATGGGGCCTCCCCGGTGGCGCAGTGGTTGAGCGCTGGGTTGCGAAGCTGCCCGCAGCCTCTGTGGCGCCGGTTCGATCCCCGGCTGCTCCCCTGCCACTGGAGGAGGGTCCCACATGGCGGGCAGACCTCTCCTGCTGCCCGCTGCTCCCCTCAGCGGTGTACTTCAGTCCTTCTGCCTGCTCTGCTCCCCGCTCTGGCTCTGGTGAATTCTCTCACCCTCCCGCACTTCTGACTGTACCCAGTGCATGTATAAACAAAAAACAAACAAACAAACAAATAAAAAAAAATCATTGTTGTTGTTTTAAAAAAATAAATAAAATAAAATTAAAAACATGAAGTAGAAGAGAGAATATGCAGCCCATGATTAAATTCCAAGTTAAGACTGTAGATGATGTTAAGTACTAGAGGAAGTCGGTTCTCTTTGATAAGGTTTCTCCTGGAGAAGCAGCAACGTCCAGCATAAATGTGCTCAGTGCAATTAGAGGGACACTTTGAAGGGGAACAAAGCTGCTTGTGTAAGTGCGAGGGGGGATGCTAGTCTCTTCAGCCTAGTCCGGAAATTCATTCTGTAACAAAGAACTGTAATTCCAAGTCAATGACACCTTCTAAATCCTCTCCAACTATGCCCAAAATTATAGAGAAGGAATGGCTAGTCAATTCTGTTCAGCCAGAACTGGATAGCTGTGTACTTTGCTCAAATGCCTGGGATCTAATGGAGATGGGATGGCAGCCAGGAGATAAAGCAAGTCAATACAGGACTGGGAAAACTCTGATGCTGGAGTAGATAATGAGGAAGGGGCCAGGATTTGAAAGCGTGACCTATAAGTCTTCCTGTGTAATGAACAGAAAATAATGGAGGGCTGAGATCTGAGACCGCAGTGCACCTGTGTGTGTAGCTCCCCAGCCAGCAGCCTGGCTGCATCCCTTAATATCTTGCATGAGCTCTGTGGGAACCTGACAGTCCTCAGCCTACCTTTAATACTTACTGAAAAGAGTAGAAAGCAAGAGATTTCCTCTGAGGGAGCTAGTTTTATGGTGTAGTGGATAAGAACTACAAGCTTGGCATCAGAACCTGGCTTCCACATTTACTAGCTGTATGGTCTTGTGCAAGTCACTTACGTTTTTGGGCCTCAGATTCATGTGTAAAGGGAGAAAAAAAGCTGGGAAATAAGCATTTAGGATTATTATGAAGATTATGTAAGATGAGGGATAAAAAACACTTAGCAGCGTTTGTGGCACATGTGAATGCATGATAAATTGTATCTATTATTGATACTGTTAAAGGAGATGATCATGAAGATAAATATTTTCAATTGTTTATCCTTCTGTAAGTTCTGGCCTTGCATTAGAGAAAACAGTGGGAATTAATCCATTTTTTCCCGTTAGTTCTTCATCTACAGCTTTTGAGAAAATAAATAATTCATACAATGGGAAGTGAGTAGGATGAAGATTCAGAGAAGGACCCTCATTTTTCTAGCTTCAGAATACTTGAAACTAGGGCCTCCCCGGTGGCGCAGCGGTTGAGCGCTGGGTTGCGAAGCTGACCGCAGCCTCTGCGGCGCCGGTTGGATCCCTGGCTGCTCCCCTGCCACCGGAGGAGGGTCCTACATGGTGCGTAGACCTCTCCTGCCGCTCCCCTCAGCAGTGTACTTCAGTCCTTCTGCCTGCTCTGCTCCCTGCTCTGGCTCTGGTGGATTCTCTCACCCTCCTGCGCTTCTGACTGTACCCAGTGCTGGTATAAATAAATAAACAAATAAATCCTTAAAAAAAAAAAAAAAGAATACTTGAAACTAAAAGGGCAGCTGTCTCTGAGGGTATAGGCAGAGGACTGCTTTGAGGGGCCAGACTAGTTTCTCTCCCCTTAGAGAATTTTAGATATCCTAGAGTAGTGCATCTTAAACACTGCCATGATATGAATGAGATTCTGCATTTCTGGCAGGCTCCCAGGTGATGCCATGCTGCTTGTCCTCAGACCACATTTTAAGTAGCAGAGTCCTAAAAGACCTTAGGTCATTCAGTCCAGTTGTAGGGTTGAGGCCTCTGTACAACTTCCCGAAAATGCTCATCCGACATTCGTTCGAATATCTCCAGTGATGACAGGCATTCCTTTCTGTTTCCTGAGTGCGGGCATGGTGAGAATGTGTCTTTTACTGAGTTGATGCTTGCTTCATCATGATAGACACCAATTGGTCTGATTCATTACTGTGACAGTGGTGGGGATAGAGCCTTTGTACAGTACCTTATCCTGAGGAGGCTTTTAATCTTGGTTTTGGTCTTCTGTGGGGAAAGTCTATGAATTGGTTTCTATGGTGGTGATGGGGTATGGGGGACAGCAATCTTCTAAAAATGTATGCAGAACTTTGTTTGCATGTACTTTTTCCTAGGAAAACTTTACTTAGCTTTCAGCAGTTTTTTGGGGTCTGTTGCGTCTGGAAGATTCAAAGCATTGAATTATTTTTCATGGGATGTCCTGTTCCTCACAAATGAATTTGGAGGGTTAGGCCCTCCCTAATCTCTCTCTGTATCTCTTTAAATTTGTTTTATATAGTTCTTCATGTAACATGGTTCAGGCACCTTGTTTGTCTGTCAGTTTTTCCTAGTTTGTCTGTGACTCTAAGGTTGGGTCTCAAAAATGTCTACAAGCGAAACTCCCAGGAGTCACACAACCATCAGGAAAGCTAAGACATCTTTCCTTGATTTGACCAGGATCTCTTCTATTTCTTCCTAGAAGTACAAAAGCTTCTTTGGAAACCTTAGTATACTTGACAGTACTATCAATTTGGAATGTTTCTGTTGCAGATTTAAAAAAGAACTTTTAACCTTTAAAGGGAATTTGTTGGTTTATGTAACAGTGCCCTTTGTGTGTGGGGGGGATAGGGTGGCATTGCCTGCAAGTGAGGCTTGACCCAGACTCAGACACTTTCACCGGTGACACAGATTCTTATTCTCTGTTCATAGTCAGCAGAGTCCTAAGTCTTTTCTCGTGTATTATACTGAGCTCTTCATCTTCCATAATGCCTGGTATAGGATTTTGGACCATGAATGTCGGACCTGGTATTTATGCCTATATGTATCTGTGTGACTATAGTCCTGAACCAGCCCATCTTTCCTTTCATTCCTCTTGTCCATTTAGGGTCATCTTTGAATCTGGTCGGTAAGTGAGCAAGTGAATGTGTTGACCCAGAAAGGGTTAAGTACAGAGCCAAGTGAATGCCCCTGGACACTCCTGCCAGCATTGATGATGTCACATACCCTTTGAACATAGATGAACATTTTTCAAAATGCATTCTGAAAGACACTAGTCTTGAGGATTGTCCTAAAAAAAGTGGAAGCCCATACTCAAATAGGTTTAGGTCGTACATGCCATAGCACTTTCTCAAACACTCATGATGTATATAAATAAAAAATCTGAGAAGAGAAATTGTTCGACATAGTTTTACAAACATTTTCGACCTTTAAATTGTCCTCCTCTACCCCACCATGTAATATCTAATAATAACCTGTAGACAAATGTTCTGAAAGAGCGCAATCTGAGAAATGTTTATATAGTTGTTCAACCAGTTGTCATCCCTTAATTATCTTATCATGAAGTCCAAATTCTCCCATTGTAGGCCATGAGGGTAAAATGAAAGACATTGTGAAAGTCTTGCTGAAAACCAGTTTATTTTGCCAGTCTATCACCCATTCAGAAGGGAGCCGGTTTTTTTTTTTTTTTTTTAATAGAGGCATGTTTATTTATTTATTTATTTGTTTGTTTGTTTGTTTCGTTTATACATGCACTGGGTACAGTCAGAAGCGCGGGAGGGTGAGAGAATTCACCAGAGCCAGAGTGGGGAGCAGAACAGGCAGAAGGACCTAAGTACACTGCTGAGGGGAGCAGCAGGCAGCAGGAGAGGTCTGCACGCCATGTGGGACCCTCCTCTGGTGGCCGGGGAGCAGCCGGGGATCGAACCGGCGCTGCAGAGGCCGCGGGCAGCTTCGCAACCCAGCGCTCAACTGCTGCGCCACCGGGGAGGCCCGGGAGCCAGTTTTTAACCGAACACTATTTACCTGTGGCTTCTCTCATCCTAAACCTGTCATGAAGCCTTGAATGCATGCTTTTTAGGTGTTAAAAACAAAAACCAGACATACCTGGAAGCTCTCAGAGAAACCAAAAGCCAGGGGGTGGTCTATCATGTTTAATAGTAATAATAGTAATTGAAATATAACAACAATAACATAGGGCTATTGAATGTTTACTTTGTGCCAGACACACCATTTAGTGCTTCATATGTAATACCTCACTTCACCCTCATAGGAACCACATGAGTTTGGGCAATGCTGTTGTACTTATTTTATTAATGAGGAGCCTGAAGCATCAACAGCATGGAAAAGTGACTTACAGGGACACAGGTAACAAGAAAGGGAGCAGGGTATCAAATGCAAATGTAACTAACTCTAGAGCCCATATGCTCAATTTCACAATTTCACTATATATATATTTTTTTTTTCCCTTCTTTTTCTTTTTTCCCCAGAATCACATAATCGTTAGACTTATTAAAGACTAGACTTTGGGTATGGAGTGGTGCTTGGTGAAATGGAAAACACTGACAGAATATACACAATCCCCCTTAAGGAATTGACACTTTGAGAGAAAATTTGTAGTTTAATGAAGAGAGGACTTACAAACAAAAAGAACTCTATAGATGAATATAGGTTGTCAAATTCCTTATAAGTAGCCTTCTCAGACCTTGGCAGCTGAATCTCTACCCCTAGCTTTTGCAAACCTACTTGTCCCTGGGTGACTCCCTCTGGTTCTTTTGTGTTATCCATTCTCACAGATTCCCCTTTGAGTCTTCATTTTTCCCTTGTCCTCTTGACCTCGGCTGGTCCCCAAGGAAAACCACTAACCTCTTGGCTCTTCAATTCTCAGTCTGTGGAGAGTTCCCATTCTGACATCCACAGCCCTTGGAGGTGACCTAGTTTGAATGAAATGCTGGCTTTTCAGCTATATCTTCAATAGGCTGAGTTGGCAGCTTGTCAGCAGGCTTATGTCACCTAATGACTCTGTCAATTCCCTCGTTGCCTGACTTCCTGTTAGTAAATATTCTCAGAATGCTCTTGGAACCCAGAAGTTGTAGGAGGCTTGGTAAGAGAGCCAAAAAGAAAAGAGGATAAAGAAAGGGAGAGAGAAGCAGAGAAAGACCTATTCCTCCCTGACCTCCCCCCGCCCCCCCCCCCAAAAAAAAAAGTACACCAGGAAAAACACTGAAGAATGTTTTTTAAAAAGAGAATTTTGGGGGAACCTATTCTGAACCCGTTCTGATCTCCTTTATCCTACCCCATCCCATGCCCTTCCTTCCTGTTTGGTTCTTTTGAAATGGTATTACTTCTCTTTCATAATAGTGACCTGCTGGGAGTAATGGCAGAGACCTGTTCTTCTCCTGTGTCTCTAGTTGTTGTTGTAATAACCATCTCCACCCCACCCCACCCCCTTACCATTTGCTGTTCTTCCTAAACATTTTCTAAGGCTAGGTGGAGAAGCTTCAGGTGTGTCCATTATATCCCACAAAGGTTAGCCTGGGTTTGAGGCTTGAGCTCCCCCTTCTCCAGGAGTGAGTAACATCCAGATGTCACCATGACCTTCCTATTGCATAGGGAACTGCAGCCTTGAGTCTGGATCGCACAGACTCTTAACATCTGAGGGTAATGGTAATTCTGTAATCATCCCCCCAGGAGTTGCTGTAGGGATTCTAGGCACTTCCCAGCATTGTAAACTGGGTTAAAAGTTTCAGGCAATGCTGGGGGATTGCTAGCCTGTCTGACCTTTCTTGGGGCTACACAAGGTCATTTTGGAGGCCTGGGCAGTTTCATGGTCCTCTACAAGGACTGCCTCTTTAGAAGGCAAAGTTCATGTTTGTACTCACCACCATAACAGATGAGTTCGTTAGTTGTCTGTATGTCACTTTCTCCCAAAATATGCATTCATAATCCTGAAATTTGGTCTCAAAGTTTTCCACCAAAGTACCATTCCTTTCAGTGAATGTGTATCTCCCAGTGTTGAGAAACCTAAAGTAGCAATCTTTCCCTTTCTTTGATTAGTTAGGTTTTTTTTTTTGTTTGTTTTTTCATTTAGTAAGCATTTGCTTAGTACTTCCTTGCCAGGTGCCGGGTGAACAAAATAGAAAGATCCCTCCCCTCCTATTTCTGATGGTGGTAGTGGTGGGGAGACTGTCAAGATATAGAAATAACCATGTAGACATTCCCTGAGACCCCTATTGCAGAGGAAATAGCCAGAGTCCTGCCATGGAGAAGCACGAGGAGATCTGCAGAGGGTCATTATCTGAAATGGTGATGTTTGATCCCAGATATGAAGGAAGTTGGCAGGTGGAGAGCAGGCAGAATCTGCTATGCATTCCCAATAGAGGGTCAGCATGTGTGGAGAGGCCTTGGCAGAAATGAGCTTGGCATCTTCCAGAAACTGAGAAGAGGCCAGAGTGACTAGAGTAGACATAGGGGTGAAGAAGTGAGCTTAGAGAGGTAAGCAAGGCCCAAACATTGAAGTCTTGTATTTTATCTTAAAAAAAAAAAAAAAAAAAGATACAAAATGTGCAGCTAGCTCCATAACATAACTTTCCTTTAAAGTAATTTTTAAGAAAGACTGCATAATACAATGTTTAAAAGCCGACTATGGTACTAGATACCCAAGTCTGATTTCTGTACCACTTACTGTTTTTACAGACTTAAATCACTTATTTAACCTTTCTGGGCCTCAGTTTTTTGCACCAGAAAATGTGAACAACTAATAGTGCTCACTTAATGGGGCCATTTTGAAGAGTAAATGAGCCTGGAATATAGTAAGTACACAATGAACTAGCTGTTTAGAAGAAGACTTAAATAGATTCTCCAGGAGAGTGTCCCTTTTTTGCCCTGTAGTTTTGTGCATTCTCTACCATAAGCACATGCTTTCAGAGATATGTAAATCCCATTTTGAGATGGATAGTCTGGAGGCTGGGTTGACTGGGACAGTTGACCAGGCTTAAGATAGCTTTAGGATTGAGTAGTTCTACCTATTTCTTTCCTTGGACATCCTTTTGCTGTGAGCATCTAGGTCTAGGACCTCTAAGGGCTAAGTGTGGCCTCTGTTGGAGGTGGGCTCTGTTGGAGCTTGGAGATGGTTTGTTTTTTCTTTTCTTCAGTGTAGAGGCCTGTCAAGCTGAACTTCCCATTGCATTTATCTTTGGAGATTTGAAATTCATTTTCAGTTCAGCAAGCCTTTATTGATCATCTACAATAGCCAGTCTTTGTGCTAGGTATTGGGGAGCAGAACAGGATCAAACCCGCCCAAAATGTGGAGGTAGGTACATCTAGTTGGGAGTCTGGCTCATGTCACATAATTCCATTTTAAACTAGTTAAGCTGGAGACTAGGGACCAAAGGTAAGGTTCTCAGCACAAACTGAGGCTTCAGAGAAAACATCCTGAAGGAAGGGATGTCTGAGTGAGTCTTAAAGAATAATAAGAGCCAGAGATGAGAAGGGCTGTCTAGGAAGTAGGAAGTAGTTAGTAAGATCCTGGAGGGGATGGGTGGGGGAGACAGTGGAGAATGAGAAGGGAAACTATAAGCAGATTGATAAGATGGGGGGAAAGGGTATGGTGGGAGGGCATGGTATGGAAGGGAGGGGGAGATACAATGTGGAGGCTAAAGCATAAGAATGAGATAGACTCATGTGCTTTTCTGGGAGATTGGGGAGGAGCCAATCTCCTATAAGCCATGGGGCCACTGCAGGATCCTAGGAAAGGAGTTCTGTGATCTGTGAGCATTTTAGATGGACTTTCCTGACAGAAGAGTGGAGAACTGATCTGGGGATGTGTGGGCAGTAGCATGCCATAGCAAGGAGGACCACTGGGAGACTGGCTCTAGTCTTGGTGAGACACAATGAGAGTGCTAATAGACTAAGGTGATGTGGCTAAGAGGGAAGGATCACAGAAAAATTTGAAGATGTTATGAGCAGGACTTGGTGGACGCAGATCTCACAGGAGATGGGCTTTCAGGGATGTGTGGACACTGGGGACAAAGGTATTATCCAGAAACTTAGGCACTGACTCTGCCTCCCACCTCCTGGATGATGATATGCTAGATACTGAGTCCACAGACCAGGAGATGCCCAGGTTGGCAAAAATATATGAAATTTTGGACTAAATTCTTCTGGGTTACTGGTATATACATGCGTACACATGTATATATACACATGTGTATGTACACTTACATGTACTTACGTATGTAACAGTGATGTACAAAAGACAGCAGTCTTTGCAACTCTGACAGGGCCCATGTCACCCGCTAGGCTTGGGAAAACCTGACCCAGGAGTGGAGAGTGAACAAGAAAAAGATAGGTAGCCTCTGTGCCTACTCTGTGTATCCATTTGTCCCCCAGCAAGTTTCATATCCTTGACTGAGTTCACTATGAACTTTTAGCAGGTATTTGTGTGCTGTCTCTTCTGGTCAAGTCAGTAACCTGGCAAAACCCCCGTCATAGTCTTGGTTTCTGCTTTTTGCAAGGAATTCATTTTCCTGATTCCCTATCGCGGTTTTATATTACGATCTGCTATGTAAAATACATCCTTTACAACATGCTTGGTTATCTAGATTATCTTCTTCGGTGCTACTCACAGTCCCACGAGGAAGATGTCGACAGCCATTCATAGAAAATGGAACTGTGGTTCTAAGAGGTTAAATACCCACCAAACTCACAGGCCCACAGAGGGGAGGAACTGGGAATTCAACCTGGACCATCTGACTGTTAAACCAATGTTTTCCCTACCATGCTGACTTGGCATTACCGTCATGGATACCAGTAGGGTACAGTATCTGTTTGGAATCTTCTTGGGAAGAGATAAAGTAAGCAAAACACCATGCCACATTCAAATCCACTGAATCCAAAGAATTTGCATCCTGCATATCTCTTGCCCCTCCTGCCACCTGTGAAGCCCATTGTGTTTGTCCCACCCTGGTGAGACTTTAAGCTGATCCCTGAGCTGAAATGAGCGGATGGAGTGAGCAGTGCGTATTATGTTGTTATTATTTAATAAAGTGTGTGTTGTTCCTCGCTTGGCAGTCTGGTCAAGTCGCTTTTCTGGCAGGTGGTGGGTAACTGGACCCAGGCCCCCTGATCTTCACTCAGGAACTCCCTAGTTCAGCCTTTCATATCAGAACAAGAGAAGAAAACAGTGACACAGGACACTTCCTGTCCCAAAGGGGATGTGATACAGGACACCTGAAACAACAGGCACAAGAAAGTTTCACGAGAGCTGCTTCGGTAGAGAGAGCTGGCCTCAGCTTGCCCTCCATGAGTCATCTAAGCTCTGTAGGGAATGAGATTGGACCAACTGTTACAGAGAAATTCAGCATAGTGGCTTATCAAGTGTTCTCTGTGGGTTGGGCACAGGCTCAGCAGTGACATCCCAGCTCTTGCCCTCATGGACTGTGTCAGTGATGAAGACTAACAAGCATGCAGTGAATAAGAATTAGTATGGTGAGGTTTAATTTTTAATAGGGAAAGAAAAAGATTGTGGGAACCCAGATAAGAGTTCCTTAACTATCTGGGAAAAGTCAGGGAAGGCTTCCTGGAAGAAGAGTGTATGCTGGAACTTGGAGTCTGAATAGGATAGGAGTTTAACTAGGCTGAAATGAAAAAGGAAGGCTTAAACTTAAGAATTTTAATAAAAATAGAAAATTAAAGCTTTAGTGCTAGGTTGACTCTGTTCCCCACTCCCCCAGTTCTCTGGCTCCTTACTATCATTAGAAGTATAATTCACCTAGTCTGGGTGGCAGGTAGAAAAGAATGATAGTTGAATGTTTGTCTCAGGGCTAGATGTATGCAAATGAGAAGGCTTTTATTTTATAAGGTAAAATGCCTAGAAGCTTGAGTCCCAGATTAAAATCACTGAACATTGTTTTGATTTTTTAAACTGATGCATGTCCAACTGGTAATTCAGTTCAGGGCCCTGAGAGTTGACCTGGTTGAGATTGTTGTGAATCCACATGAATTGTTTTATACAGTGGAAATTCAAGAAGTCTGGAAATTTGGCAATTTTGATCATAATCTTTACTCTGCAAGAGGCTGTCATCCATATGATCTTGGCTAAATCACTTCAACCAAAAAAGAATAGAACTCATCCATCTGTTTATCAATCATGTCTTTCCCTCCCTCCCTCCCCCCCTCCCTCCCTCCCTTCCTCCCTCCCTCCCTCTCTCCCTCTTTCTCTCCCTCCCTCCCTTCTACCCCCCCACCAAAGTTTTTACTTTAAAAAAATATAGACCCTACAGAAAAATTTTAAGAATGGAACAATGCTATATGTGGGTGTGTGTAGACACATATATGGAATTGTGTAGACATGCATATATATTTTGCTGATTTGAAAGTAAATTGCAGACATCATTACATTTCCCTCCTCAAGTACTTCAGCATGCATCCTTGTATTCTGCTAAGGGTGGTAAAATGATCAGACTCAGGACATTGAATAGAGGTATCATTGCTCTTCTTTAACATACAGTCCATATTCAGTTTTCCTTATTGTAATCAGGTTCTTTATTATTAGTTTTCATTTTTGATCCAGTTTAGTTGAAGACACATACTGTATATTTTGATCAAGGATGGTTCCCGGCCTTTTATGATTTCCTTGCATGAGTGCAGTTTTCATCCATTGATCAGTCAGCCCTTCCAGACATGCCTAGCACTGTGCTGGTGATAGAACAATGTTGTCATCAATGTACGTGTACCCTTCTTCCTCTCAGAGCGCACAGTCTACCGGAGAACCTGATGATAAATAAACAAATTACAGAAAAGTGAGAAATGCAGTGTGGGACTGAAGAGAATTCCCGGTTGGACATGTATGTGCTCTAAAAAATGAAGAAAATAGGCTTGACGTAAGACAGAATGGGAACAGTGTTACTTCTGATATGGTGACTAAGGAAGATCTTTCTTTAAGGTGGTGATATTTGAGACCCAAAGGGTGAGAAAGTTCCAGTGGAGGGATCGGTGTGTTGAGGAGGTGCTAGAATTCCCTTTTGAGGCAGTGGTATGTGCAGAGGCCTGGAGGCTGAGAAGTGTTTGGTGTTTGTGACTGGAGAAGAGTGAGCAGGGCGGTTGATGCCTTAGGCAGGGCTCAGCCTGTGGTGTGGCTTTTCAATATAATTCTAGATGCAGTGAGAAGTCCCTCGAGAGATGATAACAGGGGAGCTTCGTGAACTGAAAGCACACTTAAGAGATGACCAATGCCTGAAGCACCTCTGAGAATGGTTGCCAGATTGGAATGAAATCTCTTTCACAAATTGAAGAGGGTATTATGTTCAAGATACTTTTTGCAGGAATTTGGAAGTATCACAAATGATCATTTAAAAAATCTGAAATAATTTGAAATAATGCTTGGTTAATTTCTAAAACCTAGACTTGGCCTCCCAGAGAGGTTGGTGGGGACATGTCTTGTTTCTTCATCTAGTGTTGTGATTGGAGCTGACAGCGTCACACCCTGGAAAGAACAGAGGCCTCTGTTACTGCCCAGGCAGCTTCTAATTTGGTCATGAGTTAGTGTCTCTGGGGAATCCTGCCACCCCTGTCTGTGGAGCTCCTGCCTCCTGCATGTTCTCCCCCACACATCTTCCCAGAGCCCACCCATCTTTGCTTCAGGTCCTTCAAGTCAATCACACTGGAACCAAACCAAAGCTTAAGAGGAAACAGAATAGCAGGCACAGCAAGGCACCCGCCTGTACCTGTGCAAGCTCGCACAGCTGCAGGCACACTGTCATCATTGCCAGATGCTGGGGAGCCTGTCCTCTGAGTGCAGGTGCGGAAGAGCCATAAGGATGCCCGTAGGGGCTCAAAGTTTTGGAACCAGAGAGGGTAAAGAATCTCTGTTTGCAGAAGATGGTCTCTGGGGTTTGGAAGCACGGAGGTTAAAGTTACTTTGCCATTTTGCTCCTGCTCCTTGCTGGTTCTGTGTATTTAATTCACAGATTTATGAGAAACCTTGCTTATGGGTCCTCCATGAGGTCTTTTCCTGTCTTATACTCATTCAGTCTGTCATTACCAAGTGCTGAGAATTGTATTGGAAGCTGAAGGAAGGTCACTGAAGAAAAACTTACCTGCCTGTAGTCTGGGGGGTGATTAAAATAGCCATTACAGGCAGGGAGGAACTTACCAGATGCAGAGCCTGGCCCCTGCAATCCATACCCGGCTGCAGGAGATGCATCTCAGGTTCTAGAACATGCCATGCTCTCTATTTCTTTAGGATTTTGGGACCTGCTGTTCCTTCTGCTAAAATGCTTTTCCTGCCTCAAACTCAACAAGCCAACTCCTACCTTGGGAAGCCTTCCTTCCTTCCCTGACCATCCTGATCATGCTTGATAACCTCATTATATGCATACCCAGGACTGTTTCTGCCCTCTAGAGTACACCATTCTGTTTTGAATAATGCATGCATGTATGTTTGCCATGATTTGTTACTGCTTGATCCCTTTCTTGGCTGTAAACTTCGTGAGCAGCGGGAACTTGTCTGTGGTAGCTCATCACATAACCCCAATGTACCCCAGGCCTACTCCTTTAAAAACAGAATTCTTCAGAGAACTACTAGAATTCAATTGGAATTGCAGCTTAGGAAGTGTGTATATGGTTGGTGCTCCTGAAGGCTGGAAGGCAGGGCTCTTTCTCCCATATGCATGAGCTGGTCCTTTGTGGACTTCAGAGAATCCAGGAAAATGTGAGCAAGCCGAATGCTCTCATTAGAGGGTATTTGGAGATGCTAGGCATTTCCCCATCTTTCTGAACAGGAGAACCCAGGATGCCTGGAATAATAGCCACCTTTTTGCTGGCTGTCAGAGCAGGCCACAAACCATTTCCCTCTGCATTTCATCTCTCTTCCTGACCCACACCTTTCCTACCTCTCCTTTTGCATCCTGGCTCCCATTCCCCATATTGGGATTTTTCTCGAGAGGAATTTGGGCGTGTATTACATTATTTGTTTTCAGTTCCAAATCTCAGTTACGGAGAGGAAGCCCTATAATAAGAAGGGCTCAGCTGCTCTATTTAGGGCACTTTATTGCAGACCTGAGCTGGCTCTTATTTCACTTGGATTATGTTCATTCCCAAGTGGTGCTGGGCAGATATACTTTTGTATCCCTTCTTCCCTGTCTTGTTCTGCTGGAAAGCCTTTTCAATTAAAACATAGAATCTCTGTGACAGTGGATGAACAACTTAGGAACAGGGTGGAGACTAGGTTGTTATGGTGGTTGCCCTGTGTTGGAAGGAGTTCTTCTTGGTTGTCCCCAACTTGGACCTAAGTTTTAGCACCCAAGTAGCCCTTCTTCTTCACCTTCCAATTAGAAGAAAATATGATCAATGTGTACTCAGAGGTCAGAGAATCAAATGTCTACAAAGTTTGGGAAGGTAGAGTTCTCCTGTCATTGAAGACTGTATTCTCTGTTTTGCTGCCAAGACAAAAATGACTTCACATAGGGTTATATGTCCTGATAAGCTCTTCATACATTAAAAATATCATAAATTGAAAATGCATTTAATACACCTCACCTACCAACCAGTAGCTTAAACTACCCTACCTTAAATGTGTTTTGAACACTATATTAGCTAACAGTTCGGTAGAATTATCTAGTAAAGCACCTCCTTTGTAATGAAATATTAGTTATCTCATGTAATTTGTGGAATACTGTACTGAAAGTAAAAACAGGATGGGAGCTCCTGAGCATATAGAGAGTGTCATGATGTATGTCTCTAGCCCAGGAAATGATCAGAATTCAAGTACAGTTTCTATTGAATGCATATCACTTTCATATCATCAATAATCGTAAGTCAATAACTATAAGTTGAGAACTGACTGTAGTCTTAAAGGAACACATCTTCTAGGTGATCACACATCTTAATTTCTGGTTTGGTTGTTAGATGTTTGGGGTGGAAACTATTGGAAACCAGCAAATTTGTGACTTCCTAAGAGGCAGCTGCTTCTCAAATCAAGATAGTTATTGGCATTTGAGAATGTGGGCCCAAAGCACTAGAAAATATGGGTTTTCAAGAAAAGCTAGAGACCTGGGATTGTATGTAAACTTTGCTAAAATTAGCAGATTTTGAGAAGATATTGATAACAAATTCATGTGTTGAAAAATTCCGTGGGGGTCAGGCAAACGTATCTGTGAATTTTGCCCCAAAGTTAATATTTCTAGTATGTTGTGGTGGAGGAAAGTAGGCTTTGGCCCAGATAGGTCCCAGGTAAGAGCCCATCTCTCTTCTTCACAGAATTGCAGCTTCTGGTGTGAGTGGGAAAAACAGCATTTGCTTCTTAGAGTGCATCAAGTGTACTGTGCAGCATTCAGTAACTTGCTCCAGCAGGCGTCACCTTGTTCACAATGAACTTCTCTGCATTCCAGGTCTTCCTGTTGGTTGTTAAATAGTCCCACACTCAGCATTCCCTGTTGACTCCTGCTCATTGTCACTAACATGTGCTCTCTCTTTTGAATCCCTCCACTCCTCTTTACTTCTGCTGCCGTCTCCTCAATGTACTCTTTACCTTTTACCTGGATTGTATTGTTTTCATACTGCTAGTTTTGTTTGCTTCCAAACTGCTTGACAGATGTCTATAGGCCATCTTCCTTAGGTGTGGCTCTGCTTGAGGTGAGGGTTGGTTCCCCCAAACCTGTTGATAGAGGTTCCCTAGCCTGACCTTATCAGTTCCCCACCACCTGTACTTCCATCACTTTCTCCATCTTCTCCCCATCAGTCTCTCCAGGCTCATCTTCTGCCACCCCTGGACTTCCTCACCTCACACCCAGCGTGCTCCAGTTTCTCCTTCTTTCAGTTCCTCACATTTACTTTGTTTTTTCCAGCATACTGGTAGTTGGCATGTTGGTCTTCCCTCTCTCCACTCAGCTAACCCTCAGATAAAATTTTTCTAGCCTTCTGTCTTCTCTCATGACAACCTAAGCTCCTCCTTGCTGTATATCCCATCAGTAATGAACTATTTGTTTATAAACCTGTCTGTCTCTAGCTTTGTCATTAGACTGCCACTCTGGTAAGGTGATACTGGGCCTGGCTGTTATGGGTATGTCTCATGCTCATTGAATGAATATGGAATCTTCATTCACTGATGGCTGCAGAGAAATGGAATGACTTGCTGTTCCCTGCACTCTGAGCCCTTAAATGAATGAACTCTGGCATTGTCTGCCTAGGTTTAAACCCTTCCTAAGCCATTATGGATGACACCATGTTGGACAGGCCACGTTAACTCTTTTGTTTTAATTTCTTCAACTGTGAAATGGGGCTGATAATCGTAACCACTTTGTAGCATCTCTATCCAGCTTGGTTGGCTGTGCTGCCTGCCCTGGGCTACTTAATGTTCCTGAGCTTGGGTTTTCCCCATTAGTAAACTATGAATGGTGATGCTAGTATTGTCACCCCCATTGTTGGGTGGATTAAATGGGGAAATCCATGGAACTGTACTGCCCAATGTCTGGTGAGGAGAGCTGCTCATTAAATGGTTATTGCCATGATGATTGTTGCTAGTCTGTGGTTCTGGCACAAATTAGAGGGACCTGTATTTCTGAAATGCTTTAGCACCACTGTGGGGAGGTGAGTGGAGGTAGATTCTCCTGGGGTCCATTCTGCAACAGCCTTTACATGGTTCAGTGATGGGGGAAGAAGAGAATGGAAAGATCCTCATTATTCTTTGGCCTGGTTCAAGCACTTAAACTTCGGGCGTGTTCTTTCTTTGTTTTGTTTCTTTAAAAATAAAGAATTAGCAGAATAGCCTGCTTTTTGGGTAACTGGTGTAGCCTCAGGCCATATATTTTTTTGCTTCCTGGGGCATTCTGACTAAGGTTCTGCCCCACACAGAGTCTCCCTGTCTCATCACCCAGTTTAATTCCTTCATAGGACTTTTCTAATTCATAAAACTATGATCTGTCTTTTGCCTTCCTAGACTGTAAGTTCCATGCGGGCAGAGAGTTCTCATTGCTTACTATGAAGAGGAAAGAAGAAGGGAGGTAGGGAAGAAAAGAAAACTCTGTAGAGGTCCTTGAATATATTTGAAAAGTCAAAGATTTTAATATGATGTCAACTCTGATTTGGAGATTGGAAATGCTAAGAAACAGTGAGGCAGTGCTCTATCAATGCAGTTTGTCTCGGCCGCTGGAAGATTCTCATTTCACACAGGTCTTTCTTTTTGAGAATCCTGTCAGTCTTCCCAGAGGACTCAAAGTCTTCTCATTGCATTCTAGCTGAGCTTTTCTCCTTGGTCAGCTAGTGCTGCTGGGAGCCTGTTAGCTTCGCTGTACTGGGTCATCTCTGGATGACCTAGTCAAAGGGTGGGAATAGAACAGGTAGTAGAATTAATAGCAGCTAACTCAACTTTATTAGCAGTAACTCAATGAGATAAGTATTCTTATTGTTCCCACTTTACGACGGAGGCAACTGAGGTTTAAAGAGCATGTTATTAATCAAAAATCATATAATTTATAAGTAGCAGGGCCAGTGTTTGAACTATGTCATTTGCTTTAAAAGCAATTGCTTAACTGCTTGTGCTGCTGAAGATGTGAAATCTTCCACATTTGGCTTTGGGATATGTTGTTTGCAGGGAGAGAGAGGAAGCAGGGGAAGGAAATGTTGCAGATTTATCTTCCTAATTTTACTTGGCTTAGGCTAATATTAAAATTATTTTGAGCACTCCACTGACAAAGGCGGAAGAGCGAACCCAATTTGATATTAAATATTTGCAATGGAAAATTCACAAAGTCTTTTTGAATGGAAGATATTTCCGAGTAATTCCCATGGGACTAATTCAGCCAGTTGTTCCTTCTGCAGCATGCTTCCTGTGGTTGCTTCACTGTTCTCAGAAATGAGCATTCCTGACTTTGAAGTTCTGGGGTTATGCCGGGCTAGATGCTGAACTATGCCTTGGTTTCCCTGGCAATGCATGAATAAAGGGGAGCGGGTTGTGCATCTCAGTTAATTGCTTGAGTTGTAATTCTATGATTTATGAAAATTACATTAAGCCAGGCGCCTCCAGTCAGGGAAGTGGGATACAGCACAATCATAATAGTCAGTAGCTGGTGCTGAGTGAGCATTTGCTGAGTGCCACGCAGAGTGCTAAGCATTTTATGTGCCCTAACTCTTTTAATCCTAACAACTACCCTGTAGTCAAAGACTTATTAACCCTCTTTTATAGACTAAGAAACAGGATCAGAGAGGTTAAGTTCTGTGCCCAGTTGGCAAGTGGCAGAGTTGGGACAAGAAGCCAGGACTTTTTGATTCAAAAGTCGCGTGCTGTGAACCACTATGTTCTGTGCCAGAACAGTCTTCAAAACTTAGAACTGCCTAATGAAGGAGCTGGAGAACATTCCAGACCCTTTACCATGGTGGGCTAGAATTGTCCAATTTGGTTGCCTTTTCACTTCCTGCATCCCCACAGGTGATCTTGGTCTGACATACATCCAAGTAGGTAAGGAACAAGAGTAGCTGCTTGCTTTGAGTTGCGGGTACATGCTGTGAGTCCTTTAAATGAGAAACCCCTTAAGTGTATGAATTAATACTGTCCTTTCCTACATTAGGGCCAGGTAACCTGAGTTGTTGGCATGGCTGCTGGAATCTGGTTTTTGACAAGGTAACATCTGGGAAATAAACTCCAGGATAGGAACTTTGTGTATTTACTGCTGTGCTTCTAGTACTGGGCAGCCTTGAGAACATTTATTAAGTCTTTACTCTTAACTTGTCCCCTGCTTTTACTTATGGTCTCTCCTCTCTGTCTTTGCTTCCACTATACCTTCTCATATGCTGTTCCTTTTGCATAAAATGCCATTCCTTTCTGACTAGCTCCCTCCCCCCTTCAGGGCTCAGCTTAACTGTTACCTGGATCTCTAGGTAACCCCCTTTACCACTAAGTCCAAATGGTGTGTCTGTGTTGAATGCTCTCATAACACTCTCTACTTGCCCTTAAGGTCTGTGTCCACATTTGCAATTAAACATATATAAGTGGAACTGGTTAACATCTGGCCTCTCACTCAACTGTTAGCACCATGAGCAAAGAGACCCTGTCTTGTTCATTGTTTTCTGTCCAGTACTTGGTAGGCACTCACTTAACACTTATGAATGAGTGAGGTTTTCACCCTCTCCATTGACTCCAGAATCCTCTGGAGTGATAGGTTCTAATTATTTAATATTTACATCTGTGTGAAGGTTTGTCTCCACATTCCTGACCTTCACAGTATTTAATTAGCTGTCATCACTTGGTGCATCAGGGAGGGGAATAGTTAGTTTCCCTTTGGATCTGAGAACACTCAGGTTCACAGAAGGGTTCTCTGGCCTCACCATATTTGCCTATCCCCAGGCGAGGTGAAGCAGGGCTGCTGCTTTGAGGACAACTGCTGTATCTTAAGTATTTTAGTATTTGAGTTTCACATATGAAGGTTCTTAGTTCTCAGGCATTTATTCAGAGAGAAAGCTGAACAAAGGTGTGTCTGTAGCCTTACCTGACTAGTTAGCACTTTCCCCTCCTTTTCCCTCCCTCAGTGAGTCTTGTTGGCATTGAAATGGATTCACTAGGGAAAATAGGAGAAGTTGGGAAAAAAAAGAAAAACCAGTAATACTTTTTATACAGGATGAATGGGTCTATTACAATCTGGGAGTGAGCAGAGAGCTCTTGTGTTTGAGGCGAGACTAGAGGGAAGATCAGAACAAAACAATTTTGCAGTCTGTTAACTGTTGCTGGGCTCCTTTACCCTTGGCCATTCTTGTAAGTGGTGACTCTGAAAGCTAAGGCATGCAAAAAAGACCAGAAATTGTGCTTGGCCCCTATGGTCTCCCTCATTCTTCCTCCCCCCTTTCTTATTGACAAATACAGCTCAGACTCTGCCTTGCTGGGCTCTTCCTCACCAGTATTGGCTTTCAGCTTGCCTGGCCCAACATCCTGTGGACGCTGCAGTTCAGACAAACAGCAAGATCATCAAAGAGAGGAGCATGAATGAAAAACTGCTTTATGACATGGCTTCAAAGTGTCTTTTTAGAAGTTCAAAGGATGTGGAGAGGAGGCAAGGGAATCAAAGACCATGGGGGAGAGCAATGAACTCCCCAAGGAGCCATTGGGGTTTTTCATTGTATATTTTCTATGACGCTTGTGATGAAAAAAATCAAAAGTGATCCCAGCCCTCAAGGGCTCTCTGTGTAAATTTGATGCAAAGAAGGAAACAACTCACCTTGAGGGTGAAGGGCTTTCCCCTGGCACTCTGAGTCACTTTTTTTGTACCTGCATTTCCTGTTTAGGCATGGATCGAAAATTTTGATCTGGGAAGACTGTGTCCAGAGATGGAGATTGAATGCTGCTTATGTGGTTCGATGGAGATGAATAATTTAGTCTCTGCAGAAATTTCCCATTACCTTTTGCATTTAAAGACAAGCCAGAGTCCAATTGCAGCAGTAGATATGCAGAGCTCAGAGAAGACCTGGCAGAGATGCTAAGATCCCAGAGACTTCTCTTCTGACAGGAGAACTGAGATTTATTGTGCTTTAGCAGGAGCTGGCCCTAACTGATATATTAGTGGGAACATTAGTGATATTTTGATGCAGAATTGTCTTATGCCCAATCCACCTAGGAAGTCTTGGAACCTAACTGTGCTTGGTACATGGAAAGTGCTTGAATGAAAACAAATGAATGATCCATGAACTGTTTTGAACCTTAGAGTAGATTCGTTAGGATATGTTTCCTAGTCTCCTTGGACCGTTAAGGCCCAGAATACAAGGACTATTGAGGATGAGATCTGAATTACTGGATTAGTCAAGTCTGCCAGGAATTTCAACTGCAGGTGATAGATGCTACAACTTAAACTTGATTACGGGAGAATGATTTTTGTTGATTGATATTGAAAACTCCAAAGGTAAATTTGACTTCTGGTGTGACAAGTAGAATAGACTGAATGTTCAGGCCCTCCTTCCTACCTTTACCCTCCCAATTCATATGTCACAACTCAGGAACACTCAGTGTGTTGGTATTTGGAGGTGAGATCTTTGGGAGGTGAGCTTATGAGGGTGGTACCTCATGAATGGGATTAGTGCCCTTATGAAAAAGATACTTGAGACTTTTTCTATCCCTCTACCTTGTGAGGACACAGCAAGGAGATGAGTTGTCTATAAATAAGAAAGCGGGCCCTCACCAGATATTCAGTCTGCTAGCGCCTTGGTCTTGGACTTTTCAGACTCCAGAGCTGGGAGAAATACATTTCTTCATTTGCCACCCAGTCGCTGTTAGGGCATATTTAATAGACTTAAAACTTAGTCTCTGCATGTTGCTCAACAGAAACACTGCTGGGAGACATAATGTACATAAGAAAAGGGAACCAATGAAATTGCTATGGGAACCAGGCCTTTGGTCCCTATGACTGAGTGCCATCAGAATTTCAAGGAATGTGAAAACAGGGCAAACAGAACTCAGACACCACCTGAGGGGAAAGCTGACTGAAACCTGATGTTCCAGTGGATAACAACCATCAAGAAGTGACTCCCAGTCATATAAAGCTCATGAAAATAAGATATAAAAAGAATATCAAATCCTTCTTAAGGGTAGACAACTCTTCCATCTTGCCTGCTGCTCTTCTTAGCAGTGGACTCAATAAATCCACCTTTTCTGTTCTCCATTCTGTCTCTGATGAATTCTTCCACCCCCATGCCTCTGGCCTCACCCTGTTATTAGAACGCCACAGTCTCTAGTATTTTTTGTAATAGCTACACAGACTAAAACTACCGGCCCATGGAGTTCCATCAAAGTCTTAAGGATTGTTTTACTTCTTGTATCTCAGCTTTGCTTTGCTGTCTTAGCACTGATTTCAGGTACCTTCTCCCTGAAAAATGTCTGGGGCACAGCAAGTATTGTTAGATGGTTAAAAACACAGATTCTGGAGCCAAAACAGTCTTGATTCAAGTCCTCATCAATCACATACTAGTTGTACAATCTTAGATGTCCTTTCTTTTTATTTATTTAACCTGTCAGTTTAACTTGCCGGTTTTCTGTCTTTAAATTGGAGATGATGGTGTATTGACTTGTGTGGTCATGGTCATGACTGAAATGAATTGAGAATTTACTGTATTTCTGGTGTTTTTCTAAGTATCCTATGTATATAAATTCGCTAGTCTTCCCAAGAACCTATGAGGTAGGTACTATTATCAGCCCCATTTTATCGATAAAGAAACTGAGGTACAGAATGTTTAACTTGCCAGTTACACACCTAGTAAATGTTGGAGCCAGAATTTAAATCCAGAAAGTCTGGTTCCAGAGTCAGTATTATGGACCTCCAAACTATTCTGCCTCAAATAATAATGTACAACTCATTAATTAAATGAGATAGTGCATGCAAAGACACTGAAGGCGGTTACTCGCATATTTCATTTCATCTTGAAAAAAGCTGCCAACTTATGAGTCTTATCTGCTCTCAGTAACCTCAGCAGAGGAGACCAATTTTCTGTCCCTAAGATTTCTACATGACTCTCAGAATTAGGTCTTTTTGACTCTTTTTTTGGGTCACATACCCATTTTTGAAACAATCATTATGGTCAACATTATGCAATGTTCTGATGAGCCATGTTGGTCCATATGCTCATCCTGGTGCTAGAGGTAGAACAGACACCAGCTGAACCACATCAACAAAAAGCAGAGGAAGGTAGGTTCTTCCGAGCATGAGAGTAGTTACTAGAAGTAGATAGAGAAGCAAAAGATGTCCCATATGCCAAGTGCGCACACTGGCAGTAGAGGCTGGCTGGATTTCTTTGCAAGAGCATTGTAGTTGAATGAAGTGAGAAGGTGGTCAAAGACCCTACTCCTAAGTCCTAATGTGTCCTTCAGTGTGGAGTATTGAGGGAAGGGTGGGTTTGACAGCAACATCTTTAAGTCCGAGCTTGCTTTATCACTTAGGGCAGCCCTAGGAGAGGTTAAGAAGTCAAGTGCTAGTTTATCTGGATCTGTAGGAAGGTAAATAGGACACAGTTACCCACATGACATGTGGGCAGGCCCTGAGGCCACCTTGTGAGAAATGCTGGGCAAGCATTTGCAACCACTAATGATGCCCCTTAAGGCTCTGTTGCTTCTCAGAGATGGCACCACCGGCCCCAAACAAAGTGCCCATTCCCATGGTCCTGGGTGAGTCAGGCCTTGCTGAAGCTGGCCATCCCCCTTCAGCCCCCACCATTCGCCAGTCACTTCCTCTTCTTCCTGGTGGTCCCCACCCATACAACCACCACACCCAGGTTAACATTGACCAGCGAGACCAAAATTAGCATCTGAGGCAAAATGGGAATCTTGATCCAAGGTCTTGTGGGTGGTGGATCAATTACAAAGGGACCCAGAAGCATAGATAACAGTTCACCAGTTTCCACTTAAGTCCCTGCTACCTTCCACTTAACTAGGTCATATATCCTTGGATTAGGCATAAAGACTGTGTGTCATCCATCTCAGGTTAGGTCGGAAATGTGAGTGCGGTGGATATCATCACCATAAAAATAACTTGATGATTGAAGCTCAGTTGCTGTCTCACAACTGCTGATTTTGTGTGTGTGTGTGTGTGTGTGTGTGTGTATAATCAGTTTTGCATATTATTGCTCATGTTGGTTATTCCAGTGTTTTCTACCATACTTGGTCTTCTTCCTTGCTTAATCTTTCATTAAAGAATGAGACACAAGTTGACTAACTTCATCCTTCTCTCTCTGCGGTCCTAGAACCATTTCCTTCTATAAATTCTGGGTTTTTTATCCATAATATTTTCTCTTTGTCTCCCCACCCTCTCACTATATAATTGATCTCTTTTCAGATTCCTTCCTTGAAATCTATATTAAAATGACCCATCTCTAAAAAAAACCACTTCCCACTATGCTTGTAGCTCCCTTTCTCCCCACCAAAAATCTTGAAAAAGAAGACTGTTACACACTTCTCAGAAATGATCATGATCTGCTTTCTGCTTCTGCTGTATCACTGAAACTGCCCTTCTAGGCTCTCAGCAACTGCTTAGAGACCTCCAGTGTTTTAAACAGTTCATCTCTATCAATGGAAAATGTTGAACATGTACTTCAAATATGAATTTTATATATATATGTTAATGTAAAATATGTATACTCTAAAATATAAGCTAAAATATATTTGAAAAAAATGATTTAAATATAGATGTTTGACTGTTTTCCCTAGTGGGTAATTTTCTGCATGCTTTGGTCTAATGACTGGTTCCAAGATATTATTTTTTGGTCAATTTTATTGAGAGGTAATTTAACAAAATGAAATCAATTTTAAGTGTAAAACTCAGTATATTTAGACAAATACATAAATTCTAATATCCATCACTCCAATCTTAATATAAAACATTTCTATCTTCGGGCCTCCCCAGTGGTGCAGCGGTTGAGCACTGGGCTGCGAAACTGCCCACAACCTCAGCAGCACCAGTTCGATCCCTGGCCGCCAGCAAGGGTCCCACATGGCGCTCAGACCTCTCCTACCACGCCCGCTGCTCCCCTGGGCAGTGTACTTCGTCAGTCTGCCTGTTCTGCTCCCCACTCTGGCTCTAGTGAATTCTCTCACCCTCCCGCACTTCTGACTGTACCCAGTGCTTGTATAAATAAATAAATAAATCTTTAAAAAAATCATTGGCAACATTTAAAAAAAAAACCAAAATATTTCAGTCTTCCCCAAAAAATCCCTTATTTTTGCTTGCAGTTTATCCTTCACCTCTGTCCCTGGCACCTTGTTATCACTGACCTACTTTATCAGTGCAATTTTGTCATTTCTAGAATTTCATTAAATCACGTAGTAGGTTTTTTTTTTTAAAAAAATATTTATACAAGAACTGGGGTACAGTCAGAGGCACGGGAGGGTGAGAGACTTCACCAGTGACAGAGCAGGGAGCAGAACAGGCACATGGACCGAAGACACTGCTAAGGGGAGCAGCGGTCAAGGCAACTTACCATGATACTTTTCTGATTTATCTAAGCTGTTGGATCTATCAGTCATTCATTCATTTTAATAGATAAGTAGTTATCCATTTTAGAACAATAATACATGTGTACCCATTTACCTGTTGATGGACATTAAAGTGGTTTCCAGTGTTTAGCTATTATGATTAAATCTACTATTGTTAGGGGGAAGTGATGTCCTGAGTTAATCCCATACAGGCTTTGTGGACTCCACCCCCACTCCAGACTAAAGCCATCAAGACTCTGGGAAAGACAAATCCCATCACCACCAAGGGAGGGTGGCTGGGACCTGAGGGTGGAGTTGGGCAGCCAGGTTGGATATAAAAAACCAAACACGTGGGCCTTGGGCTGGCTGGCTCGTGATCGCTCGCCTCCTGGCTTCACCGCTCCTGGCTGGCGGCCAACTCTGAGAGCGCCATTTTGGGATTCCTGATCGGCGGATCGGGTAGGACTCATTTAAAACTTTGTCTCCCACTTTTCTCCCAGAGCTGTACATTTCCTCATTTCCCCTTCCCTTGTAAATAAACCTTTTATTAACCTTTCACGTGTGCCTGCAGTAGAGCATTGATAAGTCCTTTTAAGCGCGCGGGTGAGGACCCACAGTCAGGCACCCCGTTTTGTATCGGGGTTGCTCTACAACACTATAAGAATTGACATATAAGGCTTTGTATTTGTGATTTATATTTTGATTTCTCTTTTGTAAATACCTGGAAGTGGGATTTCTGGGTTATATGCAAAGTGTATGTTTAACTTTATAAGAAACTGCCAAGCTGTTTTATGAAGTAGTTGTGCCATTTTGCAGCGCCATCAGTAATATTTAAGATTTCTAGTTGCTACCACATTCTTTTTTTTTTTTTTTTTTTTTTTTAAATTTTCTAGAGGCATGTCTTATTTATCCATCTATTTGTTTGTTTGTTTTTTTGGTTTATACATGCACTGGGTACAGTCAGAAGCCGGGAGGGTGAGAGAATTCACCAGAGCCAGAGCAGGGAGCAGAACAGGCAGAAGGACCGAAGTACACTGCCGAGGGGAGCAGCGGGCGGCAGGAGAGGTCTGCGCGCCATGTGGGACCCTCCTCCGGTGGCCGGGGAGCAGCCGGGGATCGAACCGGCGCCGCAGAGGCCGCGGGCAGCTTCGCAACCCAGCGCTCAACCGCTGCGCCACCTGGGAGGCCCTGCTACCACATTCTTGACAACACTTAATACTGTCAGTCTTTTAAATTTTAGCAATTCAAGTGCTTAGGTTGTGTTATCTCATTGTATTTATTTGTCATTAATATGCACTTTCTTATGGAATGTCTGTTTTGCTCATTTTATTTTTATTAGATCTTTTTTGCCTTGTAAGAGTTCTTTAGGTAGTCTGGACATGTTATCTTTCATCAGATACATGTTTTGCAAAATTTACTTTCTGGTATGTAGCTTGCTTTTTTGTTTTCTCAACGGTGTCTATGAAGACCAAAGGTGTTTAAATTTGATGAGATAACATTGATAATTTTTTATGGTTTATGTCCTGTTTAAAAAATCTTTGCCTAATTTCAGTTTAGATTTTCTTCTGTGTTTTCCTCTAGAAGTTTAATAATTTTAACTTTTACTTTGAAATTAATTAATTTTGAGCTAATTTTTTTTTTTGCATCTGAGTATCCAGTGGATTTAGCACCATTTGGTGAAGAAATGGTCCTTTCCTCATATAATCACCTTGGCAGTTTAATTGAAAATCAGCTGACTATAAAGATGTGTATCTATTTCTGGATTCTGTTTTATTTATATTGATAATTTTATGCCTATACTACACTGTCATGATATTATAGCTTTATAATAAGTTTTGAAATCAAATATTATGATCCTCTAACTTTTTCATTATCAAAGTTTTTTAGATTTTTCTGCTTTTTAGTTGTTTAAATAAATACATCATCTTTCTATTTGTTTATTCCCTCTGTTTCTTGTTGGTTTTTCTTTCTGTATTCTTTTAGACTAAGTGTTTTTCATTTTTTAGCAGCTTTATTGAGGTATAATTTACACTTCATAAAAACAACTCTTTTAAAATATACAACTGGATGATTTTTGGTAAATTTACAGAATTTTTACAACCATCCACAATCTAGTTTTAGGATTTTCCTGGATCCTCCCTTCCCCCCCAGTCCCTTGAGCTCATTTGCAGTCAGTATGATTCCATTTTATCTTCATTGGTTAATTAGCTATGCTTTTTAATTTTTTTTTTTAAATTTTTTTTTTAATAGAGGCATGTTTTATTTATTTATTCATTTATTTGTTTGTTTGTTTTTGTTTATACATGCACTGGGTACAGTCAGAAGTACGGGAGGGTGAGAGAATTCACCAGAGCCAGAGCAGGCAGAAGGACCGAAGTACACTGCTGAGGGGAGCAGCGGGCGGCAGGAGAGGTCTGCACGCCATGTGGGACCCTCCTCCGGTGGCCGGGGAGCAGCCGGGGATCGAACCGGGGCCGCAGAGGCCGCGGGCAGCTTCGCAACCCAGTGCTCAACCGCTGCGCCACCAGGGAGGCCCTATGCTTTTTAATTTTTTTAGAAGTTCCTGTAGGGTCTACAGTATACTTCTTTAATTTACCACAGTGTGTCTTTAAGTAATTTCATACCACTTCACATTTAGCATAAGTACATTATAACAGTATGTCTCTGCCCTTACTCCCTTTGGGCTATTGTTGTTGTTCATTTTATTTCTACATATGTTTTGAACGCCTCAGAGCTTTGTTGCTATTTTTCTTTTAAACAGTGTAGAAGCAGAGAGGAAATTTCCCCCATTCCTCTGGGTTCTTCTTAGGCTGGTTGAGCAAATTAATGTCAAACAGATTATTAGAAGAAAAGAACAAAATTAATTGTATACTTATGGAGGATTCTCATGGGTGTGGATTCTGAAGACAATCAGGCAAAGTGAGGGTGTATATTCTGAGCTAAGGAATGGGATATGAGCTTGGGACTTCCTCAAGAAGAAGGGCAACTCACATGATAAGGAGAGGATGGTCCATATGGTGAAGAAAAATGCTCTGTAATTAAATGTTTGCCCTGCCATATAGAAAGATTATTTCTGGTAAAAAACCTAATTCTGGATAATAACCCCAATTTTTATTCTTCTAAATAGTTAAGAGGAAGGTTGAAGTTTTTCATGAGTCTTCAGGGCCTTGATTAACCTCAACTCAAAATAATCCACTTGGCAAAGAGACATGTCTTGTAAAAGCCTGTTCTGAACATCTTGGGGAGGCCAATCCTTTGATGGTCACTTTTCTTTTAAGGAGTTTTTTTAAAGTAAGAAAAAAGTATTTTATATTTAACCATGTATTTTTCATTGCTGATGCTCTTCATTTCTTTGTGTAGATGCAGGTCTCATTTGCTTTTATTAATCCAATGCCTTAAAGAGTTTCTTTAACATTCTAATAGTGGTGTATTTTTTTCTCTGAAAAAAGTAACTTTTGGTTTTGAAAGTAGTTTTGCTGGGTATAGAATTTTAGATTAACAGTTTTTAAAAGCTATTCCTATATTTTGGATTATATTTTCTTTTTTTTTTTTTTTAAAGATTTATTTATATGCATACAAGAGCTGGGATATAGGCCAGAGGTGCGGGGGTGGGGGCAGGTGGGGGTAAGAGGAGTCATCAGAGACAGAGTGGGGAACAGAACAGGCAGATTGACTGAAATACACTGCTGAGGGGAGCAGCAGGCAAGACAGGAGAGGTCTGCTGCGCCATGTGGGTTGCTCCCTGGCCAGGGATTGAAATTGTGCTGCAGTGGCTGCGGTTAGCTTCATAGGTTGCGTCTAAACCCCTTGTGCCACCAGGGGGGCCCTGGATTATATTATTTCTGACATGAAGTCTGCTGTCAAGTCCTTATTCTTTTTTGTCTTTTTTACCTTTATCTACTAAATTCTCCTCATCCCCCACTCCGTCACTAATTATAAGTAATGTAATTATGACATACCTTTGGTGTAGTCTTGTTTATAGTTCTTTTATTTGGGATTTGTTGAGCATTTTGCATCTGTGGGTTTATAGTTTTCATAAAATTTGGAAAAATTTCAGTCATTTATTCAAATATATGTTTTTCCTCCCACCCCCTTTTTTCTGTCTTTATTTATTTTTTTAAAGATTTATTTATTTATTTATACAAACACTGGGTACAGTTAGAAGCACAGAAGGGTGAGAGAATTCACCAGAGCCAGAGCGAGGAACAGAACAGGCAGACTGACGAAACACACTGCTGAGGGGAGCAGCGGGCTCGGCAGGAGAGGTCTGTCGCACCATTGTCATGTGGGACCCTCGCTGGCAGCCAAGGATGGAACTGGCGCTGCAGAGGCTGTGGGCAGCTTCGCAGCCCAGTGCTCAAACGCTGCACCACCAGGGGAGGCCCACTGTCTTTATTTTCTTGGACACTAATAATAAGTAGTCTGATTCATGTTGCTCCACAATTTACTGATGATCTGTTTATTTTCTTCCCAGTGTGTTTGTCAACATTTCATTTTCTTTTGCCTTGTGTTTAAATTCGTTAATTATTTATGCCCCTGCAATGCGTAATCTTTTCTTAATCCCATCTTGTTTATTTTGTGTTCCAGACATGGTATTTTTAATCTACAACTTGTTTTTATATCTTCATTGTCTTAATATGCTCATGTTTTCCTCTAACTTTCTTGAACATGTATAGTTACAGTACTGTTTTGATGTTTTTATATGCCATTCCCATTATCGGTGACATATCTGGGGCTATTCCTTTGATTGATGATTTTTTTTCCTGCTCACTATAGGGTGCATTTTATTACTACTTTGTTTGCCTGATAGTTTCTGTTTGGGTGCCATATATTGTGAATTTTATATTTTTGAGTGATGGAATTTTTTGTATTATTTAAATATTGCTGTACTTTGTTGTTCTGAGAAGCAGTTGAGGGTCTTGTAATTTGATTCTTTTGAGGTTTGCTTTTTAGCTTTGTTAGGGTGATTCTAGAACAACCTTTAGTCTATCACTGGGCTTGATAAACTTTGGTGCAAATACCAACTGCCTCTTTTGGGAAATTAAGTTTTATTGGAACACAGCCATACCCATCTGTGTACATATTGTGTATGGCTGCTTCTGTGCTCCAATTGCGGAACTGAATAGTGGTGGCAAAGACTGACTAGATCACAACCTATTCAGTACATCATCCTTTAAGGAAATACTCACTGATATCTGGTATAAAGTGTTTGGATGTAGTATTGATGCAATGCTTTTCTGAAGACCCCGCTCCATGCTTTATATATTAGGAGATCTTTCCTAATAAGTTGTTTGCAACATGAACTACTCTTTCTCCTATATGAGCTTCTGAGGACTCTTCCAGCTACATCATAATCCCTCTCTGGTTGTGACCTGAAAACTCTATCTAGACCATAAACTGGAATATTATTGGGGTTTACCTTGTTTACTGTCTCTTAGGGGATTACTGTCTTTTATGGTCTGTTTTCCAGTATCTAAAAACTTGTTTAATAAATTTTCTAGTTGTTGAAGGTGCAAAGTAAATCAGTCTTTGTTACTTGATTATGGCTGGCATAATCAATATTTTCTTTTTAACTCTTCATTTTCCCTCCAAAATAGTATGCGTTCCCAACCGTGTGTTTTCTCTGTGGCATTGGATCTAATTGGCAACTCCTGACTATTTGTGATTATTCCACTTTCAAAATACCTATAATGGCTGCCTAGCATCTGAGTACTCCTTTGGGAGTCTCTCATCTGTGTCTTCTCCATTCTATCTTTTGCTGTTGGCTCTGCCTCTTTTAAATATCAGGATAGCTAGTAGTACTAATACTGGTTTGTCCCCTTTCCTTTGTCTCCTGTGGCTTCAACCACCATGGATGAGCATGCACTAAATATTTGGGGAGTTAAAGTATGGTTTGGAGTAGTTCAGTCCTGTATCAACATCTTGTTTCTTCTTTGTTGTGACATGGGCAAACTCAAGTTTTCTGGTAGTTTATAACTTTAAACATTTTTTATACTTTAAAAATATACTTTGTAGTGTGAAGTATTTTAATTTTCCCTAACCTTCAGAAAAAACCTTATCCAGGAGATACTTCTTTTATATCCATTTTGTAAATGGGGAAATTGAGGTTCAAAGAAGTTAAATCATTTTTCCCAGTGGACAAGCTAAAATTTGGATCCTGGTCTGTTTGAACAGACAAGACTAATCAACTGCCTACCTGGTTTCCTTAAGATTCTCCTGGTTTTAGCACTGAAAGTCCTGGGGAAACCAGTGTGTTGGCCATCCTTTTGAATTGTTCTGCTCTCCATGAATGTCTTCTTTGTAGCCACGTGATACTTTTTTGTGTAGTGTTCAGTTATGTAAACAAATGTTGACCATTTTACATGGTACCTGACACATAGTAGGTGTTTAAAAATGGAAGCTGTTATTAATGTTACTGTTATTCTAACCCTTCTGAATATATTGCAGTAGAGAGTTCTTAATCTGTTTGGCTGCCTAACAACTGAGTATTCCTTTGGGAGTCTCATACGTTTACCACTTCAAATAGTCATCCAGAGGCACCCCCACCTATAAACCCATCCCCATCCCCTGGTGGCCAGAACTGCTTCTGACTCTGGACATAAAGAAGCAGGGCCCATGCAGAATCCATCCTTGTGAGGATATCTGTGGTGTCCTATCAGGGCACTTGCAGCAATGGCAATGTCCTGGAAGCAGAGGCTGAAGTCAGAGCTGGGAACTACAAGCTGTTTGCAGTGGTATCAACATGGGGTTTCTCACTGGATAAGGTCCTGACTGAATTTGGTTCTTGTTCCTGGTTGCAGAGGTGCCAACCTTGGTTCTCTGACTGTCTCAGGAATTCTGTGAATTGCCAGATATCCTTGAATAATTTATTTTTTTTAATTTATTTTTTATTTAAAAAATTTTAAGCATTCTTGTTTGTTTTTTCATAGTATAGGATTTCTTCTGTTAGGTTCCATCACCAAAATTTTCCCACCACCAAAGAGCCCACAGTCCTTTTCTATACTCAACTGCTCTTTCCTCCTTTCTTGTTCTCTACTCCTCTCTAGCCCTTCCCTTACCCTCCTGAGTGTGTCAGATCTATGGTATGCTTTCAAAGGCTGGTCTTAGAGTTTTTCTTTGTCTGATACTTTTTTTGTTTGTTTTTCTATATTCCACATGTAAGTGAAACCATTGGTATTTATCTTTACCTTTTTGGATCACTTCACTTAGAATAATCTGTCCGTTTCCATCCATGTTACCACAAATGGTTTGAGTTTATCTTTTTTGATTGCTGAATAATATTCCCGGTATATACTACATTTTCTTGATCCACTCATATGTTCTGGGGCATTTAGATTGTTTCCATATCTTGGCTATTGTAAATAGTACTGCTATAAACACAGGGGTGCAGGTTTCCTTTTGAATTAGTGTTTTTGTGACTTTTGGATAGATACCTAGGATTGGAATTGGTGGCTCATGTGGTAAACCTGTCTTTATCTCTTTGAATTAACAGGAATTGCTTTCTAGTCTCTGCAATTGAGAGTGCTCAGAACCCTTGAATTAGTCTACAGTGGGCAAGTCATCTAACACAGATCTGTTACATAACAATGTCGAATAACTCATGTAATTTCTTAGCCACAGTGCTAAAAGTGAAAAAGTCTACAGGGTATGGACTGTTTATCCTCCCCATCTCAGTACTGACTGGGAACTGTGACTCTCACAGAGTTTCCTACTATGTACTGCTAACCTGGGACAAGATCAAAATTCAAAATTCAATATACAGTTTCTACTGAATGCATGTCATTTTCGCACAGTTGTAAATTTGAAAACTAGTTAAATGAATTGAACCATTGTAAGTTGGGGACCATCTGTATTTGCTAATTCAGCCTTCATGGTGACTTTTTTTTTTTTAAGATTTATTTACTTATGCATGCAAGAACTGGTGGTACAAGCCAGAGGTGTGGGGGTGAGAGGATTCGCCTGAGATAGAGTGGGGAACAGAACAGGCGGATTGACTGAAATGCACGGCTGAGCGGAGCAGCAGGCGAATCAGGGGAGAGGTCTGCTGCGCCGTGTGGGTCACCTTCCTGGCTGGGGATCGAACTCGTGCTGCAGCGGCTGTGGATAGCTTCATAGTGCTGCACGTTAACCCCTTGCACCACCAGGGAGGTGCCCAGCCCTTTGATTCTCATGGTGCTTGATATGGAAAAGGGGAAGTGATTTGTACCCCCAAATTAACCGATTTGGGAAAGAATTATGTCGTTCAGATTGAACCAGAAAAACAAAACCAGGAGGCGATATCTATTTTAACATATGTTCTACAAGGAATTGGCTTTACAAAATTGTGGAGGTGGGCTAAGTAGGGCAAACACACAGGAAGAAATCACAAGCCAGCTGGAACCCCACAGGCATGGTTAGAGCCTTGTCCGCAGGCAAAGAAACAAAATCCATTGAAGGGAAGGTAGTTGTAGATCTAGCTGCTGTTGAAATCTCTTCCTACTCAAAACTTAGTTCCTTTTATTTATTTATTTTTTAATATTTATTTATTTATTTATACAAGCACTTAGTCCCTTTTAATGGCTTACCTCATTAGGTTGGACCCACTGAGGATGATTATAGCCTTTAATCACATCTGTAACATCCTGTCACATTGGCACCTACATTCATGTTTGATTTAATAACTGGGAAAAGAAGTATGTATGCTACAAAATAGCTGCTGTCCTTTTCTGTCTTTGTCATTTAGCCAAGTTGACAAAGCTAAAGACCATCAGAATGATGCTTTAAGTGTAAATTTTAATGTAATTTTTTATTTCTAGGAGTTCTGTGAGAATGAAGTAACATTTTAATTGCTATCTTCATATCAAACCAAGTTTTATTCAACTCCCACTCTCTTTTAGGACTGACTTTATTCCAGTGTCTTCCATAGACAAGGTACTTTCACCATTCTCCTTTTACAAATAGAAGGCTGGAGCACAGAGAAATGAACTGACTCAATCAAGTGATGCAGCTAGTATTAGAACCCAGGCAGTGTGGAGCCAGAGGCTATGCTTTTAACCATCATGCTGGCTGAGTTTCAGTATGGCATTTCTGTTTCAGACTACTGTGGGCCTTGAGAGGGCAGGGTCTGTACAGGGATCACATGGGATATGTGGGCCTTGGATGTCTGACAGCAGAGGTAAATGCTTTCTTCTTGGAGTCGTTAGTGTCTTTTGTAAGCCCTGGAGCCTTAGACTCTACTTCTTTAGATTGTAGCTTTGGCCCCACTGATACTTCTTCTGGGGCATGTGTCACCCAGAGTCCTTGAACCATCTTAGCCTCCGAGTCAAATAGATTCTCTACTTGCTCCATACTCAGACCTTATTCCATTGAAACTTTCCCAGATTTGTTTGCTGATGTATCACTTAAGTCTCCTAAGGATAGACCTTTCCACAGTATTTGCCATAGAGAGGTGCTTTGACCATCCTCATTTTATACTTGGAAACACTGCAGCTTTATCCTGTTATGCTCTGTCCTCTTCCTCCCTCCCTCCCTCCCTCCCTCCCTCCCTCCCTCCCTCCCTCCCTCCCTCCCTCCCTCCCTCCCTCCCTCCCTCCCTCCCTCCCTTCAGCTATTCATGCATCCAAGCAAGCAGTGAGTAAGCATTTACTATATGGTAGGTAATTTGCTAAGTACTGGGGATGCAGCTGTTAAATGGACAATCTCTTGGTTCCTTCAAAGCTATTACATCCCCCCCCCAAAAAAAAAAACAAAACAAAAAACTATTACATTCCCAAGTCCCAGAGAAAAGGCCTGGGGAATAAGATTGTCTGTCAAACAAGAAAGTCAGGCCTACTGTGACTTGTATATTGCCTTTCTTCCTCTTTGGGCTGATATTTGTGTTTTTCTTTTTATATGTGAACACATTAGAACAATTTTATGTCATTGAAAGTACCCCTTCATCATCTTTCTCTCCCCGTTGAGAATTCTCAAAACCTCAAAGGACACTCTTATGGATTAGTGCTTATGTTTCAGATCTTTCTTCTGTGCAGTTATAAATAGATATGAATATATTATATTTGAAAATACTTATAAATGTACACAATAGTTATCTCATAGTGTTTATTGATGGATGAATGGATGCATGACTCATTTTTACATGTGTTTCTCCTCAGTTTCCTTATTGCCCTCTTTGATTTCCAGGCAGAGTAGATAGGCAGATGAGGAAAGTAAAGGCTCTAGGTGCCTGTTTTTCCCTGTGAGCTACACTGAACTGGACATGGACATAAGAATTTGCTGTCTTGGTTGGTTGACTGCCATAGCAAAATACAAGGGGCTGGGTGGCTTAGATGCCAGAAGTTTATTTCTCATAGTTCTGAAGGTTGGAAAGCCCAAGATCAGGTGCCAGCATGATTGGTTTCTGATGAAATCTGTCTTCTTGGGTTATATATGGTCACCTTCTGGTTGTGTCCTCACATGGTGGGAGAGATAGCATGTGCAGACACTCATGTGAGCATCAACAAGATTATGAGTGAGCCAGTGAGTACACTCTCTTGCTCTTTTATAAGGCCACAGTCTTACTGGATGCGGGCTCTCCCCTTATGTCTCATTTAACCTTAATTACCCTGTGAAGACTCCATCTCCAGGTATAGTCATGTTGGGGGTTAAGCTTTCAACGTATGGATTTTGGGGGGCCCCAGTTCAGTCTATAACATTGTCCTTGATGCCTCTATCTATAGGTATGTCTCAGGGCTACCACATAAGAGCTAGGCTGCTCCAGTGCCTCTGCTCCAGTGCCATCACTGGGCATGCTGTAGGATGTTTGCATGTGTCTCTAAGAGTAGAACAACTTGCCCTGGGACTTGGGAAAGCTGAGGGCCTCCCAGTGGCCTCCATCCCTAGCATTCCATTTGAATTAGTGGAAATTTCAACCACTACTTTGTGAATGGTTCCAGATGTGCAGGCTTGGGGAAAGAGATAGCTGGAAAGCCAAACTTAAAATTAAAAGTTAAATTAAGCTTGGGGTGGGGGACACCTACTATCACCTAAGAACCAAGTAGTGGGAACATTACCATTGGGGGATGTCTCAGGCCTACTTAAAAACTGGAGTGGGGGTTGGAGGTGGGGAGGTGCTATGTTGTACTTTGACAAAATCAGTGGTATGCTAAAGCCAAGTAATTAACCTCATCCCTCTGCTCAAGTCCTGGTAAGTTTTTAAGGCTTAGAAGTACAAAGACAGCAACAAGAGAAGGAAATGTAGAGTTCACGTAGAGGTACTGAGAAGAGAGAATAGTTCACTGGGAGATTGAGTACTAATTAGTCTTAGGGAGGCGATTTCAAAGGAGAAACTGTCAAGTGCCCACTGAGATTCTGTCTTGGGGACTCTGAATCATTGGGGATGGCTCTGAGACACTTTTTGTAGTGGTTCAGATGCTCGGATGAAAGCATATGATGCAGGGTTTTGGGGGGATGGGGTAAATGACATTTGTGAAAGAAATATTGGGGGGAAATGAGCTCCTGGTTTGATGTGGCAAGAAGCTTGTAGGGAAGCTGAACATGAAGACTGTGTGTATTACCCAGAAATGAAATGTCTGCTTGATGTGGCAGAATCTTGTGGGAAAGAGACTACAAAGTTAGAGCTGCAAAAACCAAAGGGTTGGTTAAGGGCCATGACTGTGAGGCTGGTAACCTGCTGCCTTGGTAGGTCAACTGCATTAGCCAAGATGAACTTGGGTATAGTCCTTTAGCAGTAGGAGGTCATGTTGGGTAGCCACAGTGGGGCTTGTCTCCATGCTTCATCAGGTAGTAAGGAAAGAAGGTACCAGAATGGTTTAGATCCTGAACCTTATGATCTGACAGTCTCCAGCACTCATTATAGGCAAGTTATAATCTTTTCAGCCTCAGTTTCCTCGTCTGTAAAGGTAGAAAATAAATAGTACCTACTTATTAGGGCTGTTGAATGGACTAACCAAGGAATGCATGGAAAGGGCTTATTACGTGGCAAATGCTTAATAAATGTTAGCTCTAATTATCATAGTTAAGCAATACAACTTGTGTCCTTATGATAAGAAAGGACATTTCTGATCCAGTTTTTCAAGTCAAAGAATAGACATGTTGTGAAGGAAGTAAGTAGAATATAGGTGCAGTCAGACGGATTTTTGGCCAAAGTCATGCCGCAGAGAACAGAGAAGTGTGCTCAAGCTATGGTAGAAGTGTTTATCAAATTAGGAGAGGGGATTAAGTAACATGAGTATGGGAGGGTTAAAAGGAACAAAATGAAATAAAATGAGTGAATCTGTATTCCTGTTAACCCAACTGTCAGCAGCCTGTAAAACACCCACTGTGTGCAGTGTGCCCCATTAGATCTGCAGTTACATGGAAATAGATGGACTGGTCCCTGCTCATATGTCATTCACAGTACACATTGTGAGGATCAGCAGAGTGAGTGTAGCAGTGTAGAGTTAAACACAGCAAGTGGTCAGGGTTACTAATCTTGCAGAGACCTGATTCTGTCTGACTGAAGGCCGTTGACCTCAGGACTTCATATGTATTACTGACAGTTTGAGTGTCTTCTACTGTACTATTTGGGTGTTCTGTCCAATAGCAGCATGAGCTCTGACTTTAGTCCCAGTTTGGAAGAAAGTAAGTGGGGAGAACATTCAGGCAACTTTGATGAAATTTTAGGTGAAAGGAGATGATTTCTAGTGGGGGAGAGAGGGGAGGGTTGGGTGGGATAGAAAAAGAAGACAGATGCAGATGTAAGAGGTGTTGCATTGGTAAATTTTAGTAGGACCCAACAAGAATGTGGGAGAAAGGGATAAACCCCAGGGTTCTGACCTGATAACAGAAAGTCCTGTTAATACAGCAGGGGGGACCCCGGAGGACTAGTGTCCTTACATAGTAGGGTGCTTTAAGAATCAGCTGTGGACTCCTAGGTATTTACCCAAAGGACACAGAAACATCAATTCCAAAGAGCACCTGCACTCCTATGTTTATAGCAGCACTATTTACAATAGCTAAGCTTTGGAAACAACCCAAATGCCCAAAAATAGATGACTGGATCAAGAAGATGTGGTACATATATACGATGGAATATTACTCAGCATTCAAAAAAGATAAACACATGCAATTTGCAGCAACATGGATGGCGCTGCAAGGGATCATGCTCAGCGAAACAAGCCAGAAAGAAGAAAAAAAATACCGGATGGTCTCATTCATAGCAGGAATCTAGAAAACTTAAATAAGGGACCAGGAAAATGAATAACTATAAGAAAGTGAAAATCAAAATCAACAAAAAACTATGAACCAGAGACACTCTCTGGGGGGTAGGGGGCGGGAGGGGAGGGATTGGGGTCAAAATAAGGGGGTTGTAATTGTATGGGGAATATAAAAATAAAATTTATTATAAAAAAAAAAAGAATCAGCTGTGGAGGGGCCCCCCTGGTGGTGCAGGGGTTAAAGTTTCAGCACTATCAAGCTATTACCAGCCACAGCAGCATGAGTTTGATCCCCATGGCCAGGGAGCTGCCCACATGGTGCAACAGACCTCTCCTGTCTCGCCCGCTTCTCCCCATCAGAAGTGTATTGCAGTAGTGGATTTCGCTGCCTGTTCTGCTCCCCACTCTGTGCCTGGTGACTCCTCTCACTCCCTGCACCTCTGGCCTAGATCCCAGTTCTTGTATGCATAAATAAATAAAATAAATCTTAAAAAAAAATCACCTGTGGAACTTAATACTCTGCATTTCTTGGATGCACACCAGATGTATTGAGTCTAAATTTCTGGGGTGAGCCCAGACTCTCCCTCTTTAGCAGTTCCCTGAGAGGATTCTGATGCAGGTGATCTACTGTTTGAGAAATGGTAGATTACAGAAAATAAACATTGGAACATGGCCCTACAGAAGGCAGGTCAGAGGCAAGTGCTAAGATTCTTGGCAGGGAGGTGAAGTCTCAGCATGGGGAATTTAGTAGGGTACCTTGATGTTCCGTGTGTTCTGCTAACTATTATTTCACCATAGCCATGAAGGATCAAGTATGTCACCCGGCATGAGGCAGTTTGCAGGCAGGACTCACAGCTCAGCATAGATGGCCAGAGAAGCAGCAGGGGAAGCTGGCTGTCTCCCTACTCTGCACCAGGACCTGTTTCCCATTGGTGAACATATCCCACTGGGTGCTAACTCCCATGCTTCTCAGAACTGTGTCATCCCTCCCCTCGGTGGCCTCTCAGGTAGCCAGACCACCATGCCTGGAGATAGAGGGACAACCAGGTCAGTTGGGGTACTGGCTTAGCGAGAAGAGAAAGCAGTTGAGAGCATGTAAGAAGGTGCATAGCTTTGTTTCCCAGTAGACTAAAGAAGTTTGACTGGAAAAGATAAATTTACAGTTCCCATAATGAATTAGTTTTTAAGCTGGCTATTATGAAAAAAAGGTTTCTGGGGAAATTATCTAGAGTTATGTTAATAATGGTAATATGAGATAATTTGTGTCCATAGTAAGTGTCGTTAAATTTCCCCTTATTTGTATTATTATTATTATTATTTATTTTTTTTTTTTTGTGGGACCCTCGCCGGCGGCTGGGGAACGAACCGGTGCTGCAGAGGCTGCGGGCAGCCTATATTTGTATTATTTTTTGCCTCAGAAAAACTTCCAGTGCAAGAAGACACGGATGGTTTTTCCTACACTGAGCAGTACACATGAGCAATTGCAGGTTTTTGCTAAAGGGAGTCTGCATAAATTCAAGCTATCACCTGTTTATTTTGTATCCCAAATTCACTTTCCATCCTCCCAGTCCAAATTTCTAATAAAAGGTTTCACTTGGACTAGAGTGCAGATGAGTTTATGAATCTCATTTGAAGTCCCATACTCTTTTCCATGAAGACCTGTCAGTTCCCAAGATACGCTAAAAAGAATATGAATAATAATTATAATTCTTAAGGGCTGCCACTTGCTTATTGTGTTCCTGAGAATAATAACCTTGCTTAATGTTTACATGAAGCTTTCCATCTGTGTGTTACCAGAACTTGGCTAACATTACATACTGACAGATGACATTCATCTGTAATAGAAATAGGGAGAATTTAGTCACAGGAAATTTGAATAACTGATATGTCATGTAAGGAGTTGCCCACAAGTAGGCAATTGGATTTATTTTTCACTGTCATTCTAAATCATTAAAAAATTACAACTGTTTTTAATTTAGTCACACAATTTGTGAGGACAAATAAGAGAAGGATGAGAATTGGTAGGTAACTCAGGGTTTGAGGTATAAGTAAAAGGGTGGAGAAGTGAGCGTGTGTAGTTATTGAGTGCTTATAGGCACTGTAGACTTGATTGAAGATGGAAAGAAAAAGTTTGAGTAACTGAAAAGGTGAAATGGGAATTGGAAGAAATGAGAGGCTAGGGCCTCCCCGGTGGTGTAGCGTTTGAGTTGCAAAGCTGCCTGCAGCCTCTGCAGCACCGGTTCGATCCCCAGCTGCTGGCAAGGGTCCCACATGGCGCGACAGACCTCTCCTGCCGCGCCTGCTGCTCCCCTCAGCAGTGAATTTCGTCAGTCTGCCTGTTCTGTTCCCTGCTCTGTCTCTTGTGAATTCTCTCACCCTCCAGCGCTTCTGACTGTACCCAGTGCTTGTATAAATAAATAAATAAATAAATAAACAAACAAATAAATAAATAAATCTTTAAAAAAGAGACAAGAAATGCGAGCTAGTGTCAAGCAATGAAAAAAGAGAAGGAAGGAGAGAGATTGTGTAGGAAGTGAAGGTATTTTATTAAGGAATTAATTTATAACGAGATATTTGCCAAAAGAACAAAAGAAAAGACTGTTTCATCAACTGTATATTTGAGAGAGATTGGTTGTTGGTGACAGGATCTAATGTTCAGTCAAGAAGGTTTCATTGAACAACTATATACAAGGCATTGAGATGGCAATGGGAAAGAGTTTGTCTCTTGCTGTGTGACATCTTTCCTCTCTACGCCTTCACATACATACCTGTTTAGAAAAAGCAAGTCAGCAACAATGGTTGAACAAGATGCTTTATCCTCTAGGCCTCTTCTACCTCTCGAATTTTTTGATTATGGGTCAAGATCCCTAGGACATTACTGAGGCTGTAGCGAATGTGTTCATTGCAGGCTGGACCTGTTGGGTCAGACAGTTTTGTAACTTCCTTCCTCCCAATCCTATTTCTACCAGATAGGATTATTTTAGTTGGAAATTGACAGAAAAGCTAACCAAATCCAGTTTAAGCATAAAAACAATTTATAAGCTAATAATAGGGAAAATTATGAGTGGATTATTTCAGGAATGGCTTGATCAAGGACCTCAAATGCTATCACCTCTTTATCTCTCTTGGTACTGCTCCCCCTCGGTTTTCTCCCTTTCAGATCTGTTCTTCCATGTGGCAGTAGGATGAATGCCACAGATTCAGAGTCATCTAATCACTTTTCAACTCCCAACTTAGATAGAGAACATGTCTACCCAAGTATGACCTCTCAAAACATCCTGGGACTTATGCTGATTATATTGGTTGGGGTCAAATGCCCATCCTTGAACCAAAGGGCCCACTCAGGATGCTCTTTGTTCCATGGATTGTGGTCATTGGTTAGGACTGGACTTCGTACTCCTCCCTGCCAGACCCTTCTGGATAGGATCTCAGACACTGTAGCAGTGAGGCAGGAGTGAACTCTGGCTAGCAAAAAATTAATACTGGGCTATCCCAGACTTGGTGAAACCTAGGAAGACATCTGAGATTCTGATCCAAAAAACAACAAGATAAGACTGGAGGGGCAAGAAAGAATTTTAATCCAGAGATAGTCCTGGGATTGAATGACGTGTCCATGGTGGCAGATCACTGCCCACTCAGGATGCCTTTTGTTCCATGGAATGACCAGAGATTTGGTGTTACCCTGGTACATAGTTACTTTCAGGAGATTACAGGGGGGAAAATACTCTACTTCCTGTTTAGGATTACAGTCTTAACCCTCTCCTCCCACGAAGGCCATATGTTCATTCTAAGCCTCAGCATCCAGCCAGAAAAGCCCTTTGTGTTTTCTTGGCAAATCTAGGGCCCAGTAATTAAAGTCCATATGCAAAGCTGCTACCTCCAGCCCACACCGAGGTCTTTTAATTAGCATGTAATTGGTCAGAGAGGTACTATCAAATAGCTCCCAGTCTGGCCGGCTGGAAATGCGGTGCTTGAAAAGCCCCAGACCAGAGAGGTATAATAAATGCTTTAAGTCCCATCTGTTGGAATGATTTGTTTAAGGTATAAATTTCTGTTCTGTTACTATTTTTAACAATCCTGTTTATACCATTTCTTCAAACACTAACAACTTCCAGAGTATTTGCTGGAAGTAGGAGTGTGAGTAAATGAACTAGAAGAAGGTTTAGCAAATCCATGTTTTTCCCCTTCAAAGAAATACATAAAGTATTGTGGGGGGTGTGGAGGAAAATAGATGAGCTGGGCATTTGATTTGAGTGGTTGGTCAGAAACTTTGGGGCTCTGTCCTTTCATGAGAACAACCATCAGGGAAACCAGGCTGTTATCAGTTTGTGGTCTTGACACGAATAGCACCTATTTTGTTCTTGAGAGAGTCCGTCAATGTGAGGGAGGAAGGTGTGTCATGATGGAAAACAAGAGTCATCAGCTGTGGAGAAGCAAAGGGTACAAGAAGCACAGAGGCAGAGAGTTCATTGGTCTCTGCAAACCATGTAGACCACAGTAAAACCTGGGCTATTAATCATGATAAATATTACTGTAGTGGTTGTAATAATAATCTCATTGTCATTGGCTGATATTTCCTGTATGCTCACTGTGTGCCTGTGCTGTGCTCAAAGTTTTATGTGAATTGTCTCACCTGATTTGTTGCTGCTATTTCTCCCATTTCCTAAATAAAAAAATCTAAGACTCCAGTGCCTTTTCTGACCTGCTCAAGGTCACAAGCTAGTCAGGCAGAGTAGGGTTTGAACCACAGCTGTCTGACTACAGCTCCTGGGCTCATAACCACCAGCTTACGGTCTCCTCCAAAGCATCTCTGAGGACCTTGGTTTTGCTTGAAAAATATGTCATGGAAGTAAAAAGGTAGAAGGCTGAGTCTCTTTCAGTTTCCTATTCAAACTTTGGCTTGTATGCAAAATTTGAGGTTTACAAATGCAGTTGACTTACAATGTGAGCCTCTGAGAGACTGAATCTGAGGTCCCTCTCAGCTCCTGTGCCTTTACAGTGGATCGCCAAATGTGGAAGTATTAGTGCCCTGCCAGGTCCATGCCCAGAGGAGGGGGTGAGAATGTGTGTAGAGAGTTGAGGCATGTGCAGGCTACCTTCAGGCCACTAGAAAGCCCACACAGTCTTATCTGCTCTCCCCTTCCTGTGGGGGAACCTACCCTCCAGGGTCCAAGCACTGATCCCTCCTAGGGACCTCCTTATTCTCTGCTACTTGCGGGATAAAAGATGGGCTGACTCTTCATTTGTTTCCCTTTAGATGGAAATCTTTGAAGAGATGCTTGTGCTGAAAAGTAATTTGGACTGAGGTCTGTACCCAGTGAGAGAATGCTTCAGGAGCTATCCTATTTTGTCTTCTTGTTCTTTTGTCTAGTCAGTCATTTGTTACCATTCTTTTCCTTGAGTGTGTCTACTTTCTCTCCCTTGACTGTAGAGTGCTGAGGGAGGTGGCCTGCGTTGACTCCATTCTGGGCATTGGGTCTGCTGCCTCAGTTTTTTTGGTCTGTTCTCTCTTGTATGAGGTGGTGGTTGCTCTTGTTGGGGGCACAGATTGGGGTTTGGGAATGAGCATCAGCTGCTCATGCTTAGCTGGCTCTAGTGCAAGTCTGCTCACAGCCCAGCCAGTCTTGTTGAAGTGCTGCTCAGCCTGAGGCTGAGCAGCCAGCAATACATTGTTGCTTTGTTCTCTGTGTACCCCTTCCCCCAGGGGCCTCTTGGGGACAGTGGCTGATTTGTGGTAGAACTTGGGTTTTCCTGTGTCCTGGCCAATCCCATCATGATGTATTCTTCTCACTTCTTCAGAATCTGTGGGCACCCAGTCCTTGCCTATGGCGTTAGACAGACTCTGTTAGCCAAATAAGATGGGTCAATCTGGGTGAGCAGGGTCTGTCTAGATTGAAGGAGAATGAAAGAATTGCTACTAGTATTTTGGTGCGCTGAACTGAGCAGACTATGCTAGAGATGAAAGCATTGATGTAAAGTAGCATAGAACCAGGAAATAGGGGAGGCGAAGGGGAGTTGCAGGAATTGCCAAGAAAGGGAAGTCTGAGAGTCTGGATTCTATTTGGACGTCCTCTTTGAAGAGAAAACTAGTGATTATTTAAAATACCATGTTGAACATAAAGGGGATTAAGATTCGAAGTAGATGTTATTTGTCTGACACTTAAATTCTTGCTTCTAGGATGCGTCCCCCTTGAAAAATAACAGTATTTCAGGTTTTGGTTGTGATGCCATATTACTGGATCTTGGTTTAGCCCCGTCTGAGAGCTATCAGTAGAACCTTTCTTTTGTGTAACATCTAAATTCAAGGTTGGTTTAAAAAAACCTCTGTATATCCATATCTATGTTTATATATCTTTGTAGCATTCCTGATAAAACTAAAGGCCTTGCCTGACATTTCATGTAGTTTTTTATAATCTAGGGATGGTTCCAGCATGCAAGTTTCAAAGTGGGTTTTCTTTGTGGCTTGTCTGCACCTGCCAGGGATTGGTGCACCTATTAAAGTTACAAGGCAGCTATTAGCCACCAACTGACACCAAGATTATAGGTTAAACTCTGAATTGGTTTAAACGGTGTCATGTGTCCACCAGCCAGAGAGTGAGGTGGGGGTGGGTAGTAGAAGAGCAGGAGGTATGTATTTGACAAATGGTAGGAAGTCACTCCAGCCTGGGGAAGAAAGTCTTCATAATAATGATGTCACACCGCAAGAAGTGGGGTCAAGCAGGTTTGTTGAAAAAGTTTTGAATCTGGAGGTAGGGAGAATTGTGAGTTTAGACTTTGTGACCCTGGTAAGCCTCAGTTTGTCACTGTTGAAAATGGGAGTGGATAATATGTGACTTACACAAAGTTAGATTTCAATGAATGTGAACCCGCAATTCTTGCTGACAGAAATATAACAAAAATGTTCCTTGAAAACAGCATACCAGCATTGGAAGGAGAATTCTGTAGAGACCTGCAAGTCTGCTGAACAGCATTACTGAGAGAAAGGTTAGGGGTCTAGCTCTGGAGGTTCTCCAGATCAGGATTCAGTTCCTGACTCTGGCTCCTGCTACTAGCTCTTTGACCATGGACAGTCTCTCCAAGCCACAATATCCTGATGAAGACAGTGAACGGGACAGCACACATACACACCTATAAGACTTGTGAGGAGGAAATAATACCCTATGGGTAGCCGGGGCTCACAGGATCAGGAAACGCTCATAAATATTACTCACCTCACTCCCTCAAGTAACGCCTTTCCTTCATGCATCACTACTGTTCATTTTGAGTTGGAGCTTGTTTCTCTTCCTGCAAGTGTCCTCAGATGATTCCTGCCAGCATTCCACACACATCCATAATTGTAGTTCACCTGCCCTATTTTTTCAAGTCAACATTTTTTTTTTAAATTTTTTTAAATTAATTAATTTTTTTTTATAGAGGCATGTTTTTTTATTTATTTGTTTCTTTGTTTGTTTGGTTGGTTATACATGCACTGGGTACAGTCAGAAGCGCGGGAGGGTGAGAGAATTCACCAGAGCCAGAGTGGGCAGCAGAGCAGGCAGAAGGACCGAAGTACACTGCTGAGGGGAGCAGCGGGCGGCAGGAGAGGTCTGCGCACCATGTGGGATCCTCCTCCGGTGGCCGGGGAGCAGCCGGGGATCGAACCGGCGTCGCAGAGGCTGCGGGCAGCTTCGCAACCCAGCGCTCAACCGCTGCGCCACCGTGGAGGCCCTCAAGTCAACATTTTTAATAGTTAAATGCATGTAAAGCAAATTCACATGGCTATTATAAATGACAACATGTATTGATCTTAAATGTGAGTGCTTATGAATCACCTAGCGTTTTCATGTGTACATATACACATTACATATTACATGTGCATATTAAGTGTAAACTATATATACATATTTTCAGGCATATACATATATGCTTGGGAAAGCATTGGTTTTGTCCTCTGCTATTGAAATTCTGGTCCCTGGACTAGGAGCATCAGTATCCCATAAGAACTTGTTAGAAATGCAGAATCTCAGATCTCCCCCTGGACCTCCCGAATCATTATCTGTGCTTTTAAAAAGATCCTCAATGATTGATATACCCGAGGTGAGGTTATTCTTTTTTTTTAAATGGAGGTGAACAAAGCAGTGATAGTGAAGGCAAAGATAAACAGTTGGGACTACATCAAATTAAAGAGCTTCTGCACAGCAAAAGAGACAATAACCAAGGCAAAGAGAAACCTCACTGACTGGGAGAACATTTTTGCACACAACACTAATGATAAAGGACTGATCACAAAAATCTGCAAAGAGCTGATGAGACTCAACAACAACAAAGAAAATTATCCAGTCAAAAAATGGGCAGAAGCGCTAAAAAGAAACTTCTCCGAAGAGGAAATACAAATGGCCAACAGGCATATGAAAAAATGTTCAACATCACTTGCAATCAGGGAAATGCAAATCAAAACTACAATGAGATACCGTCTCACACCAGTGAGAATGGCACATATTAAAAAAACTAGCAACAACAAATGTTGGCTAGGATGTGGAGAAAAAGAAACTCTCCTGCACTGCTGGTGGGAGTGCAAACTGGTCCAACCACTATGGAAAGCTATGTGGCGATTCCTCAACCTACTAAAGATAGAGCTTTCATATGACCCAGCAATTCCACTCCTAGGTTTTTACCCAAAGGACACAGAAACATTAATTCCAAAGGGCACCTGCACCCTTGTGTTTATAACAGCACTATTTACAATAGCTAAGCTTTGGAAACAACCCAAATGTCCAAAAATAGGTGACTGGATCAAGAAGATGTGGTACATATACACCATGGAATATTACTCAGCATTCAAAAAAGATAAACACATGCAATTTGCAACAACGTGGATGTTGCTGGAAGGGATCATGCTCAGCGACATAAGCCAGAAAGAAAAAGAAAAATACTGGATGGTCTCGCTCATAGCAGGAATCTGGAAAACCTAAATAAGGGACCAGGAAAAAGAATAACTATAAGAAAGAAAAAATAAAAATCAACAAACAACTATGAACCAGAGACATACTATGGGGCAGGGAGAGAATGGGGTCTAAGTAAGGGGGTTGCAGTTGTATGGGGAATATAAAAATAAAATAAAAAAAATATTTGTTATGATGAAGCTTGCTAAAAAAAAATGGAGGTGAAATTCATACATGTGGCTTTTTAAAATTGAAGTATAATTGACACACAACATTATATTAGTTTCAAGTGTGCAACATAATGGGTTAATATTTGTATACAATGCCAAACGATCACCACCATAAGTCTGTTTCCTGTTTATTCTTAGCTACACATATACTTTTAAAGTTTGAGAGAGGTAGTGGTCTAGGGCATCTTTAAAATTCTTTCCAGCTCTGGCAATTAAAGCCAAATGCTGATAGCTCTCTTTTTCCCCCTAAGATATATTTCCAACACAGATATCCTACTTTTTTTTTTTTTTTTTTTTTTTTTTTTTTGGTGGGACCCTTGCCGGCGGCCGCGGAATGAACTGGCACTGCAGAGGCTGCGGGCAGCCTCGCAGCCCAGTGCTCAACCGCTGCGCCACCAGGGGAGGCCCCAGATATTCTACTCTTAACCTAACTATTGCTGCCAACCTTTCTTAAGCTCTTCATTTTCCCCAACCTTCCCTCCCCTGGAGGGGTTCATCTTTAGCGCCTTCACCTCCTCTCCTTCCTTCCATGTGTGCCTAGCTCTGTCTCCAGCCTTTTTTCTTCTACTCCCATAGCTCCTACTTCCCTATGTGTCCCTCAGCTTCTAGTGCCTAGGAGCCGTTGCCTCAGCTTATCTTTGCCAGTTCAGTCATCATGTCATCCCACTGTTCAGTCACCTTTAGAAGTTTATCTTTCATCTTTTTATCTATTTGGCAAATAATACCCATTATGTTCCAGATACAGACTGAGGAACAGTAGTGAGCATGATGGACATGGTCCTTGCCTTCATGGTGCTCACAGCCATAGTCTGTTATTTGCTTTACTTGCATGATTCTATAAAAGTCAGTATTAGTATTTGCAAATGTCAGATGAAGCTATCTGCAGCAGATAGGTAAGTTTTAAGCTGTGTACTAGTTAATGAAACACTAGCTGCTATTGGCAGATAAATGCTGACAGGTCATTGGCTTACTATAGAAAAGTTTATTTCGCCTCAGATTTTCTGGGTCAGTGGGGTGTTCTCCCTTAAGCAGAGCTTTGGGTTTCCATGTTCTTCCCTTCTTGTGGCTATATCTTCTTCAACATGTAGCTTCTGAGGTCAGATAGAAGTGGAAAGAGCGTGGTTAATTGTGCACAGGGAGTTTCAATGGGCCAGACCTGAGGTGGCACTCATCACTTTTGCCCATATTTCATTGGCCAGACCTCAGTCACATGGCCACACCTAACTGCAAGGGAGGTTGGGAGGTATAGTCTAGTTATGGGCCCAGGAAGAAGTGGAAACCATTTTAACGAATAATGAACCAGTCTCTGTAACCATCTGCAATTTATTTGATCCTGCATCTTTTTACTTGGATTCACTTTCTTCTGTGATTGCAAAGTATTTGAATTTTTTGCATGTAAACATATAGATAAATGATACCCCTAAATATAGTTTGTTACTTTTACTTACTTTGAATGTTGAGCACTAAGAATCACAATTAATAGGGAGTCCTACTTTCTAGTTTGAATATAGCTGCCTCACTCTTCATATAGCTGTCTAAAAATGTTGAACAGTAACTTAGGAACCACTTATCTCCATCTGGAGGGGGAATTAGAGGAGTACTGTTAGGTTTGGAGAGCATAAGATTGTTTGGTGTTAGTGTTACCTTTCCTGAACATATAAACAGAAAGGATGGAATTTAAATTCTTCATGACCCAAACCTTCAATGTCTATCTCCATCCTTAATAACAAATGGGGAAGGGGAGCAATAACGGGCTAGTTTTTGAAAGCAGTTAATTTTCTCCTTGATTTTGCAGTGCTCTGAAACATGTTAGGGATTCTGAGCATGGTTCCCCTAAATGTCCCATGGCCCACAGTGAACCAGCCAGAGGCTGGCGTTGGCTTCAGATGGGTGGACAGGTGGCCTTGTAATTAAAACCTTTCCTTCTAACTGTGGGTCTTATTTTGCCAGGAATCAGAGGTGAAGAAAATGTTCTATCCCAGCTGCTTTGAACGCTTCCTTACAGCTGTCCCCAAACCACAGCAGACAACCACAACTCTACTTTCAAAATCTTGGGGGCTTAGTGTTATTTGAGATGGGATAAGCAGGCGTAGGGATGAGCGAAGATTTCTTCCTGAACTGAAAAGTTCTGAGTTTTTGGGAAGAATCAAAAGAAAGTCTGGAATGCATGCATTTCCTCCTTACATCAACTCTATGAGATAGGGGCTGTTTTTAGTTCTCATTTTGTAAATGAGAGCTCTGAGGCACAGAGGATTTAAGTAACTTGATTGAAGTCACACAGAATCAAGATTCAGATCCAGGTAATCTTGACTCCAAACTCTTACTCTGGTGCCTTCTGCTCTTAAACACATCTTAAACACATTATTTTTGATTGTTTTCCAAATAACAGGCTTACCTTCACTTTTCCTCCATCTCAGTTCACTGCCACTTGATCCTTCTGGTTGCTCAGGCTCCAAACCTAGGAGTTGTCCTTGACTTTTCTCTTTCTCTCATACATCAAGTAGAAAAGTCTATTAATTACATCTTTAAAATGTATCCAGAATATGACCCTATCTCACCATTTGCAATGCTACCTACCACCATTGTCAAACTCAATTCCATTCTATTCTCCATTCTTTAACAGTCTTGACACTGATTTGTTGCCTACAGTCTTGACTATAGTCTGCTCTCATCACACCTGCCAGAGTAGTCCAGCACTGGTAGACAGCTCTCCTCCACAAGTAATTCTGGAACCGAGGGTCCCTCTCTCCTGTTGTTCACCTTCTGTTAGGTTGCTCTGTTCACCTGTATGATCAGAACTGGCTCAGTTCCATGTCTGCATTTTAGCCCACAAAAAAGAGAATAAGAGAGGAAATCTTGGGGAGCAGTTTCCTTAAACAGATGATACAAAATTTGTACATGTTGGTTCCCCTTACAGTTCACTGGCAGATAAATGGTCATATGGCCAAGTTAGTGGCAGGGGAAACTGGGAGGGAAATGTAGCCTTTGAATGGATTGCCATATTACCAACTCCATAAGAAAAGGAAAATGGATTTGGGAGACAATTAGTAGTGTGCCAGAGTCCAAGAGAGGAGTTGGGTTAAGCCAGTTAGGAGATTGTTCAGGATCTTCAATGAGTGTTGACAGTTGCTTGCCCTACCAAAGAGGCACTGGAGATGGAGACGGTGGACAGATTTAAGATGTATTTTGGAGGTAGAATTGGCCCAACAGGAAATGGATTGGGTGTAGGGACTGAGGAAAAAGGAGGAATTAAGGTTGATTCCTGGATATTTTTGTTCTGAGCCAAAGAAATTCTTGGAAATACCTTTCTCTGGAGTGGTTACCTGTGGACCAACCAGTTCATGTGGAACTAGGACCCATCTTGCATCATGGCAGAAACGACCATAGACAGGCTGGAATGGCCCATATTGATCAACTGCATTATGCTTCACTGGAAGGAGGACTTTGATAGACCAAGGTGCTAGGCAATGGGGAGGTTGATTAAAAGGAAGCAGGGGCCTGAGAGTAAAATTTCATGTGGTTGAAGCTGTGAGTAGGTCTGCATAACCGCTTTTGGTTTAAGGGATGGGGTGAGAGGAGGCACTTATTTTTCAGCACCTGGATCAGAATGTGTGGGATGGGGTGAGGATGTCATATTCCCAGCATCCTGATGCCCCTTGACTTTGAGGGCTCATAAGTGTTTTTCTGTGTCCTGTTTGCCTGAGTTGGAGCCTAGTGTAGGGAAGTGTGTTTGCAATTAGAGTAATCAAGAGACTGAGAGTCTAGAAGGATGAATCACTGACACAGCTGGGTAGTTCCATGGCCCTGTATGGCTGCTTTGAAAGGCAGTGTGGATGGGGTGGGGGTGTGCAAGGTGCAAAGGTCACATACACCTCTAGCCTGACCAATTCTGAAGCAAAGAGGGAAACTAGGTTCCTTATTCTGAGTCTAGGGGCAAGAATCTCAACCAGAGATGAGCCTAGCTGGTATTGCCACCTATGAGGCTGTGCCTGGGCCACTGCCAATTTTGATGAATGTTAGCTAGTATGAAAACACAGCTTGTCATTAATTTCTAAACCACTCGATACTGTGCCATGTAAAAATATTTAAAAATATTCCTATTTTACACTGACAGAATTGAAGTTAAATAAGTAGTACAGAGTCCCGTGGTAAGTCAGGAGAACCAGGGTTTGAGCCCTTATCCATGACTACCTTGGTGTTCAATTCTTACCCTGGCTTTTTTGGTGTCAACAGCTTGTGGCCCCCTTGATGGTGCAGTTTAGGGGAAGGACTTCAGGCATGAAGTCTGAGGCTAGTGGAACCACGCCCCTCGAGGAGTCTGTTTGCTCTTTCAAAAATGGGAAGTGACCTTTTTGCTGCCTACCTGTAGGTGATGGTGGGAGAATTCCATTAAATGACACCTGGAAAGTCACTTGGAAATCAGTAAACTGCTCTCTGTGGTCTCAAAGAAATACCCAGAATATAGACATGAGTGCAGATGCTTTAGGTTTTAGTCTGCGGTTACTGTTCGTGAGTAGGAAAAGGTTGTTTGATGTTGGAATACCCAAGTTGTGGTTTTGGTAGGATAAAAGGAAAAAAAATAACCTTTAGATCAGTGTAAATAGGAGTGGAGGGTCAAGCCTTAATTTCCTTGTGGAGAGTTGTGTTATTTGGTGATAATTGAAACTTTGTGATCAATGAATTTGTTTATATAGCCATTCTCTTACGTAAGTGTCAGAGCCACCTATAGGACAGGCATCTATCTCCACATCTGATGGAGGTAGAGCTGGGTAGCAGATGTGCCGGGGGTTCACTTTCAGTCTTACCTCTGGGGAACTTGGGTACCTTTTCATCTAGCACTGACCAGGCTTGGAGCTCATCTAGCAGCAGCAAGAGCCTGACTCATAGACCTGAGTGCTGACTAGCTTAACACATGAACTAGCACATGAATAATGCAGCCAGGAGGGTGGAGAAACCTGTGGTGACTAAATCTGAGAATTGCAATCTCATATTGAGGAACTGAATGGGTTTTAGCGAGCATAAACTCAAAGCAAAGGAGTTAGTCTTTGTGGCACAAAGGAGTTAGTCTTTGTGGGATATGTCCAATTGTTTTAACCAAAGACCTTTTGAACTTTCTTTGTCATTTACCTTTCAAAAGAGCAAAACTCTCCAGCCCATCTTATGCAGGGCCTCCTGGGTGAACTCCAACCGGGTTTTCTTATAGGATTCTCCCTCTTGAAATTCTCTTTGAATCATTTTCTGTGATCATAAATCCTCCTCTTTCTCATGACACTTTTTGAGGACAGATCTTTTCTGTTGTTAACTGAATTGAAGTCATCCTTTTGAATCAGGCAGCCCAGAAGCCTTTAGGAAGTGGCCTTGTCACATGAGCTATACACTTAGACATCATTTCTTTTTTTTTTTAAATTTTTTAATTTTTATATTCCCCATACAATTGCACCCCTCTTATTTTGACCCCATCCCTCCTTTCCCTGCTTCCCCCCCCCCATAGTGTGTCTCTGGTTTATAGTTGTTTGTTGATTTTTATTTTTTCTTTCTTATAGTTATTCTTTTTCCTGGTCCCTTATTTAGGTTTTCCAGATTCCTGCTATGAGCGAGACCATCCGGTATTTTTCTTTTTCTTTCTGGCTTATTTCACTGAACATGATCCCTTCCAGCTCCATTCATGTTGCTGCAAATGGCATGAGTTTATCTTTTTTGATTGCTGAGTAATATTCCATTGTGTATATGTACCACATCTTCTTGATCCAGTCACCTATTTTTGGACATTTGGGTTGTTTCCAAAACTTAGCTATTGTAAATAGTGCTGCTATAAACATAGGGATGCAGGTGCCCTTTGGAATTAATGTGTCCTTTGGGTAAATACCTAGGAGTAGAATTGCTGGATCGTATGGAAGCTCTATCTTTAGTAGGTTGAGGAATCTCCACACAGCTTTCCATAGCAATTGGACCAGTTTGCACTCCCACCAGCAGTGTAGAAGAGTTCCTTTTTCTCCACATCCTTGCCAACATTTGTTGTTGCTAGTTTTTTTAATATGTGCCTTTCTCACTGGTGTGAGATGGTATCTCATTGTAGTTTTGATTTGCATTTCCCTGATTGCAAGTGATGTTGAACATTTTTTCATATGCCTGTTGGTCATTTGTATTTCCTCTTCGGAGAAGTTTCTTTTTAGCGCTTCTGCCCATTTTTTGACTGGATTATTTTTTTTGTTTTTGTTGAGTCTCATCAGCTCTTTGTAGATTTTTGTGATCAGTCCTTTATCATTAGTGTTGTGTGCAAAAATGTTCTCCCAGTCGGTGGGGTTTCTCTTTGTTTTGGTTATTGTCCCTTTTGCTGTGCAGAAGCTCTTTAATTTGATGTAGTCCCAGCTGTTTATCTTTGCCTTCACTATCACTGCTTTGGGTGATGTGTCTGTAAAGATGTCTTTGAGGTGCATGTCATGTAGTGTTTTGCCTATATTTCCTTCTGTATATTTTATGGTTTCAGGTCTTACAGATATCATTTCTTATGGGAGAAAATACGTCCTGCTCTCCCTGTATCTTTTATTTTCGTTCTTCTCAGTTTCCATTGCCAGAATGAGGCATCTTTTAATCTGCTCCCCAAATTCTAGGTTACGTTCTCTTCGATGTTGCTGCCTCCTCTGAACTAAATATATTCAATCTAATCAATATTTGTCAGGGGCCTCCTACATGTGTGACTCTGGGAGGGCTTAGCACTGAGGGCTTAGCAAAATTCAAATAATATTTTGGTTAAAAGGCACAGCCTTTCGGATCAGACCCGAGTTCACATGTCAGACCCGCCACTTACTGACTCACCTTAAGCGGGTACCTCAGCTTCAACCCTGTAAAACATGGATCATGAGAGCATCTCCCTTCATGGGGTTTGTGTGAGATTTAAATGAAGTTTATAAAGTGGTTAACTCAGTAGTTGTAAATAAGTGCTTAATAAAAATAAAACTCAAAAATACATATAATGCTCTATGCATTTATTTGTATGTTTCTAAACACATATAATGGTGTTCCCTTCATATGCCAGACTTGTTCAAGGTTCTCAGGATCAACAGCAGTGAAAACAGATACAATCTGTGTCCTCACAGCTCACTCAAGTTGAAGTGTAAATTTTAATCAAATAAATTCATAAATGTAAAGTCAAATAGTGACACATGCCTTGAGAAAAATGAAGCAGAAAGAAGATACAATGATGTTTTGATCCTTAAACTGACCTACCTTTGGTGAAACTGACCTTTGGTGATTTTGCATTTGCTGTGCCCTCTGCCTGGAATGTCTGTGCTCCCAATCCCACACCCTTCATCAAGAAGTGCTCTCATTTCTTTCACGTGTCTGCTTAAACATCACCTTGTCAGAGAGACAAGCCTTATCTTAAAAATCACACAGCACAAAATACATAAAAAGATTGCTGTTCTTACCTTTCAAGTTTAGTAAGCAAACTTGTTAGTAAATAAAACTAACACTGTAGATAAATGGAAGTCCTTCCAGATTAAGGTGGTTGCCTTAGGAGCAAAAAAGTCATACTGGAGATGTCGCTTGGTATAAAAAACCAGGGACTTTAGAATCAGAGCAAATTGGGTTCACATCGAGGCTCTGCCCCTCATGACTTTGGTGACCTTAGCATCACTCAGAACACAAAGATGAGGGAGGACACCTACCTCACAGGGCTGTTGCCTGAAATGTACCCATGTAGTGATAATATGTGAGGTCAGCTCCCAGTGCTGCCCTCTCCTCACTAATATCAAATGAATTATGGTGTTTGGTTTGGGTTCCTGTCAACATCCTATTCTCACAATGTGCTGTTATCTTCTAATTGTCTGGGCATTTGGCTCTGCCAGAGAATGGGAGCTTCCTGTGGACCTGGGCTGCTGCGTCCCCATCATGGGTGGCACCATGCCTGCCTGTCACTCAGGAAGAAACCTGAGTGACACGTGCAGAAACCTTGAGGGATGGTGTCTCCATTTCTGTATTTTAATACCCCACAATTGTCCCTGACAGATGGGTGTCGAGCATGTTCTTGAAAGAAGAGTCCACATCTCCTCTAGGGAAATGTTGGCTGGGTTTAGCCATGTAATTCAAAACAGGTGAAATGATGTGGGCATACTCACCTCTTTACTCTGGATTCTATTTTAAGCCTCTAGTTTTTAGAAGGAGTTAGAGTATTGATTATTTCTGCATAAGGTCTCTAACCAGATTATTATTATTTTAAAAATCAGAGATAGTTTCTAAGACATGGAGATTTTCACATTAGATAGATCTTAAGTGTTCTAGGGATGCCTACTGTCAAGTTAGTGGCCAATGGAGGCATATTTTTACTTCTGTGCTTTTTTAAAAAAACCAAAAAAACCTTTGTTTGTTTTTGCCTTATAGCAACTCCACCATAAAATAAGATAGGGTAGAGATGATCCAAATAATTATGCCTAGGAAATTTTATTAAAATATTGTAGGAAAATGGAGGAGAGAGGTCATTGCTTTCTAGAGAGCTAGGGATTTCTTGTTGATATTCTGTGTTACCCCTCTCTAGTAACAGAGGTTAGGGTAAAAGTAAATTTAAAGATCACATCTGGAATTGGTTGTCAAGGGGCTTGGGTGTATAGTTGTGGAAAATTCTTCTTGCTTCTCAGAGCTTCCACCATGAATCATGGAACATGGACCACTGAGGCCCAGCCTCTACTCTTGGGTCTCCAGCAGCCTTGTTGGTATTGCAGCCCCAAACCAGGAAAGGTTTTGTTATGATCAAAGTCTTTACCTCAGTAGTGGGCTGCCAGGGAATCTATTGCCTTGGAATCTGACTGACTTCCTAGGATAGAAAGTTTCTCAGAAAATGCCACAAAATATTTTTGAATCACTACACATTACTTGAGTGAAATAGTCCCTGAAGGAAGCCTGAAGGCCTTGTATTGAAGAGGCGCCAAAGTCTCCTAAGATTCAGAATTGAGTGCCACATAAGGCAGATGGGCCAGCCCTCATTTTCTTTTCTTTCTTTCTTTTCTTTTTTTAAAGATTTATTTATTTATTTATACAAGCACTGGGTACAGTCAGAAGCGCGGGAGGGTGAGAGAATTCACCAGAGCCAGAGAGGGGAATAGAACAGGCAGACTGACGAAATACAATGCTAAGGGGAGCAGTGGGCGTGGGAGGAGAGGTCTGCGCACCATGTGGGACCCTTGCCGGTGGCCGGGATCGAACCGGCGCTGCAGGGGCTGCGGGCAGCTTCGCAGCCTAGCGCTCAACTGCTGCACCACCAGGGAGGTCCAGCCCTCATTTTCTTTATGTGAATTGATGTTAAAATCCTGCCTTGCACACTGTGGCCTCAGTGGGCCTACCTGCGTGAGTGGAAATAGTCTTGGTTATGTCGGTACTCTGGGGTGAGTTAAGTATAAAGGGGCAAGACATTTATCTAGACCAGGATGCACACCAGAGATGACCTAGAGACTTTGTTGCCAGGTCTCTAGTTCAAGGTGCTATGACCCTTCCCCTCTACCCTCACAGTTGATGTCCCCTCTTCCTGCAAGGGGATTCTCATACAGTGTATCCTTCCTTCCCTCTGCTGGTAGGCTCAGTCTCCAGGGCTTGAAAACCAGCTTTGCCTGCCACAATTGCCACTTGTAAGTTGTAGGCCTGTGGTGAGGCCTCCTCACTCTTTCCACCCCACCCCAACCTTCATACCAAATTGGGTACCTGGAAGTATTCCCTTGAAGAGTTATTAAGTTCCCACCTGTGAAAGATCGGTTAGCTTTTGAATTTCTTAATGATCTTGTCTGCCTACATATTTGTCTTCACTTCCTATCTACTAACCCATCTACTAAAAGTTGTTGGTATATGGTTACTTCCTTGGCCAACTTCTTGGTCCACTTTCTCTTTGGGTGATGGCATCCACAGTCAGGGCTATGGCCACCAGCTAAATGTCACTGACTACCAGATGTATTTGTAACTCAGACCTCTTCCCCAAGATTCTTAGCAGACTGTCAGATGTAAATTCTTTCAAGAACCAGGCAGGTGAAGTCAATGAATGAAAACAATTGTGAGTATGGCAATCTAGAGAACCTCTTGTTCTAACTAGAGGGATGACAGCTGTTGTACTACAGCCAAGTATTGACATGTTGTAATGCAAGATCAGTGTCTCCAGATTATCCAGTTTTCTCAGAGAAACCAGAATATGTATTCGTATTTGGAATTGCTCAATGGTTAAAAAATATTAATTGGTTCAAAAAATTTTTTAATGTTTGTGTGGACCAAAACCTGTACAAGAACCATGTGAGAATATAAACCACTTCTCTGGGAGAGTGGTTTGACTCATATATTCCACGAATTGCCAAACATTTGTATTCTGATGCCCACAGGCACTGCTCCCCTCCCCCCTTGCATGCTTTTCTTCATTAACAACTCTTGCTTCTTTGTCCCCATTCACCCAAACTGGAAATAGGGAGGAGAATGTCCTTTCTTTGCATCTTTCTCCATATTCAGAACATAACTACATTTTACTGATTTCCTAAATCAATCTGCATTCCTTACCACCATTGACTCTGCATTCCTTACCACCATTGTCAAGTTTAGGCTTCTGGCATCTTGTGCCTGGACTGGTAGCTTCCTAGGTGTTTCAAGTGATGATTCAGAGTAGTTGAGATCCCCCCTGTGTGTAATTATTTTTTTATGCCAAACATATCTCATTTTCTTGACAGTGATTGCTTTTGGAATGGGCTTGTGACCCAACCCAGTGTGGGCCAGTGGGTGGAAAGGAATATTTCCTAGGAAGCTTCTGAAAAAAATTTCCTTGCTAAGAAAAAAGCCATAGAAGAGATGGCTCTCTTCTTCTTTCTGTGGTCTTGCTCTTGTATGTGTCATTCTGAGGACTGCTGCAGTCTTTCTCTGAAGATGAGGATATGCAGCCTGCAGGCACAGCCAACCACAGAAAATGGTGGAGTGGAAGAGGATGGGACCTGAATCTCTGGTGATGTTATTGAGGCACTGGACCAACTACATCTGCTACCTGTCATGTCAGAGATTGCAAGTATGTTGGATGATAAGCTCTTGAGAAATTTGTCCAGTGAGAATGATTCGTGTTTTAGGAAGCCAAAGGCATCCTGACTGGTTTGCTTTCTCCTGCCTCCAGGTCTGTGCTCCATCACTCCACATGACACCTGACTGCCAGGGTGGTCCCTCTAGATGCTAATCTGACTGCATTACCTTCTTCTCATGGGTGAAGTCCAAGACCTCGGCAGAATATACAAAAGCCTTCATGACAGGTCCCCTGCCTCTATAGCCAAATCAGTTCTTGCTCCTTGACACAAACCTTATGCTCACTTTAGTCTGATCTGCTTATAGTTCCCTGCATATATGATGATATTTAACTCTTTTATTCAAATGCCAACTGTGGGCCAGTAGTGTTTAGATATATACATCTACTACCCCAGATCCTGTGGTCTGGCCATCACCTCTTTCTGAGTGCCTCCCTTCTGTGTTTATCTAAGCCTTCTTATTTTTTTTTGTTTTTCCAGTCCAGTGTTTAGCTATCATAGTAGTAGTAATGACACATAGATAGATAGATAGATAGATATAATTTACTCAGTGTTTTATTTTGAAAAATTATAAACATACAGTTAAAAGGACAATACAGTGAATGTTAGATACGCTCTAACATTTTTTTAAAAGATTTTATTTATTTATGCATACAACAACTGGGGCACAGGCCAGAGATGTGGGGGGTGAGAGGATTCATCAGAGACAGAGTGGGGAACAGAATAGGCAGACCGACTGAAATACACTGCTGAGGGGAGCAGTGGGCAAGACAGGAGAGGTCTGCGTCACCATGTGGGTTGCTCCCTGGCTGGCCAGGGATGGAACTCGTGCTGCAGAGGCTGTGGATAGCTTCATAGTGCGGTGCTTAACCCTTTGCGCCACCAGGGAGACCCTACTCTAACATTTTTTAAAAAAGATTATGCATAAAACAGCTGGGGTACAGGCCAGAGATGGGGGGAGTGTTGAAAGGATTCACCAGAGACAGAGTGGGGAACAGAACAGGCAGACCGACTGAAATACTCTGCTGATGGGAGCAGTGAGTGAGTCAGGAGAGGTCTGCTGCTCCACGTGGGTTGCTCCCAGGCCGACCGGGGATCGAACTCATGCTGCAGAGGCTGTGAATTGCTTCACAGTGTGGTGCTTAACCCCTTGCGCCACCAGGGAGGCCCTACTCTAACATTTTGTCATATATGTCCTGTCTTCTCCTGTCAGCCTCCTGTACATACATATGTGCATATACATGGATCTTTCTCCAATTTGCTTGATACTAATTTGCAGATATTGTGACTCCTCAACAACAAATAGTTGAGCATATGTGTAATTCTAACATAACATACATAACATACATACTTAAGATGTGTCCTTATCACACCTAAGAAATTTAGTATTAGTGCAGTAATACTATTTAATATGTAGTCTCCCATAATTATATTTTCTCTTTTGCCCCATGTTGAAGGCTTTTTTCTCAATTGAGAAACTCTCAGCCTTCTAACAGTTCTTGCAGAGCCCACATTGCATTTCCAGGCCTATCTTAAAACAGAAACCAGGACCCCTTCCAATGAACTTTCAGCCTTTGGTCTGATCATCCCAGGGGCCTTTCCCTTAGCTCGGAGGCATTACTTCCTTCTCTGGTCTCTACTTTTGGAGTTAGGTCTGAGAAGTCTTCTAAGTACAAGATCCAATATAATTAACATTTAGATCCAGAAACTCTAAATCTGAATCCAAAGAGCTTTTTCAGTTTGCTAGTCACATTTCCTTAATCAAGGAGAGTGTGAAGGTGGGATCAGGAAGGTGCTGTCCATTTGTGGGAAGTGGTCACTTACTATCTTCCTTGGAGAGCTTGTTTTTCGTTCCTAACTGGCCACAATATGTTTTGCTTAGTCTCTTAAAACCCCTGAGTACATTGGGAGGGTTTATTGATGAATTAAAAAATATATCTGTAAGCCATTAAAATACATAGGCAGATAGTCTTTCCAGGCACCACAGGGTGCCTAAAGACAAGGCAACCCAACCACTTCATCTAAAGACAAGGCAACCCAACCACTTCACTCTGCTGCAGGACGCAACTCCGAGCACCTATGGATAGCTGGATATTATGGGTACAAAGGTAAACAAGCCACTGCCCTGAAGGAATTCACCATATGCTGGCGTGGCTGGACACACTAACAGTTTTCAAGTTTATGGGGAATGTAAGCAGGAGGTGTGTGGGGAAAACTACAGACCTCCCAGGAAGGACACCAGTCTAACTTGAGGAGGAAGCAAAAATGGGCCAGCCAGGCTGGATAGGAAATAGGTAGGCCAACTGGGGACATTCTAGGCCAAGGGCATGAAATGAAGCAGTTATGGAGATATTCACTATTGAGGTGATTGTAAGGGCAGAGTAGTCTCTGTGCAGATGATGCGCAGAGTGCTATTTTTGATGTTGTAAGTCGCTAGCACTCGGTAGTCAACTTTGGAAGACTTTGCCTCTCTGGCTTTGGATGATCCTTTCATGTTACTCTCACTAAGGGTTAAAGATGGAACGATTCCCCCCCTGCCCACAACCCCCTCAAAAAAAAAAAAAAAATCAGCGAAGGTAATTATACCACCATCTATTTAGCTGCTGAAGAATTTACCATTCAAGGAGATAGGACCCTGTCTCACCAGAGGCGTTTAACAGTCCAACACTATCACATTACCCAGATTGTATAAAGAGTATGAATGATTTCCGCTCACAGACCTCTAATGGAGGTATCTCTTTACAAAGCCCCCACTTCAGGCCAGCTGAATGCCTCAGCAGTGCCTCCGAAATCCCGCAGCCCTAATCCCTTTAGCAACAAAGATCTGTTTCTTTGCTTAGCATGAAGTAGGCCTCAGAGGCCTGTGTGTGTGTCTTCGCCTGTAGACCAGAAGCCTCCTGTTTACAATTTCCCTATTCCTGTTTTTAATGTTGTTCTGAGAGCAGCCACAAAGGGCTAGTTTTGTCCAGCAGGAACAAGGGAGCTATTAGAGAGAGACGGAGGAAGGAAGGAAGGGCGATCGCAGGGAGGACTCCTCGAGGGATTAGCAGACACAGCTGTTCCCGAAGGGAGAGGAGCTTTAGGCTGTTTATAATTTCCGTCACATTTACATTTTTTAATATTTTATTTCCTTAAAATTTTTTTCTGATCAGTTTCCTATCCACCATTTAAAATGAACATCTTGTTACCACATTGACAGAGTTAGAAACATGTTTTAATATCTTTACTTGGGATTTGGCTTTTCACTTCAGTGTTATGTGGCTTTGGCGTTGTGGTCTTCGGCTTTTTGTGAGCTCACAGACCTCCAGACCACCAGGTGCTTGAGCAAATCATTTGTTAAGGGGACTGGTTTCACTTGTCCATTTGTGAGAACTGTTGGAATTCTTTAGGCCGCATCTGATTCATTTAGATACCATAGACCCCTGCCTGTCTTCACAGTATCGTAGACCCGCTTTTCAAATGCAACTCATTTTTGTCCTAACGTTATATATCTAACTAGTGTGTAATAAAGAGTTTTTTTTTTTTTTTTATAGAGGCATGTTTTTATTTATTTATTTGTTTGTTTGTTTGTTTATACATGCACTGGGTACAGTCAGAAGCTCGGGAGGGTGAGAGAATTCACCAGAGCCAGAGCGGGGAGCAGAGCAGGCAGAAGGACCGAAGTACACTGCTGAGGGGAGCAGCGGGCGGCAGGAGAGGTCTGCGCGCCATGTGGGACCGCGCCATGTGGGACCCTCCTCTGGTGGCCGGGGAGCAGCCGGGGATCGAACCGGCGCCGCAAAGGCCGCGGGCAGCTTCGCAACCCAGCGCTCAACCACTGCGCCACCGGGGAGGCCAATAAAGAGTTTTAATTGCAGGTCATGAGTCATATTCAATATTACTAAAATAGCTTATTGGAGTCATTTTAAGAAAATTATCCATGGCTTCATCCTAAAAGCAGATAAATTTCTGTTTATATCACCTTTGAGTTCTTGCTATGTACATATTTAATTTTTGCATTTTTATGATGAAAACAGAATTTTAGCCTTAATTTTCCATAATATTGTGCCTTGCATATTTTTCTATCTAGCAGGCTATTTATTCCTCTTGTTTTAAACACTATTTCCTTTGCTTCTCGGCTCCCTGTTATGAATATTAGCAACTTATATATCCTTCCATTCCTAGCTCTGTGCTCATACAATTGTATGGAAAAAACATTTTTTTTTCCTGGATTGGGGGATTTATTGTTTATTACAATAGGATTAGATGTTACCTGTCTCTCTATATCTTGCTTTCCTCATTTGACAATATAGAGGGGAACTGCATTTAATATAGTATTCTTAACCTAACATGGTCTGTGCTGGTTCACTTTGCCTGTGAACACACTGGCTAAAGTTGCGGAGTCCATGTATATGGCAGTTGCATCTTTACTGTTTTTGTTAAGTTTGATTTTTTTCCTGGAGAACTTAAGTCAAGAAACAAATGGCTTTCTCAAATGTCCAGGCAGTCCACTGCTGACCCTTCAGGCTCTTCTTGCCTTGGGGTATGTTTCCATATTCTAGTGGCTTTGAGATATGGTTGACATGCTACTACTGTTACAGAAATATTCCTCATGATAGTCTCAAAAGTTAAGTGTATGCGGTTTCCTTTTGCAGGGACTTGGGATGTGAGCTAATCTTTAAGTACAGGAGAGAAGGGACAGTGATTAACATTCTCCCAACTCACTCAGGGACAGCTGTTCCAAACCCTTCCTTCCTGCTCAAAGTAGTAACTAGTTTTCAAGAGGAACTTAAAAAAAAAAAATTTTTTTTTTTAAAGGAAGAGTATGGAGTCCTTCCAGGATTGCTCAATTTTTCTTTCTCTAAAGTAAAATAGTTTAAGCCATGTTCCAGTCCAAATGCACTTTCTTTATTTGGCCTCATTGGAAATGTGGGCCATAAGAATAAGATGTATAGTCTCTAGAAGATTGTTTTTCAGAACTAGGCTAGGAAGAAGCCACAATTTCAGCTGCTTTGATTTCGCCCATGCTTCTTAGAGAGAAATGCTAAAGATATTTTAGGGAACATGAACTTCCGCAAGCCCCTGTCATCTACTGCTCCTGTCGTACTGGCTTCTTTGGCAGGATTACAGATTTGAGGTGGTGATTATCATTTTGATGATTGCATGCATTTAGGGAGATTATTTTCTGATGAAAAACATTTTTTAAAGATGTCTTCCCATTCCAAGTATAAATTAGAGGCCCTGTGAATTTTAATAAATGCTTTTATTAAAAAACAGAATTACCTAATACATGCATATCCTTTAGGTTATGAGTGCTGTGATTTTATTAGCCTGTGCCAAAGACATGCCCTTAGAAAAAGGAAGATTTGTTTGGGAGTGTGTCTTATTTTTTTTAAAAAGATTTATGTATTTATGCATACAAAAACTGGGTTGTAGGCCAGAGGTGTGGGGGAAGGGGATGAGAGGACTCACCAGAGACAGAATGGGGAGCAGAACAGGCGGATCTACTGAAATACACTGCTGAGGGGAGCAGCGTGTGAGACAAGAGAGGTCTGCTGAACCATGTGGGTTACCTCACTAGCCAGGGAATGAACTCATTTTGCAGTGGCTGATGATAGCCCGATAGCACTGTATCTTTAATTCCTGTGTCACCAGGGAGGCCCGGGAGTGCATTGTCTTTGATGAGAGGTGGTGGACTTATATCATGGAACATACTGGAGAGCCAGGTTCTCTTTCTGGCCATCCCAAACCAGAATTGACCCTGACCATCCGTGACAAACATTACAGTGCAACATACTACACTCACAATTACTACATCAGTGGGAATGTACAGGACATGATGCAGTGTGATCAGTTTGACTAATTCCATGGACATGTGTTATAGTTTGACTACATTATAGGTAAAAGGGAATTTTCCCTTTTACCAATATGCTATCAACTTACAGGAAATATTAAACAACAACAATAACAACAAAAAAGATTTGGTAAAATTTTTATTGTTTTTTAAGGTACATTTTTTGTATCTTCCTTCTTTTGAAAACTGTTTTTGGAAAAAAAAATGCTTTTGGGAGCACCAACTAATAAAAATGTAAATAATATAAATCAAGGAAAGTAAAAACAAAAGTCAACTTGCTCAAATTACATTCCCCAGTAGCTACTATTTAATTGAGCTGTTAAAATTAATTTATCATTAGAGGAAGTAAGTTAATGCTCCTTTGACCAAATAAGGACTAACTCTATATGAAGCCAACTCAGTTCATTTAAAAAAACGAAAAAAAAAAATTCACTTGGAAATTTTTTTTTTTTTTTGCATATCTATCCAGACAGTCACTAGGGAACAAAGAAGAGTATTGAGGGGATACAGGGATGAATGAGCCCCTGGAACCCTTGCTTTCCTTGAGCTGTTCCTCTTTTTTTGTTTCATATATTCATATTCTGCCCAAGACTATGTGATGTATGTGTTTAGGGAGGATGTAGGGATAAGTGGGAAAGAAGTATTCTGTTATTCCTAAAAACCATTCAAACATAACAGTTTTATCTAGAGAATATCTCATTTTCCTGCATACTACTCCCCCCCCCCCCCATAGTACTGTGCTAGTTTTAATGCTGCATTGACTAATAGTGTTTTATTTGGGGCTTTATTTGGGGCTTGATTTGGGTAAAGTCACAGTTATGCCTATGAACGGATTTTTGAAAAGGTGTGTGCTTCAGAATCACTTATATTTTGAATCTTGTAGGAAACAGGCGTCTGAGAAATATTTTTCCATGTTGAGTATGAAGAGAAAAAACAAGCTCAAAATGCCCTAACATCTATATATATTGCAAATTTCCCAGAGTTTTCTGTAGGAAAAGTCATGGTTAAATTTGAGTTCTTGACAAATGCTACTACACAGCCGTGGTCGAGCAAATTATGTTTGTGGAGTAAAGGAATAGTGGTCTTCCTTCTTATTATTGATTGTTCCCCTTTTCCCGTTCTGATAAAACATTCTTTCCTTGGGTTTTAACCAGTGACATGGTGCAGAATTAGATCCACATGTGCTGATTTTTCCATTCTATTTATTTCCAGTTGTTTTTTCTTAGCGTCTGAAGAAACGGGAACTGAAAGTTAATCCTGGATTGCATATATCAGCTTGTTAGAGAATCTTTTATATAACAAATACTTTGTCTTTTGTAAGTACAAGTGCTGAAGTTACACTAAAATATCCACTGTAATCCCCATTTTTCATTTCCTTCTAATTTTCCAATAAGGTATCCTTTTGGGCGGAAACTTTCCATGCTTAGATTCAGCTCAAAGGTGAATTTATTTTGGAAAGTTCACACTAATTTAATTCAGGGACTTGGAAGGGATGTGAGAGTAAAAATATACCTTCTTCTACTCTACAAATAAATGCAAGACTTCAGTCATAGATAACTCCAGAGCAGCCAAGCAGTGAAACAATAAACAGGTTTCAGAAAATCTCTGTTAAAGTAAAGCAGGTTGAAGCGATTAACCACATATTTCCTGTATGCACTGAACAGCTTGGAGTTCCTTGAGGCTCTGTGGTCCCTTCTGAGGGATAGTGGGTACCATGGGGGAATTTTGGGACCTGGATGGAAAAGATGAAAAACTTGGTGTGGATCAAGGCAGATTATTTTAGAGTCTACAGTTTTAAAAAATAATGATTATTGTTGAAGGTGCTTATTTGGAGAGAGGGACTGATGGTACAGAAACTAAATTCCCTAAGCTTATAACCCAATTATCTGTGAGTCTAGGTCTAGAACCAGTAGGATAATTTAATGTCATAGTTTAGAACAAGGTTTCTCAACTTCAGTGTCATTGCCATTTTGGATTAGATAACTGTTTGTTGTGGGAGGGAAGCTGTCCTGTCCCCTCCATAGTGCTGTGCTAGTTTTAATGCTGCATTGGCTAATAGTGTTTTATTTGGGACTTGATTTGGGTAAAGTCACAGTTATGCCTATGAATGGATTTTTGAAAAGGTGTCCTGTGCATTGTAGGATGTGTAGCAGCATCTCTGACCTCTACCCATTAGATGCCAGTAACAACACACTCCCCTCCCCCACCATTTGCCTCCCCCCACCCCCCTACCCCCGATGGAACAAGCTAAAATATTTCTAGACATTCTCCATAGACTTGGGGGGTGGTGGTGAATAGCCCTCATTTGAGAACAACTAATAAAACTTTGAATTTAGACCCAACTGTGAAAGGTATTTATAAGACAGGGGAATCTATACAGTGGAAAATCTGGCATTTCTAATGACGTCTCGATAGAAAGTAGAATTAGCTTTGCAAAGAAGCTCTCCCAAACTACCCTCTCTGACTTGTGCCTTCTATCACTTTTCCCTTCTGATGCTTTTGGGGATTAGATCCAACAGTGAAATGTCCTAATTTATTTTGTAGCTTGAATTGTTGCTCCTCTAATTAAGCCTTTCCCTGCCTTTAAGCATGTTTAAGAATCTCCATCTTAGAAAAAGGAACTCTCCTGCACTGTTCGTGGGAGTGCAAACTGGTCCAACCACTATGGAGAGCTGTGTGGAGGTTTCTTGACCTACTAAACATAGAGCTTCCATATAATCCAGCAATTCCACTCCTAGGTATTTACCCAAAGGACACAGAAACATCAATTCCTAAGAGCACCTGTACCCCTATGTTTATAGCAGCACTATTTACAATAGCTAACCTTTGGAAACAACCCAAATGCCCAAAAACAGATGACTGGATCAAGAAGATGTGGTACATATACACCATAGAATATTACTCAGCATTCAAAAAAGATAAACACATGCAATTTGCAGCAACATGGATGGCGCTGCAAGGGATCATGCTCAGCGAAATAAGCCAGAAAGAAAAAGAAAAATACCGGATGGTCTCGCTCATAGCAGGAATCTAGAAAACCTAAATAAGAGACCAGGAAAAAGAATAACTATAAGAAAGTAAAAATCAAAATCAACAAATAACTATAAACCAGAGACACTCTATGGGGGGCGGGAGGGCGGGGAAAGGAGGGATTGGGGTCAAAATTAGCGGGTTGCAATTGTATGGGGAATATAAAAATAAAATTTAAATTAAAAAAAATCTCCATCTTAAAAATAATGGCTGCTCTCATTATTACAATTTTTATTATTTTATTTTTTTTTTATTTATACGAGCACTGGGTACAGTCAGAAGCGTAGGAGGGTGAGAGAATTCACCAGAGCCAGACCAGTGGAGAGAACAGGCAGACTGACGAAGCACACTGCTGAGGGGAGCAGCGGGCGTCAGGAGAAGTCTGCACGCCATGTGGGACCCTCGCCCGGCGGCTGGGGATCGAACCGGTACTGCAGAGGCTGCGGCAGCTTCGCAACCCAGCACTCAACTGCTGTGCCACTGGGGAGGCCTCATTATTACAATTTTTAATGTGAAGAAGAGCATTTACTCATTCCATCAACACAAACTAATACTAATCATAGTGGCATGACTGACAGCATTCCCTATCCCACTCAGCTCTCAGAGATAATGCACCTTTTCCATCTTTACAATGTCACTATGGTTGGTACTATCCTTATCCTTGTTTCTTCATAAGGAACTAAGGCACAGTGAGATGAAATAAGTGGTCCAAAAATCACATAGAACTAGCACAAAGTATATTCAAACCCAGATTCCTGAGCTCACCCTCTTGATTACTGTGCCATTTTCTCTGCCCACACAGCTCTGTAAGTCCTCCTTACCTCATTACATGGCAGAATTTTAAAATATAAATTTAACAATTGAACAAATACTAAGTATTACAAAGGCTTCATACTGTACATTGAGTAATGCACTGATCAGTGCAGTCTGATCTTTTCCCTCAGTGTGGCCAGTGGCTAGAAGATTTAAATAGATGTGAGCACCACAGAACAGTGTAAGATGTGAAATGTTACTATAATAAAAGTATAAAGCAAGGAATATTGGAGTAAAAAGACTGTAGAGACCTTTTAACCTGGAATAGCATAAAATCAAGCACACAAATTCCCTGGAGGTATAACCCTGTAACAGCCTCCTGTGAGATCATACTTTGTGGCAGGGACCATGCTGTGCACAAGGGATGGTGTTTTCAGTTGAGTGCCGTGGCTGGATATATCAGATGATCACACACATTTAGGTGAGTGATGCTGATTATGAAAGGGAACTGGTACTATGAGAGTGTCTGAAAGAGGCTTGGATTACTTTGGAGGGGTGGGGAGAGTAGGGAAAGATTTCCTGAGGAAATGAATGACCTGAGAGCTGAAGCATGAGTATCATTAGCCAGATAAAAGGAACATATGTACATATGAGTATGTGTGTATATATACAATGTACATTGAAGGGAAGGAGGAGATGACGATATTTGAGACAGAGACCAGCATGTGCAAAGGTCCTAAGGTTAAAGATAAGAAAGCACGGGACACTAGAAGCCAGTGAAACTGCAAGGCATAGAGGGAGGGGAAGGAGGGGCTGGAACTTGCAGGTCTGATAGGTCCTGGTAACGATTTTAGTCTTTATTGGAAGAGTAATGGGACATCATTAAGGATTTCAAGGAGAGAGGGGTGACATCTGATTTGCGTTTTCAAAAAATTCCTCTTGCTATAGTATAGAGAGAGGATTGAAAGGAGCCAGAATAGATTTGGAGTGATTGTGATAGTTTAAATGAGACACCCTGTAGCAGAGAGCTTGTAAGCATTTTTGCTTTTTTTTTTTTAATTTTTTTTTATATATATTTTTTTAAGATTAATTTTTATTTATTTATTTATACAAGCACTGGGTACAGTCAGAAGCGCGGGAGGGTGAGAGAATTCACCAGAGCCAGAGCGGGGAGCAGAGCAGGCAGAAGGACCGAAGTACACTGCTGAGGGGAGCAGCGGGCGGCAGAAGAGGTCTGCACGCCATGTGGGACCCTCCTCCGATGACCGGGGAGCAGCCGGGGATCGAACCGGCGCCGCAGAGGCCGCGGGCAGCTTCGCAACCCAGCGCTCAACCGCTGCGCCAGCGGGGAGGCCCAGCATTTTTGCTTTTGTTCTCTTTCATTGAAAGATTTTGCTCTTTTACAAGTCAAAAAATTAAAAATCAATAAATAGGATTCTAATAGGGTCCTGCCTTTATCCAGGTAGCTTCATGGCTCTCTACTATTTTCTGCTGGTTGCTGACCATCCTCAGCATTTTTTGCATTGCTTAGCTTGAAATACATCATTCCAATCTCTATTTCTGTCTTCACAAATTGTTTCTTTCTGTGTACGTTTGTGTGCCTATGTCTCTACTCTCTTAATAGGCAGTCATTGTGTGACTTCATCTGTATTTATGTAATTACATCTGCAAAGACCCTCTTTGCTCACTTTCGTTGGGTCCAGGTGGACATGAATTTTGAGGGACACTATTTAGCCCAGGGCTCAGACTGTTCTGCCAGTGTCTCAGATATTGTTTATGATCTTATTTTTAATTATGAGAGATCTACAAAGAACTCTTCCAGAAAAGCATTCTTAACTTAAAACCACTGACCAGAGCAGAGAGTGGCCTCTCCCTTTACAGAGGTAGGGACATTCTGGCTGATGCTAGTCTGCTTTGGTCATTTACATTCTCTGATTGACTCTCATAGATGTTTCAGTTTGAGTCATTGACCCCATATTTACAGTGAAAAATAAACAACAGTATGATGCAGAAAGAACTGGAGGCTCATGGGAAGCATATTAACAAGGGGACCCAATTTGGTAAACATTGCTGAATGGTGGAATGATTATTAGAAGAATGCAACAGGGTTGTTCTGGTAACTTCATCTCTAGAAGACCACAATAATGTCTATTATATCCCCATGCTTCAGCCATTACCTTGGAAACAGGCCATCCTGACAGCGTGTCAAGGAAGTTGTTACAGGGAATTATTTCAGCCAGAAGAGATTTCTGCAAAGCAATCTGTTCCAGCCTACTGTGTCGTGGAGTGGTCCCCATGTCCCCAATTTTTTGCTGGAAGTGTAGCAGGAACCAGCATGAAGCCCACACCTGTCATGAGCTAATGTGTGATTCCTGCCAAGGTTTGCACTTGGGTTCCATTAACAGGGTGGAAGAGCTCTTCCAGGGAAGTGTTAGTGTTTAACCCTTTACCCACAAATTGTCTCTCTGTCCCAGAGAAACCTGGCACTTGCCAAACCACCACCAGACTGTTTGGAATTTTTATTTTTAATATTTTTTGGTTTTGGAGACAAACTGGAAAAAAGAAAAGTTAGTAGAAACTTGACCTTTTCAGTGGAAGATCCATATGCCTTTTAAAAATACCAAGGAAGGGCCTCCCTAGTGGTGCAGTGGTTGAGCGCTGGGTTGCGAAGCTGCCCGCAGCCTCTGCAGCGCCAGTTCGATCCCGGCTGCATCCTGGCCATAGGAGGAGGGTCCCACATGGCTCGCAGACCTCTCCTGCCGCCCGCGCTCCCCTCAGCAGTGTACTTCTGTCCTTCTGCCTGCTCTGCTCCCCGCTCTGGCTCTGGTGAATTCTCTCACCCTCCCGCGCTTCTGACTGTACCCAGTGCTTGTATAAATTAAAATAAATAAATAAATAAAGCACAAATGTTTAAAAAAAAAAATACCAAGGAAGAGTGGGGCTGAGCCTTAACCTAGAGAGAGTTCACTGGCAGAAATGATAGATACAAAGCTGAGGTGAGAACCAAATCTCATTAGTGTCAGATGCCTCTTTTCTTTCTAGCTGTACCCAGAGCAGAGCCTAGGGATGTCTGGATGGGAGGTCAGCAGATCCCAGACTTCAAAATGGCAATCTACTCTTTCTCTGTATAGCAAGGGGTAGAGGGCAGATTTCAGATGAGGATTTGTGTTTCACCTACTACGAGACCTAGCAAGGTGATTGGTGGAAAATACCCCTCTCCATTCCTAACCTCTGTAGACTTGGGAGTGCTCCCCATTACGTAAGGGTTGGAGTAGATGTAGTAAAGTGATGCAGAGGCTAACAGTTGTAATATTTGTTGAGGAAGAGCTGAGTACCTGAAAGAATGGCTCCCTGAGGTTTAGGGTGAGAGTTTGGACACCAGAGCTCAGAGAAGGATACCCGGGCGGAAAAGAATTTGGGATTAGGAGATGAGATATGGGGCATATTAGGGGATCAAGAAACTCTTTGGTAGGAGGCTGTCTGCTGGGAGAACTAACTTGCAGAAATAGGATTTTGCGCATCGTAGGCTCTCAGGAAATATTTGTTGCATGGATGGAAAAATGATATTGGCAGTTTCTTGGGGGTTAGGGGAGGAGGGTTACTGTTTTGTGTATGTTCAAGGGGAAGGATTCCATTGCTAAGAAAGATATACCTGGTTTATTCAAACATCTTCAAATTATTTCTAATTATATAAGCAATGCATTAATACATTGTTCTTATAAACAAAGTCAGAAAATTTCAGGTGAGAGGAAGTTTCCTCTAACCAATACCATAAATCCCAGAGGTGTTCTCTATACTCCTCAGAAGATCTGAGGTTTGCAATTTGATGTATGCCCTTGAAGATCTTGGTTTCCCTTTATAAGCATATATGTAACGATATAGAATGTTTAATTTTGCTTATATATTAGGAGTGATGATTTGTAAGTCATATGATATATATTCTGCCATTTGCTTTTGTCACTCACCAAAACAAACAAACCAAAAAAAAAAAAATGCCCTGAAGCCTCTCATTGTTAGTTTATATAGCTCTACCTTGCTGTTTCGAACTGCTGTGTAGTATTACTTGGATTGACTATGCCATACTTTGAGCTATCCTCTTATTGATTGACTTTTAGGTTGTTTTCAATGTTATGCTGTGACCAGCAGTGCTCTGAAAAATACATGCCTTTTTGACAAATGTATGAATTTAATTAGCTGTCTGGAGTATGGTTGGCAATCTGAGATGCTTGGCACCCCATTGTGAAGTAATTTTTAAATTTGATGGTTGACTGTGTGCTCTACTATGAAGAACTCTACATAGAAGGGACAAGAAAGAGGTAGACCCTACCTCAATACGAGGGTCTTTGGGAAGAAATAATTTACCCTGGACATTTTCCCTAGAAAATTTCTAGAGGTTGGGGCAATCATGTGTCATTACAGGAACCCTTGAGAGAGCTAGAACATCGATTAATGTCGAGATAGCTACAGAAGAAACTCTGTGGACTTGATAGCCACGGTTCTCAGTCTCTGCTCTCTTGGATCAGGCTTTCGACCAGCACCAATCTGGCCCTTCACCTGTCAGAGGAAGACATTGTTCTCTGGACGACACATATGCAATATACGTGTTTGCTTTCACTTGCTTATGTGTATCTGTATTGGTTGTATGTGTGTGGGTATGTGAGCATATATCTGTGCATGGGGATATAGTAACCTGCAAACTCAAATCTCTGTTCATGATCACGCATTTGTTGTGGGGGATGACCTACCTGCAGGCAGGGAGTTTCCTGATAGCATTTACCTTCACATTGTGATATGGGATGATTTCCTATTTCATCTGACGTAAGTTTGGAGCTTCCATTAGTGGGCTCTAACCCATACCCTCTATTTTATGTCTAAGACTGTGGTTCTATAGTAGATATAGGAGTCACATCTTTTTGGTGATTCTCTTCTCAACCTAAGACATTTTGATTTTCTATAATAATGTCCATGCACTTTAATATCTTATGCAATTCAACATTAGGTCTACAAATTAATTTGTGGACCAAATTAATAATCATGTCCCCATCTTCAAAGCATTCTGTAACATGTTACCTTTGTAGATACCAAATGGAAGTGTAGCCATTTTTTACTATTCTCTGTATACCGGACTGCATATTCATGATCTAGTGAGCTTGGTGCTAAAGAGACATGGTGAAAAGGTATTGACAATTAGGATATTTTCTTTTACTGGATCTTTCAAAAGCACTAGGATAAATGCAGATTTGATTGTTTAAAAAGATTAATGAAAACTCTTCTGTGATCACTTTTAGCATTACCATTTACAGATTTTTAAAAGTCCTTAAAAATGACACCAAAGGACATATTATTATCAGTTTTCCCATCTTCCTTAGTCATCATTTACACTTCTCTTTTTTTTTTTTAAACAGTTTTTTTTTTTTTTTAATAGAGGCATGTTTATTTATTTATTTATTTGTTTGTTTGTTTGGTTTTTGTTTATACATGCACTGGGCACAGTCAGAAGCGCAGGAGGGTGAGAGGATTCACCAGAGCCAGAGCTGGGAGCAGAGCAGGCAGAAGGACCGAAGTACACTGCTGAGGGGAGCAGCGGGCCGCAGGAGAGGTCTGCGGGCCATGTGGGACCCTCCTCCGGTGGCCGGGGAGCAGCCGGGCATCGAACCAGTGCCGCAGAGGTTGCGGGCAGCTTCGCAACCCAGCGCTCAACCGCTGCGCCACCGGGGAGGCCCATTTACACTTCTCTTAGGCAACTCAGTTCAACAGTTCTCAGGAAAACAAAGCTTTGAGTTCCAGGGGAGCCCTTTAATATGCCTCTCATATTTTTATTTGCCTTTCATATTCCTGAACCTTCAAAGAGAAGACTTCCTAGTATTATGTCACTAAAGAAATTAATGGGTTCTTTTCCCATTTTGATTAGTGAACCTATAGTCTTATAAATTTCATACCTTGTTTACTGAAATCCCCTCAAATTACAATAAAAATTTCTGTACCACTGAGTCTGATTTGACTTAGCTTTATATGAAAGTCAAGTTTTCCAGCCTTTCTGTGTATTTTTCTTTGGCATATCTCCTTGTAACCTTTACTTGGTAAATTGAACTGACTTATGCTTTCAGTATTCTAGTTAAGTTTACAGGCCCTGCAGTTTAAAGACATGACTTTGAGTCTTGACTCCATCACTTACTGTCTGTTATTTATAATTTTTGAGCTGTAGGTTTATCACCTGTAAATGCTAATAATGGTAGCATCTTCACTGTAAGTATATTGTGAGGGTTCTTTAAGCAATGTATAGAAAGTATGATGTAAGGCACAATAGTAAGGATTCAAAAGTGAGGATGATGATGATGATGATGATTATGATGATGATGATGATGACAATGACAATATTGAGTGTTTTGGAGAAATTACCAGGCAGGAAACTTAAGAATCTAAGAGAGGACATTGGGGGTGAGGGACTGGGGATGGTATGCCCCCCAGTTTTGCATAGATAAGCTCTCCTTACATGCCTAGTGATGAGCCATGAACTTGTCCTTCTCTTGATGCTCATAGATTGTTTCCTAGGAATTTTCAAGATCAAGATCTACAGTATACAAGTTTTTCTAAAAACTCAGAGTTCTCTTTATAAATTGGTAGACTACACATTGAACCCTTCCCCATCTTATATTACTGCTGGAGAAACTGAACTTTCTGGGTTTGAGGGTGCTTCCAGGGTCTACTTCAGTAAAACAGATTCATGAGTCCACTGACTGGCTGTTCTGCCCGAAGGTAGGTGTTGACAATAGGTCAAAAAGAGGGATAGCTAAGGCATTTTAAAATGACCAGGAACCTAAGACCCGTGTCATCTCTACTTCAGCCTGAGTCACTAAAAATGTAGTCTCCTGGTCTTTGAATTGTTTCTTTATTTTTTGTATCAAGTGATAAGAATTATTTGAGAAATCACTACATAAATCAAGAGAATAAAAGAGGATGAAAATATCTCCTGAAAAAGACATTTCTCTAGCCCACCCCACCCTGGCCCAAATATTTGGTGACTGCCAGAGTCAACATAATCTGTTGTTAGATTTCAGGCCGACTTCATGTGGTTGACAGCGGTATTGAGGTTGAGTGATTTCCTTTCTTTTTTCCATTTTCGCCTTCTGCCTTGGCACCTGAAAACCCGTGGAAACTATTGTGCTATGCTAGTGGTTTTCAAAGTGTTGGAGTTTTTTTGTTATTGTTTGTCCTTTTTCCTGATTTGACATTGAATCTATAGGCCTGGAGATACTGGAGCTAACATACATGGAGCACAACTGTAGTACACAGAAAACCAGTGTGATAGGCAGCTTTATCCAAAATCCAAACAGGCAGAAATGTGATAGCATTTGACTATGAGACCAGTGGATACTTTCCCAAGGCGGATTTGATATACAATTCCACTGATGGCATGCATAGCTTCCCACCTCACAGGAAATAAGTTGTTTCTTACCAAGCAGTGGAATTTTTTAATAGTTATCAGACCGGGTTTCCTTCTGGTCCATTCCCCCTGTTCAAGTTGGATCGGCAGAGCTGAAACTGCATTGCTGCCATCTCCTGAGTCTTTCATGGTATGCAGTATGTGCTTATTTTTTTCTTTTCGCTGTCTAGGAGGAAACTAGTATTCTTCACAAGCATGTTTTGTGGCTGACTTGGAATTTTTGGAGATTTTCTTCCCTGTTTATTTGTAGAACTAAAATATATGCAAAACTTGGATAAGGAATTTGTTTTGTTCACGTTTGAAAACTTTTGGTGCCTGAAAAGATGTAGGAATGGAGGATGTTAAAGGATGAGGGACACCACAGTGGAAAAGAGGTACAGAGACCATGAATTTGGCGAGGAAAGTGATGGAATCTTGGGAATTTGAAAGGAAAGTGATGCATTCATGCAGAGTTGAAGGAAAACAGGAGAGGGCACCTGGAGGCTTACTGAGATGTCACAGGAAGATGAACTGGGAAATCTCAGGAAATTGCTCTTTAGCTAACTGGGGCGCTGGATATAGTGTGTTAGGGTCTATTCTAAACACAGCAGAATATCCAATCTGCATTGCCTAAAGCAGGGTATTGGGATCCATATTTGGACTAGAACATGATTAAGAGTCACTGTATTTCCTTTCACACGCAACATGTTGATTTAATGAGAAGAGAGGATGAGTGAAAATGTCTCATGACCATTTCCAAAATCAGTTCTCGAAAGCTGTTTCTGCCACTATCTTCTTCTTGTTATCTTTTAGCACTCACTGTAAGACTTAGGAGAAACTGCTTTCTGTGTATGAGAAGTCCCTGGCCACCGTGGCAGATCTTTGCTGCCAGCAGTTCACTTACTCAGTTGGTAACACCCTTGACAATGACATAAGAAGATTTATTTCTTATTCACATTTAGTGAAGATAGCTGTTCTCCTGTATGCCACAAATAAATAACTAAAGGAGGGTGGTATGTGGAACAAAGAATTATCAACAAATATGATAAATGTGTTTATGTTTACACATTTCCTCCCAAAATACATACTCTGTGAAATGACTAGATGGTATTTGTCATCATTGGTGTGTGTTTTAATTTCCTCAAATATAGTTATATTTCAGAAGTTCTGCATTTCATGAATGTGAGCCAAAGTCATCTTCTCATGGGCTGATGTGATCTTTTAGAGTAGAGTTACGGGAACATGTTTACAGTATGAATATTTCTTTACTGCAGCCACTTTCACTGTAATTTCTGTGTTTTTTATACCTTTAGCACCCAAAACAGTGCTTCATGAGAAGCTTGTGATAGATGGTGGGAGCAATAGGGAAGACAGAAGGAAAAAAGGGATAAAATGGAGGGAGGGAAAGAGGAAGGAAGGCTTCCACTATGGCATGTGATAGAAGAGTTTTCAAACTTTGGAGTACATAAGAACCACTCCCTCCCTCTCACCCCCCCAGCAGAGCTTCTTTAAAAATGTAGATTCCTAAGCTCCATTCTCAAGAAATTTCAATTCAGCAGTCTGAGAGTCCCCCTTGGTGATTTTGATACACCAATCTTATTCTGAGAACATTATTATAGAAACTCTGAATGTGACTAATCAGTTTTACCTTGTAGAGCATGAAACTGGGTGTATCAGTCACTATAAATGTTCCCTAGAACTAGTCTTCACTCTCTATGGAGAATGAGAATCCTTTCTAGAGTTACGCAGCAGGCTGGTGAGAGGACTAGCTGATTGACCACTTCTGTTTTCAGAGAGACTTAAGGACGTAAGTAATCATTGAAAGATCAGCATTTTCTATCCTACAGTTAACCTGAACACTGTCAACCTGATGTTTTCCTTTTCTTGAAGTCTTTGCTCTCCTTCAGATTCAAGCATATATATCACATGACCTTATTCAGGGAACAAGAAAATAGAGTATGTCATAAATTTAAACTTTGCAAAAGACTCCACTGCTGGAGTTAGTTTGGTTGCTTACCCAAGCTGGAGATGTTACATAACTGTGCTGTTATTGTTGCTGCTGCTGCTGCTGCTTGCTCCATGCCCCAGCCCTTTTCTACAACTCCTATTTCTTCCAAAGTGGAACCTGCCACTAACTACAGGATTCTTTTCATTTTGATCCCTGGTCTGACCTTTCTCTGCCCTGGCTTTCCCACATCAAATTCTATGGGAGCCCCTATTGTATAGCAGTGCCCATGTCAGCCCCTGTGGTACATGAGGTGGTATTTACTTTATTCTGCATCAACATTTGTAAGGGTTTCAAGTGAAAATAAAGAATTCTCCATCAATTAAGGTACTTATGCAGTGACCTGCCTTCCGTGTACTAGTCTTTGGCAGTCATAAAAGATCTTTCACCCTGCACCATCCTTGGCTTCTTGACTGAAACAAATGTCTATTGCTTTTGGCTTTTTATGTTTGTTGCTATTAGAGAAGTCAGCAGTCAGCTCCAAATAAGCCCTGTAGTTTGTCCAAATAGGAAACTGAAATGGCTCCTGGGCACTTTTATTTGGAGGCCTCTTCTGCTTCTGTGAGCCTGTAATTCAGTGGTACTGTAACAGTGGTCTCTGATTTGGAAAGATTCTGCTCAGGATGCTGGCAATTGGATGTGGATGGGGGAAGTCTGCAGAGATTATCTTATTGGAAAGGCCAGATGGCAGCAAACTCTAGAGTTCTAAGTCCCACTTTGCTCAAAGGTGCCTGAGGAATAGCAGTCTACTGACAGCTTGAAGTATGGTGCACTGGATAATTGGCTTCCTTATTTAGTAATTTGTCTGCTTTCTTTCCTCTTCCTCTGCTTCCTCTCTTCTTGTAAACTGATAGCCTCCTGCCTCTTCAATAGACTGATAGAAAGTCCCCAGAGCAATGGCTAAAGGAAAGGGGTAGCCAGAGCCCCAGGTGGAGGGTCATTTCGAAAACTGACACAGAAATAACCATCTTTCCTCCTTGCTTTTCCTCTGGTTACCCTTCTTGATTTTTCCCTCTTTTATTTTCCCCTTATCTTTTATCACTGGCCCTCTTGCTGCTGCATCCTTGTATTTTTCTTTCCCTTTTATGGCTGGGTTTCCCTATGTTTCTCTGATTTTTTTTTTTCCCTCCCTCCCATGTGCCCTCCCTCCCCTTTTTCATTCTTCTCATTCTATTCCCTTTGACTTCTTTGCTTTTGCAATTGATCTAATTAAAGTCAGTTCATAAAGGGAAATGGCACCACATTTATTCAGGCTCACCTACTTTTTTCTTTTTTCTTTTTTTTCCTGCAAGGAAGAAACAAATTTAAAAACACATTTCCGGCTCTTTCTGGCACCTTTATCCTCTCAAATGTATTTGTCTTTAGGTGTCAGAAGTCCCAGGGCACAACATCTCAGTTTCATTGAAAGTGCAGATGCACTCCTCAGAGCTTTTACCTTTGGACCTGGGGAATGACGTCTGGTTTCACTTAAATGATTTTGTTCTCCAGGTGGAATTCAGATTATTCCATTACAAACTTAGAAGCAGCCCTAACCCTGGTGGCAGAAGAGTTAAGTCAGATGTTTTTGTCTGCCTTCAATCTGGAGGAGTAATATCAATGTTCACCAGCTCCTCAAGGTGTTTTTTTCTCCAGAGGTTTTGTCCTCCTGACAGCAGAGGGAGAAAAGGGGATCTGCTTCTGCCTCAGGGTAGAACAAGTAGGCTCCCCAGTAAGATGCAGCTGAGTGAGCCCTAATGACAGAGAACCTTGCTCAGAGGTATAACGGGGTGGTTGCCACTGTCTCCCACACTTCCCCACTTCTCATCTTTAATTTATAGTTTATAGAGGACAGTGGCTCCCATTATGTTTTAGAGTCAGGATGCTTGAGTTCAGATCTCAGCTCTGCCAATTGTGTATGACCTTAGACAAATGACTCATTCCCTCTAAACCTCAGTTCTCACTGGAGCTTCCTAAGAAACTTTGTCTCTTTTGTTGATAGCTGTGTCCCCAGCATCTAACACACATGACACATAGTAGATGTTAAATAAGTATATTTCATGATGTAGTGGTTAAGAGCAGGGACTTCATCCACATTGCCTGGTTTCAGATTCCATGTTTGCTACTTAAATGTGAACTTGACTGAATCACTGCATCTTCTCTGCTCTATCTCTATGTCTGGAAAAACAGAAGAGGGCTACCATAACAAGTTACTACAAGCTCAGTGACTTAAAACAACAGAAACTTACTCTTAAGAATTTCTAGTTGAGAGGCCAGAAATCCCAGGTCAAGGGTTAGAAGGTCAGAAGACTGTGCTTCCTCTGAAAGCTTCAGGAGGTAATCGTTCCTCTCCTCTTTGAGCTTCTGGTGGCTCCAGATGTGCCTGGGCTTGTGGCTGCATCACTGTAGTCTGCCTCCATCTTCCTGGATAATTCAAGAGGATTTTATCTCAAGATCTTTAACTTAATTAAATCTACAAAGACCCTTTTCCAAATAAGGTTACATTCAGCACACCACAGGGTTGTGGTAAGGATCACCACAGTATGTGTAAAGTGCTTAAGGAAGGCCTTGCCTGTAATAAGAGTGGAGTAAGTGTATTTTTTGACCTTGTAATAATCCTATAATAAAAGCTGAGACAAGTGTAAGTAAAATACTACAGTTCATAATGAGAGCTCAGTGAATGTTACATGTTAATTTAGCAAATTTGAATTGAAGACCTACTGTGCGCCAGGTGCCTTATTCTAAGGTGCTAATTGTATAGATACAATTAATTTATAGAAATAAGTATAATAAAATGTAAAGAACATTGAAAAGGCTTTCCTTTGATTGTGCTTACTACCTTCATCACACCACCATCATAGACACAGACCTTGTAACACCAGGCCTCACCTCACAAGATGCTGAAGAATGAGTTTCCTATATGGAATAAGTCAAAGAAAACAGCCCATACCTGAAAACAGATTTCTGCTTATGATTTCAGAAGCATGAAAGATCAATTTTAGTTTTAGCAAAACTGAGTTCAAAGGTTTGGGGTTTGGTTTTCTAGGGAGCTTTCTTGGTTTTCCTTTCTTTTTTTAATTTGTTGGGATCTGGTGGAGCAGCATCAATCTTCTCTAAAACTCTGGTCAGCTCTTGGTCTTGTGTTAGTGCCAGGCTACTGGGGGTGGGCAGAGTGCAGGCAGTGCTGGCCCAGTGCAGGCAAGCCGTTGGAGATGAGGCTGAGGCCTGTGGGCAGCGGGCCACAGGGTGCATTAACCTCAGCGAGCAGCATTGCTGGTCCCTGTTGCTATGACAACAGCAGACCATGCCAGGAGATCCAAAGAACGAATTAAATGGGAGGAAATTGCTGGTTCCCTCAGAAGAAGAAGAAATGAAAGCAGGCTTCTTAGGAATCCTGGGACATCGCTTTGACCTCCACACTCATGTTGAACATGTCAGCAAGGAATGCTCTTGGATATAGGGGTTGGGAGGACCTGCCCTGCCTACAGGATGTCTTTCAGAGAAGGAAGACTGCGCAGATCTGAGACACTAACTTTCCCCGACTGGCCCCCCAAGAACCCTGCTCAACATCAGCCTGAAGGCCTGTTTTATCTTCCAGCTCATCCCACATCTGTTGAGTTTGCCCCGATGGGACTCGGTGACCTGGAAACTCACACAGAGCTCTGTTTCGGAATAGACTATATAGAAAATAAACATGTGGGATAAATAAAGCACAGGGCAGGAAGTAATGGTTTTAAAAAGTTACCAGGAAAACCACGGGTGAGGTCAGGTTCAGAAACCGTTGGGCTTTCGGAGGCCCTTTGGTACTGACATCACTCAAATTGCTCAATAGAGACCTCCGAGTGGAGCCTTTGCCTTTGGAGTCTGCCCAGCGCTCTGTGCGCCTGCTACCAGGCAGAAGAGCGCTGACCTACTTTCTTTCTTTTTTTTTTTTTAAAGAAAGTTTTGCGCTTGTTGGGAGGCCTCTAACAGGGCAGTGAATTTGAAGAAGTGGTTTTTTTTTTTTTTTGGTACTATTTAATATGTCAGATTCTATAGCTCCTTCACAGAGACGAGCCAGTCTTCCAAATGTGGGGGGCTGTGTGGGGATCGGACTAAAGCGAAAGCCTTGGCACAGACCTTTCCTGAGGCTCAGGCCACATCCCAGGGCACTGTGATTCTGTATTGAGGACTGTGCTCTGCTGAGAAGAGATAAAATGGTATTTTTGAACATTCAAACCAGAGGGAAGATCATAAAAAAATCTCTTGGTAATTGGATCATGGGTTGTACATCCCCCTGGCTCCCCTCCCAATACACTAGTGGTTTTCATTTGCACTTTGAATAACATGCCAACTTGTCTGTCTCTAAGGTCCTATCTCACCTGGTTGCTGCAGACTTTTCCAATCTGATCTACCAGCACTCTGCCTCTCTCATAACTTTTCAGCTATTCTCATACTCTTTTACTGCCCCTAAAGCACCCCAAGCTCATTTCCTCCCCAGCGTCTTCCCACATGATCCTTACCTTTACCCTAACATCTAAAATAGTGCCTGGCTTAGAGTTGGTAGTCAAATATTTGTTGAGTAAGAATGAATGCTTACCAAAGTTGTGGACTTTCTAAAATGCTGCCCTGGAGTAGAGGGATTGAAAATCCTCAAGTAACAGATTTCTCTTGGCCTGATGATTTCAATTTTAAAAGATGGGGACTGTCTCCACAGAGGTGCTTTTGGCCAAGAACTCATCTCGTGGAATCTGGCGGGTATCATCTGGAGTAGGAGGTACCTGCAGGATAGTTCATACTGTCAGAAACTTCCCAGTTAAAAGAAGCTTAAATATTTCAGACATTTGCTGCTTCCCTTAAACCCTAGGACAGGGCTGCTCCAGGATTGGTTCATGATCGTGTTGAGGACTCAGATTATTCTTAACTTTTTATTCTGCCATTGTCAGTATATGACTTTCCCCCTTAGGTCTGTTTTCTTATGTCACATAATGGTGGCAGTAGCTAAGGTTATCATTTCATACAGTCAATTTTGGGGAACAAATTGAGTTTCTTAGCAGACTTTCTCTCCTGTCTACATTGGCCAGAATTGCAACAATACGCATTCCTAAAACAGTCATTGGCAAGAGGAATCCTACTATATTTGGCCTTGACTAATAATTCATCATCTGAGACAAAGGAGAGACCCAGTTTCCCCTGATGTTACCTAGCTTCCAGAAACCTCAGTTAAATAGGAACTGCATCAAATACCTGCATCAAATGCTGGGTTGACATCAAGTCATTTTTACAAAATGAAACACCTACAGTGCTTTTCAAAGCACAGACCTCTCAATCAGCAAGTGATAGACTTGGAGACTTCTTTAGAAGGTTTCTTAGAAACCTGATTAAATAACCTTTGGGACCAAGTTAACAGAAGCATAAGTGGAGGATAACAGGAAAGTGGAGAAAACGGGGATAAAAATAGAAGTAAAAGAGGACAGAGGAAGTAGAAAGTGTTGTCCATGATGACCTTATTGTTGTGATGATAGAATTTCACATGGCTTTTCTTCTTATTGCCTCAGATGTTTTCTACTGTGACAGCCTTGTGAGTTCAGTAAATACTAACTGAACATCTACTATATAGGTGACTCTGAGTCACAGTTCTTTTTTTCTAGTCAACTTTCCACTTGATCATGACTGTCATGTATTCCAGAAAAGGAGATGCTCTCATTAACCTAATGGCACTTCTCTCATGACTTTAAGGGAAACTTTTTGCCAAGAATATACCCAAGAAAAAATTAGACCCTCAGTGTTTCAAAATAGGATTTGTTTCGAGACCAACCGCTGACAGTCTGTGGCCTGACCAAATGTATTTTTTAGGCTATATCAAAGGATACCTCAGTTTTCTGGATTTCACGCTAAGTATTCCTGTATCTCTCTTTTTTGTTGTTGTTGGTCTTTTCATGATAGATTTATCTAGTGAGAAAAGTATAACCACCTTCTCTCCTATCACACTTGGTTCTTCTTCTTTATTAATTTATTTTTAATTGAGGTAATACTATGATACCCCCATCAGGTATTGCCACCATAATGCACCTACGACCAAATCAACTGTAGTCCGCCACCATAAACCATTGTGCTTCCTTCCCTCTTTATCCTCATCCTCTCTCCAACACTCCCCCTTGGGATGCTTCAGTTCTATAGTCAGCTTTCAAGGTTTTAAGGCAGTATTTCACATGTCTGGGGTTATCAACATTCTCTTCCTTTCTCCACGAGTAAATACCACTTTTCTTACTTTGCTTCAACGAAATCCTTAGGAGTTAGCTCTTGTAAAACTTTTACCATCTCTTCTCCCTACTCTGTTTCTCTGAAAAGACTGATGACCAAGACCCCATCCCACCTAGCTTCTTTCAGTATATCACAGGACTATAATGGACTGTGCTAGTCTTGCGTAACCTAAGTATCATCTTTGTGATTGATTTGGGTTTTTTTCCCCTTGTAATTATGAGATATTTCAGTCTATGCAACTATCATAATAAACATCCTTTTATCACCACTTAGATTTACATGTATTAACATTTTGTCATACTCCCTTCAGGTCATTCTCTTTTTAAGACATGAAACATTATAGCTAATATTCTTCTCCAGAAAAAAAAAAAAAACATTAACTGAAAGTTGATGTGCATCATTGGCATGCATACTTTATAGTGTTCATTATATCGACTTGTTCTTGTAGCAATATATAATACTATTTGTGTTAATAATTTACTTAAATGCCATTATTCCATGCATAGTCTTTTGAAATATGCTTCTATTTTGACATTGTTTTGAAGATTTATCCCTGTTAATTCAATAGACCTAACTTATTTTAATTACTAGCTAGTAATCTGTGGTTTAAGTATCTGAGTATAGCATAGTTTGTTTATTCTCACTATCCTTTTGATGGATAGTTTGGCCTTTAAGGAAAATATTCTCCTTATTTTCTAATTTTTTTTAACATATAATCATAATACCAAAATGAACATTTTTGTATACATATATGAAATTTTTTGTTTATATGTCTAGAGGTGTAATTCATTAGGTCCTTAGGTAATACTAATGTTTTGAAAACCGATAATAAGAAATGACTCTCCAAACTGACTGAATTTACAGTGCCATTAAGAATGTCTAAGAACTCTCATTCCTTAGCATTCTCACACTTAATATCAGTTTTCAAAAATTATCTCTCTTGACTGGTATGAAAATATCTAATTTTTAAAATGCTTGCTTTTGCTGAGTTATTTGTAACATTGGGCATTTTTTTATTTGTTTATTGGGCTTTTTTTCCCCTATGAGTTGCCTATTAAGAGCCTTTTTCATCTCTTTCTATTACTCATTTCCCACTGATTTATAGAAGTTCTTTGTTAAGTGTGGATTGTAATTTTCTATCAGAGCTAAATCTGCCAGATGGTCCAGTTCATTGCATATCCTTTATATTTCCAGTCTTTTATGTAAAGAACTTTTAAAGTTTCAGGTAGCTAAATTAATGTCATTCCTTTATTCTTTGTACTTTTTGTAGCTTGCTAAAAAAATCTTACCTAATCACAAATTTTTAAAAATTCTCATATTTTTCCTTCTAAAGGTAAAGAAATGCTGATTTTTCACATCTAGATTTCTCATTCACCTGGAATTAGTTTTGTGTCTGTTGTGAGGTAGGAATGGAGTTTTTACATTTTCACATGGATGGTCAGTTGTCCTGGCTCCTTGTTTTGAACAGTCTCACCTTTATTACGTATCCTTAGTAGCTGCTATGCAGTAACCTTGGCCTGTCTGAAAATAGGGATAAAGGAAATCAGTTTGTTTTATTCCGTGAGATTCAACCCTGTAATAGTTCTTCCCATACCCTGTGCTAGTGATTCTCAAACTCTAGGGTGCCTAGGAATCACTAGGAGTATCTTGAAAATAGATACCCAGGACTCACTTCATATCACCAAACCAGAATATAAAGGAGGGAGCCTAGGAATGTGTTTTTTGAACAAATGCTCCAAGTGAATTCGAACAAATGCCTTGCTCTTTAATACCAGGAATTATAACATAGTAAAACACTGCTATGTTCTCCTTTATATACACATATGCATGCATGCCATGCACACACACACACATTCTCTCCTTTTTTTTCTTTTTTTTTTCTCTCTCTCTTAAACTCACCTGTTAAAGGACCCCAACCCACCCTTTTGATGAAAAAGTGAAGAATCCCTAGTCCAGTACTCTGGGATTGTTACGGGCATTTTGATTCTCTTAAGGGAGCCAGATAATATTTGTTAGGCTGGTAAAAATGAACTGTTTGGAGCCCAGAGGGCCTAAAGAGCCGTAGAACATGCTGGTTTTCTGCTCAATTTGACCATCATGCTTATTTCATGCTATTAACTCCTCTCTCTGCAATTTTGCTGTTTCCTGTAGAATCTTTGCTGTTTACTCTGGTTAGAGACCTGGAAGGAGTTTTACAATCTGCAAGACAAATTAAAATAATAATAATTCACCCACAAGTCTCCACCCTTGGTGGGGTTTCCATTGCTGCTGAAAGCAGGCCCGTCCCAGGGGAGGGGCTGGGTGGCCTATGATCTAAGCCCTTTCTTGAGATACCTAGACTCTTTGGCACCATAGGACCGAGGCAACCTTTCATGTTTTAGAAGCAGGAGGATTGAGTTTCTTATACTGGCATGTATGTGTGGAGGGGGCAATGTGGATGAGTTGCTGGTGGTAACAAAGGCTTGTCTGCTCATTTTGAATGTAAAAGAGGCCAGAGAAGAAACTTCTTAATGAAAGACTAGAGGAGTGCTATTTCCTGGGACAGGGTGTAAAATTAGAATGAACATTCAAAGTCTTACCTGCAATATTATTAGTTTTTTTACTTTAAGAAAGGTACTGTTTTCTCTTTTTCAGTCTGAAGTGTACTATTAGTTTGACCATGGGATGGTTTTGACTTTCGTGATAGCATGCCAAAGGCATGTGAAATCATGAGGAAACATCTCTTCTCCCTCATTGCTTCATTTTCAAGCAAATTTCAGACCCAGAAATGAGAACAATGGGAAATCTAATCTTTGAATGAATGTCTCAGTGTAATTCCTTGAAACCAAATGTTACCACTTTCAGATCTTTTCCTTTGACTTTAGATGAGAAAGCTGATTTTTTTCCATTGGTACTTAGGGTGCCTGGTCTTGTAATAAGTTTCATAGGGAAATGAACTTTTTGTCTTTTTTCTGAATATTATTAGCTCAGATAAGTAAGGCAGAAGGGAAAAGAGTGACTCATGTGGACAAATATGACCAGTTGTTGGAAAAGTGGTAGGAAATCCCAGAAAAGGGGTAATCTTTCTAACACGTGCATTTCTCTCTGACTTATCTTTCCAGATCTCTCTTGGGAAATGCCTTGCTGTCTGTTTGCTTGGTGTTGATAACACTGAGTCCACCTCCCCAGCCACAGATAAAATAAAGCTGTTCATTATTAACCTCTTGGACTTTGCACGGATGCCTGCTTATGCAATTTAGTGATCCCTGGTGGCCGGAAACCCTGGGAGGTGTGGACTATCTTCACATCTGCAATGCAGATACCGAGTTCAGGACTCAGGTTGCCTATATTCAGTTTTCCAATGCTGAGTTGGATTTTAAAGTGCTTGTGGTTCATAATACCTACAGTTATATGTAGAGAACAATCATGGAGTACCTGAATGGAAAGCCAACTGTATTAATGGTTCAGGTTAGAAGATACATACATATTTGGCTGGTTATCTATATTTATTATTTTAAAAAAGATGCAGCATTAGAAAGAGGCAGAAGCAGAACTTGAACTTAGTTCTGAGTGATGTCCAGGTCTGTATTCTTATCATTAAACTGTTTCACTCTCTTGGGATTATAGGGATAGATAGATAGATAGATAGATAGATAGATAGATAGATAGATAGATAGATATAGGAAAAGCCCATATACCTTATCTTTATAAGAATTGACTGTTGGGCCTCCCTGGTGGTGCAGCGTTTGAGCACTGGGCTGCGAAGCTGCCCGCAGCCTCTGCAGCGCCAGTTCGATCCCCTGCCGCTGGCAAGGGTCCCACATGGCGCACAGACCTCTCCTGTCTTGTCCGCTGCTCCCCTAAGCAGTGTATTTCGCCAGTCTGCCTGTTCTATTCCCCTCTCTGGCTCTGGTGAATTTTCTCTCCCTCCCGCGCTTCTGACTGTACCCAGTGCTTGTGTAAGTAAATAAATAAATCTTAAAAAAAAAAAAAAAGAATTGACTGTTCATATTGCCCAGTGAAAATACCCTCATTAGAGAGGGATTTCCTATATATGTAAAGGGCTAAAATTATGTAGTGTTAAAGGTAGAGTTGTTGAAATCAATGAGTACAAGGTGCTATTGATAATTAGGTAACAGGTGGATTTTGTTCCCATTCATAACTACACAGTTAATCAGTCCTTGTCTGAATGAAAGATGGTGCAGAGTATCTTCTCCCCCTGTTTGAGAGTATGTGGAGTAAGAAAAGGGAAGTCAAGAATGGGCAAGCCACATTTGAATCCTGCTATGCTCACACAGCAGAGACATAGTAGATTTTCCCTACCAGTATATAACATGTTCCTGTAACTCCAGAAAGGGAACTTTTCTTGACCAATGTCTTTCTTCAATCACTAACCCATTTCTTACCCCATTCACAGAGTAACTTCTATAGATATTCTCCATAATCATCTTGAGTCCCCCTCCCCCTTCAGTTTTCTCCTCATCCACTTCTCATGGGCTTCACACCCTTATTCATGAGTATCTTTCCATACTGCTAATCTAAATGATGTTCTTTGTTTTCACTTTCTTCAAATTCACAACAGCTTTCAACTCATTACTTCTTGGAGCACTTTTTTTTTCTTCAGGATTTTCCTCCTAGTTTAAGGATACCTTTGCTTTCTCTGCTGCTTCTCCTTCTCTTTTCAACCTTTAAGTTTTGGCAAGTCTAAGGAATTGTTCCTGTGACCACCTCTCTTCATCTTTAATTTCTTCAAGTAAGATAATCCCATTGATTGTGTCATATCTAAAGTGAAGTCTCCATGGGCCCAGAACAGGCTTACAGAACTCAACAGAGCTATCAGCTACGACACACCTGTAGGGTAAACAGAATTTGGAGTCTCAAGTCAGCTGGCCTGCTAAAACCATCAGGTAATAATAGTAAATTCTACTTGAAGAAATATCATAAATTGTAGAGACTACTTTTCATTTTCACTGTCTAGGACACAGTACAAAATTACTAGTCATAGGAAAAAACAATAATGTGATACATACTCAAGCAAAGGCAATCTTTGTATACCCCCACTAGGTGGCCATATGTTGAATTTAGCAGACAATGATTCCAAAGCAGTTATTATAACTATGTTCAATTACGTGAGGAAAATCTCACAATTTATGAACACATGAACTCAGAGCAGAAAAAAAGAAACTATAAAGAGACCCAAAGTGGACATTCTGAAATTCAAAACTAAAGTGTCTTTAAAAATTCACTAAATTAGGGCCTCCCCCGTGTCGCAGTGGGTTGAGTGCAGCGCTATGGGGTTGTCCGCAGCCACTGCAGCATGGGTTTGATTCCCGGCCAGCCAGAGAGATACCCACATGGTGCGGCAGACCTCTCCTGTCTCGCCCGCTGCTCCCCTCAGCAGTGTCTGGTCCGTCTGCCTGTTCTGATCCCTGCTCTGTCTCTGGTGAATCCTCTTACCCTCCCAGGCCTCTGGCTTGTGTCCCAGTTCTTGTATAAATAAAAATAAATCTTAAAAAAAAATTCACTAAATGAGTGTAACAGAAGAATGGAAATATAAAGGAAAGCTTTCTTAATTTGAAGATAGATGAATAGAAATCATACAAATTGGATAGTAGACAGGAAAAAGATTTTAGAACCTCTTAGACCTGTGAGCAGTAGAAAAAGATCTAATGTATGCTTAATTGTAGTCACAGAAGTAGAGAAAAGCAAATGGGAAAAAACATTTGAAGAAATAATGGCTGAAAATTTGTCATGTTCAGTTCAAGTCACATACTTAATAATTTATGAAACCCAATAACCCCTACATGGAATATACAAAGAAAAGTATACCAGGACAAAGCATAGTAAATCTGCAGAAAACCAAAGAGTAAGAGTAAATCCCTTTTTTCTCTGAATTTTTAAAAGTTTTACTGAAAATATAGTTCACATAATTCATACCATGCACACAGTTAAAATGTACAATTCAGTCACTTTTTTTTTTTAAGATTTATTTTATTTTATTTATTTATTTATACAAGCACTAGGTACAGTCAGAAGCGCGGGAGGGTGAGAGAATTCACCAGAGCCAGAGCGGGGAGCAGAGCAGGCAGAAGGACCGAAGTACACTGCTGAGGGGAGCAGCGGGAGGCAGGAGAGGTCTGCGCGCCATGTGGGACCCTCCTCCGGTGGCCGGGGAGCAGCCGGGGATCGAACCGGCGCTGCAGAGGCTGCCAGCAGCTTCGAAACCCAGCGCTCAACCGCTGCGCCACCAGGGAGACCCTCAATTTAGTCACTTTTAATGTGTCTGGTTTCTTTGACTCAATGTGTTTTTTGGGGGGGGAGTTATTTTTTAATATAATTTTTATTGAGATAACATTGATTTATAACACCATATATGATTTAAGGGAATAAGTTCACATGTCTTCAGATGTATGTCAGCACACCATACTATACATACCACCAAGCCACCAATAGTCCTTTCTCTTAGACCAGTTGGGCCCCTTACCCATTTGTTCCTACCCCTATCCTCCCAGCCTCTGAAGAGTCTCAACTCTGCAGTCATATATCCAGAGTTTGTTTTGGTTTAGTTTTGTCATTTCCTTTGTTTCTCTATATCCACATATAAGTGAAACATTGGTATTTGTTTTTCTCCTTCTGATTTATTTGATTTAGCGTAATCCCTTCCAGTTCCCTCTATGTTGGTGAGTTCATTTTTTTTTTTTTTAATAGCCAAGTAGTATTCCATCGTGTATATATACTAGATCTTAACCCATTCCTCCGTCATTGCCTCTTAGGTGGTTTCCATAACTTGGCTTCTCATTTTTCATTTCTGATTTTTTTTAATTAGAGATTTTTTTAATCCGTTTTTTTTCCCCTTTGAGTCTTGTTATAGATTTGTCTTCTCCCCCTCCCCCCCCAAATGGCAAGCTTTTGGTTTCATTTTGTTTTGATTTCTATTTTATTTTTCTGTTCTAATTTTTATTATTCCCTTTCTTCTACTGACTCTTAGTTTCACCTGTTCTTCTTTTTCTAGTTCCTTAAGGTGTAATGTTAAAATATTTACTTGAGATCTTTCTTGTTTCTTGATGTAAGCCTGTACTGCTTTATTCTTCCTTGTTTGTACTATTTCTTACTGCATCCCATAGGTTCTACAGGTCATGTCTTCATTTTCATTTGTCTCCAGATATTTCTAAATTTCTTCTTTGAAATTTTCTGTAACCCAGTAGTCACTCAGTAGTTTGTTGTTCAGTATCCACAATTAGAGGTTTTCCCTGCTCTCTTTTTATGTTGATTTCTAGCTTAATACCATTTTGATCAGAGAATATACTTGGTATGATTTCAGACTTCATGAATTTATTGGCGCTTGTTTTGTGACACATAGTGTGGTCTGGCCTGGTGAAACTTCCATGTGTATTTGAGAAGATTGTCTACTCAGCTTTTTGGGGGATGTAGTGCCCTATTAATTCTAGTAGTAGTAGGCCTATCTAAAACTATTTGTTTTAAAACTATTGTTTACTTGTTGATTTTTTTTTTCTATTGATCTCTACATTAATATAAGTGGGTGTTGAAGTCCTCTATCACTATCATGTTGTGGTCACTAGATGTTTTTTACTCTTTCAACTCTCTTGCTTTTCTAATTACTTCTTTAAAAGAAATCTTTTTTGTTGAAAACAGTGGAGAATCTCACAAAAGCAAATTATAGTTTAATGAGTTTATCTAAGGCAAAAGTCACCTAGGTCAACAAATATAACTGTGCCATTCAACCCAAACTCCCCCTGACCTCCATTCCGATCACACACATCTCGTTTCTCCCAAAGCATACATTGTCCTGACTTTACAAGTAATCACTTCCTTGTATTTTTAAAGTTTGAACACCCAATATCTAGAGTGTATATGATAGACACTCTAGTTTAATCTTTCCTTCTTAAAAAATAATGTACACACATTTATTCTAGGACTTGATAGATTTCCCACCATTTAAGGTACATGGGGTTGCGTCAACCCCATGGTGCATTTTAGCATGTTCCTCTCTCCTGCTTGTTTCCTACAATTTGGCAACTAGTTTAGAGGTTTGACCAGACTTGTGTTTGACCCCTTTGGCAAGACTAAAAGTAATGCTGTATCTTTTCATTAGGAAACATAAAACATATACTATCTGTTTCTTCCTTTTTTTAAAAAATTTTTTTTGGTAATGTTACTAGCCGTTTATGCTGCTGCCTAGATTTTAATTCATTGGTGTTATAGGTTGATGATATTCTAATTACTTCTATACCTTCCTCCCCCTTTTATGTACTGGAATACTTTTATAAATTTGTCCTTTATCTTATCTACTTTTTGATCACATAGTGACACAGTCCATATAAGAAAGCAGGATAAATGCTTCCCTTTCTTAAAATCAGGCTTTGTTGGGCCTCCCTGGTGGCACAAGGGGTTAAGACGCAACCTATGAAGCTATCTGCAGCCACTGCAGCACGAGTTCAATCCCCAGCCAGGGAGCTACCCACATGGTGCTGCAGACCTCTCCTGACTCGCCCACTGCTCCCCTCTGCAGTATATTTCAGTCGATCTGCCTGTTCTGTTCCCCACTGTCTCTGATGAATCCTCTCACCCCCCATACCTCTGGCCTGTACCCCAGTTCTTGTATGCATAAATAAATAAATCTTAAAAAAAATAAAATCAGCTTTATCAATTTACCATTCATTTGCAAAACTATATCATTTCAGGAATACTGCTTCATACGTCAACTAGTACATTTCTTTCACTCACTGTCAAAGTTCCAGTGCCAGTGCCATATCACACCATATTTATTAAATAGCATCTAAGAGGGGTTTTTGTGTGTGTGTGTGTTTTACTAGTTTTTGTTTTGTTTTGGTTTTTTTTGGTTGATTATACTCAAAAAATGAGTGAAGTGATGTCGTCATTGTTTTTCACTTTCTGACTTATTTCACTTAGCACGATCACCTCAATTTGTGTCACAGAAGACATTTCATCTTTTTAATAGCTGAGTAGTATTTCATTTAAACACACACACACACACACACAACCAGCATTTCTTCTTCTAGCTGTCCATCAGTGGGCATATATGTAGATTCATTTTCTTGGCTGTTCTGACTAATGCAGTAATGTAGCTATGCATATATATTTTGGTATTGATTTTTTCATATTCTTTAGACAAATATCTAGAAGTGGTATTGCTGGATCATATGGTACTTTCATTTTTAGTTTTTTAAGGAATTGCCATACCATTTTCTGTGGAGGCAACAAACAGTATATGAAGGTTCTTTTTTCCACACGCTCACCAACACTTATTTCATTTTTGTGATACAGCCATTCTTTTTTTTTTTTTTTTTAAAGATTTATTTATTTATTTATTTGTTTATACAAGCACTGGATACAGTCAGAAGCGCGGGAGGGCGAGAGAATTCACCAGAGCCAGAGCGGGGAGCAGAGCAGGCAGAAGGACCGAAGTACACTGCTGAGGGGAGCAGCGGGCGGCAGGAGAGGTCTGCGCGCCATGTGGGACCCTCCTCTGGTGGCCGGGGAGCAGCCGGGGATCGAACCAGCGCCGCAGAGGCCGCAGGCAGCTTCGCAAGCCAGCGCTCAACCGCGATACAGCCATTCTTAACGCTCACTTCTCAGTAAGGTGCTATGTCATTGTGGTTTTAATTTGCATTTCCCTTATATAAGTGATGCTAAACACTTTTTTTCATGTGCCTTTGGACCATCTGTTTGTCTTCTTTTGAGTTGTGTCTGTTTATGGGTTTTGTTCATTTTCTGATTGGGTTTTGGTTGTTGTCGAGTTATATGAGTTCTTATATATTTTGGAAATTAGCTCCTTGTAGAGTGTGTAAGGTGCAAATATGTTCTCCTAAAGTGTAGGTTGCTTTTTTGTATCTGTGGTAGTTTCTTTTGCTTAAAAAAACCTTTTTGTTTGCTGTAGTCTCATTTGTTTATTCTTACTATTGTTTCTTTTGGTGTTGGGGTTGAGTCCCCAAATGCATCTCTGAAGTTGATGTCCTGGAGTATATCACTTATGTTTTCTTCTCTGCATTTTAGGGTTCTAGATCTTATACCCAATTCTGCAGCCTATTTTGAATTAAGTTTTGTATATGGAGTTAAATAATGATCTAGTTTCTTTCTGTTCTTCTCTCTCTCTCTCTCTTTTTTTTGTTATGTGTCCAAGTACCATTTGTTGAAGAAACTTTCTTTTCCTTTCTCCACTGTATGATTGTGGCTCATTTGTCACTGTTTAACTCTTCCTGTGTGTATGGATTTATTTCTGGTCTTTCATTTCTATCTATCTATTGTTAAGTAGTTTGATGGAGTCTTTAGAGTTTCCTCTATATATTATCAACTATATATTATCATGTCATTTGCAAATAGTGATGCTTTCCCTTTTTAAGTCAAGTTTTAAGGATAATGAATTTTTCCCTATCATCATTGAAAGGTAATTTTAAAAAATGTATGAAGTCAGGGAGATGTGTTATCATTAGGGAGGTGAACCAGGTTGTTTACCAGGTGACAGTGTCCTAGTCTTCCAAGAGCAAGGCTTAACAGTCACATGTCATCACTTCTGCAGTATTCCATTATGGAAAGCAAGTCACAACTGCAGCCCAGATATACAGGGAGGAAGGAGAGACTCTAACTCTTCACAGAATTGGTTGCCTTATTTTATTAACTCTGTTTTTTATGTGGGCATTCATAGAAGTTCAAAGACTCTGCCATCACTACTGTCTTTCCAGAATCCTCACTTTGAAAAATTTATTAATCAACTTAATATTTTTGAAATTAGCTTATGGAATCGAGGAAGTATCTATCAGGTGAGGTAGCCACATTTTCTGCTGCTTCATGTTCTTTTCTTAACTCTTCAGGAATGGTAGACTTTCATAGCTCATTATAGCGCTAATATTGGTGGCTTCCATAAAGGCAGCAGTCCTAGAAGGCCTTTGGGTATTCACATGACTTCTCCATGGGCTCATTGTGTTAGGGTCATTCTGTGTCCTGTCTTTACTTTCATGGGGGCTCAGATCTGGGCTATTAGACCAAGTACCTCATATCATAACATCCTCTCTGTTTTACTAAATATGTTTACTTTTTCCTGCAGATCACCCCCATTACAAGTGATGAACATACAGCTTCTCCTAGAATGACATTGACTGCCAGCCAACTTACAAATAATATGTTTTATGTTTATTTATATATAACATAAATAATATGTTTGTTTGCTTTTGCCTTCCAACTCACACCAACTGTACTAACCCACCGTTTACCAGTGTCTGAATCCAGTTCAGGTTCAACTGGGAAATACTGATACACTTAGAAAGACTACCCCCACTCAAGATTACTGTCTTCCTACATATTATCACTATTTTCCTATATATTTTTCTGATATCTTCCCACATGACTTCATGTCATAAATTTAAAATTTCAATCAACCTAGAATGTGCTTTGGTACATTATAGAAGTAGGAATAATAATACTAACCAGATATAACTAGACTATCTTGAATGAACTATCTTTCCCCAATGATCTAAAATGTCATCCTTTTTTCATTTACTGAATTCTTGGAGACACGCACACATACATTCTCTTGGTCTGTCTGTGGATTTTCATCTCCATTGTCTTGATCCATATGACAGTTCATATATGACAGCATCATAATGTCTTGATTATAAATTTTTAATACATTTAGTGTCTTACCCAATGCTCTCAGTATTCTTGCTCCCTCTTCTTCCTGGTATCTCTCAATTATTATGTTGTTGTATCTCCTCCCTTTCTCTTGATTTACTCCCCTCCTATAGGCATGGTTTAAGTCTCACAAATTAAAACAGCAGAAAACTCTTGAACCCTTCTATTTGTGCTAACTACCATGCTCCTTTGATCTTTTTATAGGTGAACTCTATCAAGGGATTATGTTCCCTCCATCTCTACTCCCTCCCCTGCCTTGACTTGTCACCATCACCACTGGTGACATCCTAATTGCTAAATTAAGGGAACATTTAATTTCTTTTTTCACTTGATTTCTTTTTGCAGAATTGGACTCTTGAAACTCTTCCTCCCTGATTTCCTCCCTCTGAGACCATTTCTTCTCAAGCTCCTTATCTGATTTTTGTTCTTTGTTAGCCCCTTCAAAGCTGATGTTCTGTGGAGTTCCAGGCACAGCTTTCTTCACACTCACTTCCTCTGATTTCATCTTTCCCATGCCTTCAGCCTTAAAGTTTATTCTATCTACTATCCCAGTCCCGTCCATCTTTCTGATTATCTTCTGGATGGCCCTATCAGCATGTCCCATCATAAGGTACATCAAGTTCAGAGTTTCTTATCTTTCCCTACATGCCTGTGTGACTTTTATCTTCGTCAATGATCTTACTATTTATGCTGACTGTCTGAGCAGGAAACTTGAGCCTCATGTTCAGCCCTTTTTTCCCTTTCCCTTTCCTTTCATACCTAGAAGAGAAGCGAGACAAATTTGGATCCAAATACTGGTTCTGCTTCCCATTCCTCATGTGCTTTGAGTGAAGTCCTTAACATTTTGGAGCCTCTGTGTCTACTCATTGAAATTGGCATCATATGGTATTTACCTTAAAGAACTATTGAGAGGGATAAATGAGATAAAATATATGACTAACCCTGCCCTGAATGATGATCTGGGGCTCATTAAAGGTTAGTTTCCTCCCTAATCACTACTTCTTAAATATCATCTAAATCAGTGTTTTTCTGTCTATTATGTCTGCTGATATTTGCATTCTGGCCACTCACCTTTTGTTTGGATTCTTCCAACAGCTTCCCACTATTGCCCTTCCTCAGGTCATATCCTCTCTGCATACACATGCCACACTTGGATTGATGTTCTCTTCTCCTTTTTTCTCTTCTCCACATTGGGCCTGCTTCTGACTCTTGGATAAAGTGCATCTTCCTTAGCATGACTTCCCAGCTTTGTGGAGCTCCAACTCATCTGACCTTCCATCTTCCTCTCTGCCTCTATCCTGTACACTCCATGCTCCACTTCTGCTCATGGAGCTTGCTGCTCCTCTCATGTCTCTCATAGTTCCCCTCTTCTTGGTCTTTTTTCCCTCTGGACTTTTTAATCTATCTGGATTCCCCTCCTTTCTTCTTCCCCTATTCCTGCTGCAGAATCTGAATATCTGGTGAACTCCTGTTGATTATTCTAGTCCTTGCTTAGTCTCACCTCCCAAGTTTCTGAACCTCCCAGAGTGGTGGCTGACCCTTTGAAGTCTTTTCTTTCTTTTTTTCTTTTTTTTAAATAAATTTTATTTTTATATTCCCCATACAATTGCAACCCCCTTATTTTGACCCCAATCCCTCCCCTCCCTGCCCCCTAACCCCCATAGAGTGTCTCTGGTTCATAGTTGTTTGTTGATTTTGATTTTCACTTTCTTATAGTTATTCATTTTCCTGGTCCCTTATTTAAGTTTTCTAGATTCCTGCTATGAGTGAGACCATCCGGTATTTTTCTTTTTCTTTCTGGCTTATTTCGCTGAGCATGATCCCTTCCAGCTCCAATTCCAAAGAACACCTGCACTCCTATGTTTATAGCAGCACTGTTTACAATAGCTAAGCTTTGGAAACAACCCAAATGCCCAAAAATAGATGACTGGATCAAGAAGATGTGGTACATATACACCATGGAATATTACTCAGCATTCAAAAAAGATAAACACATGCAATTTGCAGTAACATGGATGGAGCTGAAGTCTTTTCTTACAGTGAATTCCATGTTATAATCTTGTAAGGAACTCTGTATAGTCATGGTGTGTTCAGTGGTTTCCTATACTTTCCCCTCTCTCCATCCCCTCACCCGCATATAACTAGTAACCTTCTTAAGGAAGCAATTGAGGTTAAGAGCTTGACTATGGGATTGGATCAGCTGGTTTCAAATCCTTGTCTCATTACTTATTTTCTTGTTGACTTTTGGCAAGTTACTTAATTTATTTGAACCCTAGTTTTCTCATTTATGAAACAGTAATAGTACCTACCTTAAAAAGTTATTTTAGGGCCTCCCCGGTGGCGCAGCGTTTGAGCGCTGGGTTGCGAAGCTGCCCTCAGCCTCTGCTGCGCCGGTTCGATCCCCGGCTGCTCCCCGGCCACCGGAGGAGGGTCCCACATGGCACGCAGACCTCTCCTGCCACCCGCTGCTCCCCTCAGCAGTGTACTGCAGTCCTTCTGCCTGCTCTGCTTCCCGCTCTGGCTCTGGTGAATTCTCTCACCCTCCTGCGATTCTGACTGTACCCAGTGCTTGTATAAATAAATGAATAAATAAATCTTAAAAAAAAAACCATATTAAAAAAAAGTTATTTTAAACATTGAAATAATCCATGTAAAATGCTTAGCTCAATCCTTGGCACATATTAAAGTTTCAATAAACATTAGCAAATGTTGTTTTGCTACCACCACTGTTACTCTTTTTTTCATCACATCATAATTATTGAGAGCAAAAATGTCTTAGTCCTCTTTATATAGTCTGTCTTTATAGTCTTAACTTCTAGAATACTGCCTGGATCATTGTGAATCATGATAAAATTTTTTTAATAAAAGGATAGGTTAATAATACCAACTAATATTAATTGAGTACTTGTATTTGAGGCAATACTAAACATTTTAGATGTATTACCTCATTTATTTGTCACATAGTCCTGTAGGTTATAGACTACTGTTTTCTTAGTTTAGCAAGCAAGGAGACCAAGAATATTGACTCAGAGACTACCTGGTTAGATCAAGATTATTGCTTCCTTAAGAAGGTGCTAGCTATGTGAGAATGAGGGGATGGAGAGAGGGAAAGTATAGGAAACCACTGAACACACTGTGACTACAGAGTTCCTTACACGATGGAATTCACTGTAAGAAAGGACTTCAAAGGGTCAGCCACCACTCTGGGAGGTTCAGAGGCTCGGGAGGTGAGACTGAGAAAGGACTAGAATAATCAACAGAAGTTCACCAGATATTCAGATTCTGCAGCAGGAATGGGGGAGAAGTAAGGAGGGGGATCCAGATAAATAACAAGTCCAGAATGAGAAAAGACCAAGATCAAGATTACAGTGAGTAAGTATCAGGGCTAGGATCTGAGTTCTGAGCTGCTGATTTTTATCCTTCTGCAGTTGCTGTGTGACCTTGGTATGACATTTTTGCTATGGTATATCATCTTCCCCATTTGAAACTGATTGGGGCAACCTGAACCATCTCCAAAGCTGCTTCCTTCTCTGCTAATCCATTTTCCCATTAGAAGTAGAAGACAAAGTTAGAACAAGTGGCATGAAGATGAAAATCTTCTTAACAAAAAGATTTCCCAGTCAGTGTTAGTACTCTGTTTCTATTCTTGTACCAATCATTTTATTGAAATTTCCATTGAATCAGAGAACTTTGGCAGGAGTTAGTTTTTTAGAATTCATTGCCTGGGTGTTTGGCCAACCCAAACGACAGGGATTTTGAGGAGGCCCTTAGTCGCCAACCCCAGAACCCACTCTGGTTAGCCAGAGTAGCAGTGGAAATTTATTAAAGAATATTAGGTGGTTCACAGTTTCTCTGGCTTGTCAGACTAAGTCCACACAGCGAGGGTCAAGATCAAATCCACACTAAAGAACAACCCTGGAAAGGTGCTGGGGTTGCCACAGCCAGGCATAAACTACAGCTGACACCATGGCTCCACGCCCTGGATGCCTGAGCCTGCCTCATAGGAGCTTGAAGCACCAAATGCTTGGGATACCATGTTCACAGAAAATGGATTCTGCAAGTTCCTCTTGTGACTATATGGTTCTCTGGCCCTATCTGTTTAGAGGACACTGGTCACACAGCTGCATTTCAACCTGCAAACCTCTTTGATTCAGATACTGAATAGCTGTTCATTTTCATTCTGTGCCAGACTCTGTGCTAAGCTATGTACACACATTTTCCATTTGGGCTTCACAAAAGTTCTGTGAAGTGTCTATTATCATCACCAGTGTGTATTATTATTCCGATCCCTATTTTATAGATGAAGAAACTGAGGCACAAAGAGGTAGGACCATGTCTACATTGCTCAGCTAGTAAGTGGTAGAGTATCACCTTGAACCCAGTGAGCTACTGCACCATCCTGCTTCTGGCAAAGAGGTTGATTTGTTGAAGACCCAGCCCTGATGCTGCTCACCACTGGGGCTGGCCCTCCTCAGGTCTAAATTCAGGGCACTGCCAAAATTAAAGAGAACTTCTTGAGAAAATAAGATTTACCGGGTCATTATGTGTATTTATCAGTGTTTTAGCAGTTATCCATCACTAGGATGCTCTTACATCTAGTTAATATTGAATATTTGAATATGCTTCATATCTTTGTCTTTCTCCTCTCTACTGTGCTGGGAAGTGGGTTCTCAAAGACCCAGTTATAAACTCAGTTTGCAGACATTCCCACTTAGTACTGTGCTGTTACCTCAAGCTCAGGGTTGCTATAAAGTTCTGGAAACTTTGTGTAGGGAAAGAAAAATATTTTTCTCTACCCTTTTAGGGTCCCTCACTTGGACTAAAAATTAAACTGACAGATGAACAAGAGAAAATCATACAGATTTCTTTTATCTCAGTTTTATGTGACAGGGAAGCCTTCGTAAGGGAATACAGATATGAAGAAATGGTTAAACCTGTTTTTTTTATGTGTTTGATGAGGAATGGACAGTAGTGGAGAAGAATGATAGGACAAGAGGGTATGAGCAAGTGTAGTCAATGGGGGAAATTTAGTGAGGTTTGGATTTTTGGATGTTTGGAATTTTCCCAGTGCCCATTGTATTGGAGATAAGGATACGCCTTTCCTCAGATATAACTGGACACTTCTCACATGAGTTTTGTCACCAGCTTCAGAAGAGAAGGGCTCCTTCTGCTTTTTCAAACTCTTTCATTTTAAAATAGTATGCCAAGATGCCATATACAAGGTCCCACATTTGGGGGTAGTAGATCCTAAACCCTATCACTTGGTAAAACCAGTTCCTGTTCTCTCCCCTTTACTTGTATTCTTTCAGCTTTTCCAGACAGAGTCAGTAACCACTTTGGAGAAATAAATATTTAAAACAAAACAACCATGCCTCCCACCTTGCCATAAATACATGAACATAAACTCTGGTTGTGAAATTCAATGCTTGTTTGGCCTGGAGCTAAATTATAAAGGAGTTTTACAGGCCCCATTCAGGATGGAGATAAATGCACAAATGAAAATACACATAACTTGGGGAACACACACAATTAATGATGGCCTGAGGGAAACACCTTCCCTCCCCAGGAGGACAGCACTCCAGCACGTCCTGTTAGAGCTGGCAGGAGGCAGGAAGGAGGGGATGCTGCTGCTTAGTGAGAGATGACAAGTGAAGCCAGGAGGGAAGGAAGTGGGAGGGGAGACCGGAGCAGAGGGCCATAATTTCATTATGAATTCCTGCCTATTCTGAGCAGATTGTCCCCAAATTTGTCATTAAAAGTGCAATTTCCTCTATGAAAACTGTCTTTCCAAGTATCTCAGAAAGATGATGAGAACAGGAAGTGGGGTATCCAATAATTCATGTTGTTAATGAACTTTATTCTATATTCATTATTTATGAATTCTGCATTCTGTCCAATCTTTGTTTAGTAATAAAGTTAGTATTCCTTTTTAGTCCTTCATTTGTGTGTGTAACAGGCATGTACTGATTGCCCACTGTGTGCCAGACATTATGTTGGGTATTGAGAAGGTCCTGGTTACCACCCTCTGATGCTTTCATTTTATCAAGAGAGACAGACGTTAAGTATCTAATTACAAATGGAAGTTACAGATTATCAGGGTGATGTGTACCATGACAAATCAAAGGATGTGATGAGTGCAGGTAATAAAAGAGGGTCAGGGGAGGCTAACCTGGGGAAGTGACATTTGAGAAGAAAGTAAGGATGAGTAGTATAGGGAAACGAATGGGTAAAGGATGAGAGAGTAAAAGAAGGAAATAGAAATGATCAGATGCAAGGGTGGGTGTGAAAAGAGGTTAAGTGGTTTCTCAGCATGGGTTCATCATCATTTTTCTCATCATTTTTACATTTTACATCAAGGATATGAGAGTTTTTCTAGGTGTGGTCTGTGAGCTACCTGTAGCAGAACCACTAGGGACATGTTAAAAATTCAGAAACCTGGGTCCACACCAGGCTACTAAGTCAGAAACTCTAGGAGCAGAGCCAGCTAGCTAGTAGTATTCAGCTGATACTCCTCCCAGGGTGATTTCTGTACCCAGTTTCATTTAGAGTAAAGGGAACTTTATAATTCTTGGAAAAGCTTCTGCTTACATACTACCTTTGATCTCCACTGCAACCTTGTATGGTACCCAAGAGAAGTATCATTATTCTACTTTTACAGATGACATAACAGGGACCTGGGAAGGTGAAGGGATTGACCCACTCATTGATATGTTTTGTGCCCTTCTCCTGACAGCAGGCTGTCTCTCAGTTACAGTGACCACACCCACTATACAAATGTGATCTAATATACCCAGGAGTGGATTGCAGGCTTGAAGGCATACAGTGACTGTTCTTGGCATAGAATTGCCTACTAGTTTAGCATGTCTGAAGTCAGGCTTTTGTGAAATCTAGCCCTAACTCTGCCACTGACTAGTTGTGGGACCTTGACCAGGTTGTTTCATCTCTCTCTACCTCACTTACCTCATTTGTCAAATAAAGAATAAATAGTCATGCCTACATCATTGAGCTGTTATAAAGATTAAGTGAAGTACTTTATGAATTATAGAGCTTTTGAGCATCTAATAAGTACCAAATACTATAGTATTTAGAACATACTGAATGTGCAAATAGTGTTACCAATTAAAACTCAGATGAAAATCACAAAAGGTGTTACATGTGGGAGATTTAAATAAATGCTCTGAGGCATGCAGACACATTTAAGATAATCAGGCATCAACAGGCAAAGCTAATACTCAAATCTTGGTTTCTAAATACCATTTCTCACTAAATAAATCTGGGTATTGACAAATGCTGATTTAAGATCTGGAGAAGGTGAATCTGGAACTTTTTATTGTGTCACAAAGAAGTGCTTAAAGATTGATTGGGCCATGTCAGAAAGATAGATGAGCCAACCCAAACTGACTCCCACTTCTCAAATTTGGGACAGTGTTGATTAAAAAGTGTTAATAAAAAAGATGGGAAAAAACAGGGAACATTTTTTCTTTTTGACAAAATGCCAGTTTATATGGAAGGATTTATAGAATTAGAAAAGTCAGATAATAATTATTTTGTAACATCATTGTAATAATGGATTCAGGCAAGGATCATCACTGGATGCTAAAACCTTTTGTGAAAGGTTGTTGAGAAACAACATTGACAGAGTCTTAGAGGTTACTTATATTAATAATATTTTACTTACAATTAATATTATATTTTACTTATAATTAATATTATACAAAGAGAAAAATATGTCTTTCCTATAGGGAGATAATCAATGACCAAATTTAGCATCACTAATTATGAGACAAATGGACAACTTATGAGACAAAAGTACATTAAGTACTTTTTGATGTGGTGCAACAGGAAATATCCTCACCCATGTTGTATTGTTGTCCAAATTGTCTAACCTGAATCAAATAATAGGAAACAACCAGACAAACCCATAAGAACATTGTCTGAGCCCTCTAATCTGTACTTTAAAAAAATGTTACTCCTATAAAAGATGAAGAAAAGTAAAGACTGTTCTAGAATCTAGATTAATGTTCTAGAAGTGATGTAGAATTGGGTCTCCCTAGTGGCGCAAGGAATTAGGTCTCAGCACTATGAAGCTATCAGCAGCCACTGCAGCACCGGTTTGATCCTTGGCGAGGGAGCTACCCACGTGGCACAGAAGACCTTTTCCGCCCCGCCGCTCCCCTAGCATTGTATTTCAGTAGATCCACCTGTTCTACTCCTAGCTCTGTCTCTGGTGGATCCTCTCACCTCCCAGCACCTCTGGCCTGCACTCCAGCTCTTGTGTGCATAAATAAATAAATCTTTAAAAAAAGTAATTGATACAGAATTTATATTAAAGGAAACTAAAGACACGACAATTAAAAGCAACATATAGTCCTTGTTTGGAGTCTTCTGACTTTTAAAAAACCGTGAAACAGCCAGAGTGTCCATTGGTTGGTGACCGGATAAACAAAATGTGACCTACCTATACAATGAATGTAGCATTATTCAGCCAGAAAAAGGAATGAAGTCTGATACATGCTACAACATAAGGAACCTTGAAAACGTTATGATAAGGGAAATAAATGAGACACAAAGGTTACATATTTTATGACTCCATTTCTATGAACTGTCCAGAATCAGCAAATTCATAGGGACAGAAAGACTAATGCTTGCCAAGGGCTGAGGGAGGGGAAGCATAGGTGTGGGGGTGACTCCTAGTGAATTACTGGGTTTCTTTCTGGGGGGTGATGGTTGTTCAACCTTGTGACCATATTAAAAATATGCATTATACTGAAGAAGAGACCTCCCCAAAATGTCCAGAATAGGCCTTCCTGACATGTGTCACTTTGGCATGTGGATTATTTCAAACTAAGGTCAATTGAGGTCCTGCTGGCTCAGGAGAAACTTTTACCACTTCCTCAACTACCTAGAAGAATGACAATTGGGGGTATTACCCAAAATTAGGATTTTTATCAGAAATAAAAAGAGAAGTCTATCTATCTGGCAGGGCAAAATATAATTACAGAACAGCTGGTCTTCATCATGAATCCCCTCTCCTTAGCATGTGAGTCCCCCTCCTTTCTCCTTGAAGCCCCAGACCCCTATTCCATTCCTTAGCTCAGGGTATATATTCTTACTTTGCCCCGTTGACTTCAGAGTCTACATCCATGTAGATTGTCCATACATATGTAATTAAATTTATTCATTTTCAACCTACTAGTCTATCTGATGTTAATTGATTGCTTGACTAGCCCAAGAATAACACAGATGGGTAGGGGGAAATTTCTTTTCTGCTCCTATAGTATACTTTTAAGAGAGTGAATTTTATGCTATGTGAATTATATCTTTTTTTTTATTTTTTTTTTTTATAGAGGCATGTTTTTATTTATTTATTTATTTTATTTATTTGCTTGTTTGTTTTGTTCATACATGCACTGGGTACAGTCAGAAGCGCGGGAGGGTGAGAGAATTCACCAGAGCCAGAGCGGGGAGCAGAGCAGGCAGAAGGACCGAAGTACACTGCTGAGGGGAGCAGCGGGCGGCAGGAGAGGTCTGCGCGCCATGTGGGACCCTCCTCTGGTGGCCGGGGAGCAGCCGGGGATTGAACCGGCGCCGCTGAGGCCGCAGGCGGCTTCGCAACCCAGCGCTCAACCGCTGCGCCACCGGGGAGGCCCATATGTGGATTATATCTTAAAAAAATCTATAAAGTCATTTTGTGGGAAAACCAGGGAAATTTAAATTTGAACTATCAGATAAAACTTTTTCAATGTTAAAATTCTTGGATGTGGTAGTAGTATTATGGCTATCTATAATTACTTTCTATCTTGTGGGAAATAGTTAGCAATGTATTTAAATATGTTGTATTTAGGGATAAAATGACAAAATATTTCCAGTATTTACTTTCAAATGGATAGGGAAAAAGTATTGGGGGAAAGCAAATATGGTAATTTAACAAGTGGTGGTGTGGGTAAAGGATGTACAGAAATTCATTTTATTCTTTTAACATTTTTAAAACTTGAATTTTTTCAAAATAAAAAAAAATTGGAGAGTGGGGAAACCATTTAATGAAATCATTACATGCCAGATGTGGGGAATGATAGATTCCTGACAGTTGTGACAGGAAAATTAGAAATGTTGAGCCACACCTCCCTTTCAACCCCTTTCTTTTCTGAGTGAATTCTCAGTGGAAAGTGACTTGTATGCTTCCTTCAAAACTCTTGGGGTCCCACCAGCATCAGAGACAGATGGTGAGGTTGTTTGCCTTTTGAAAAATCATTTTGTGATTCATAGGTAGAGGGGGGCACACTGACCTTGTCTGACTTAACAGAATTGACTGTGGATTGGGGGTGGGGAGGATCCTTAAAATTTTCCAGGGAACTAATATAAACTTTATCTAGTTTGCAAGTGTGAACTCAAAAAGCTAATCCAAGTTGTTGGGGGTGAAGGCCTAAGAATTAGATGGAAGCTAGGAGTGGGCATGAGCACCTTTTGCTCCAGCATCCAAAACTTGGCTGTTGAGCTGGAGTAATGAGCAGGAAGCAAGGTGAGCCCCATTTGCTGACTGAATAGTAAAATTGATCCATGGAGCTTCCTTGTTCTGACCTGGGGCTCCTGGCTGTTGGGGAGAAAAGGCAGTATTTTGTATACGCTCTCATCCCACCTACTCATGTTACTCCTCTTAACCAAGGAATTGATGTCATCTGTCATCTTTTTTTTTTTTTTTTGTCTTTGTTCTTTCATTTTCCTGTCATGAATGCCTGAGAGAGTTTGATATGACAGAACAAATGGGTGTTTGCTTTTGGATGGAGATGGGGGTCTCAGTTTGGAGCAGGTTTGAGGTGTAGAAATGATAGCGCAGCAGCAACATAAGGAAGGTTTTATGAGGCTAACTGGGGAGGGCGGGGAAGACTGGATTTCTGGTTCATTCCTGACCACCAGGGCCTTCTGTTTTTTAAACAGAGGTGCTTCATCCTTCCCAGAGCAGGGGCCAACAATGGGAACTCAAAATGCAAAGTCCCAACTGGGGAAATTAGTCTGCAAGAGCTCAACGCCTGAAAAATATTGACTGTTTCTTTTTTTAAGCTAATATTCCAAATTTCTTATGAAAGTCAACTTAGACATCCAGGACACAGGAAACAAGGCAAGAGGCCACAGCCAGCTGCCTCAGAGGACCCGGGACACTTTCTTAATAACATCCAGATGGTTCCACAGAAATTGTTAACATCTTGAAAAAAGAAATCAGCTGCAGAAGAAATGAGATTCAAGTGGTTTAGGAAGGACAGCCTGGAGGAGAATCCCAAGGGATTTGAGAGTGGGTCTGAAATAGAAACCTCTGTGGTGGGATTATTGCTTCCTATGGCAAGGCTGCAGGGGAGTGTGTGTAAAATCCAGGGCTGCGAGTAGCCATTGGGTTGGCAAGGAAGTCTCAACAGAACTGGCTTTCTGGCCATGTTAATCCATTCACTGACCTGGGTTTGCAATAACTTTTTACATTGCTGCTGTATTAGAAAAGACTATTTACCTCCCAGTCTGTTGTATCTATTAGGCTCCATGTGCCCCGGAGCCCACTGGGTTTTAAGGACCTGTGGCAATATTTTAAACCCTGAAAAAAATATGTTCCAGATATATTCATAGTCATATATATGATATACGTACACAGAAAAATAGAAATCTGTTTTTCGACATATGAAAAGAAACCCACAAACTTAAATTAGTACATGTTTAATGAAATGCTTACAATAGCTAACATCATGTCAACTAAGTTCTTAAGTTTAGTGATGCTCATTAAAAACTATTACATTTGAAAACAATTTGTGTGTTAGATTTTCTCATTTCCCAGTCATTGTTTAAACATCAGTTCCTCAGAGCCAAATAATTTTAAGGGAGAATTTTTAAAGTTCTATAATGTTACCAGGGTGTAGGGTAAGGAAAAATGTCAGGCTTTTCTGCCCTCCCGCCATCGGATAGATGAGGGAACCCTGTGATCCAGAATGCATGCCTGATGGCGGGTACCTGAAGTGGGTACACCTGCGCTAAGACTGTGCTTATAAGGGCGGCGTCATGGGGACGCCAGTAGAAGCCAAGAAGCCGAGAACGAACAGAAGCCGGGAGAGAAGCAGAGAAGGCTGGAGAGCCCACATAGAGTGAAGACTTGCTGGGGGCTGGGAGGCCTGCCAGCCTCCCGGCACCCCTGCCTGCTGTGTACCGGGTAAATCCCAATAAAAGCATGCAAAAACCACTGAGGACTCTGACTCCTCCTTTACCCGGTCTGCTGGATCAGAAAACCTGCTCAATGACCCATTCCTGACTGTACACAGGGAAAGAAACATATGTCTTTGATAGGGGCTATAAGTAATTTGTAATATGTGGAGTCCTCAGATGAAGGCCTTAACACAATCCTGGTTTTCTAAAGAGGTGTTTCTTCCTCTTTCTCCTCTTAGTTGCCTTCCCCCAAGGAAGAGGAAATGGCTTGTTTGTGGAATGTAACTGTTTGCACACCAATCACTTATTTGGAACCACAAGTGGAAGAGAGGGAAGCAGGAGCCACAGGCACAGGGCTTGATCTACATTCAGCAAGTTTCAACCTTTTTCTACCCTTCACAGCAAGCCTCCCTCACCTGGGTTACTTCAAAGCCTGTTAGAGGCATCTCTTGCCTCCTGCCCTGTGGAGGGTTATTCCACCCATAATAGGATTCGGCTCCTTTGTCTGACTGTGACAATAGGAGATTAGAGCTGGGGGAGGTGATGAAGGTGAGTTGGTCTTCCTTGAAGTTGCCATAGCATGCAGGAGTGGGCATTGAACAGTAAGGATATATATACATATGTGTCTGTGCTTGTATGTTTATATCTTGGACCTTTCAGTCCGAAATGTTCTGGGTATTTGGTATGAAAAACCTGTGTACAGATGCAAAAAACAAACAAACAAAAAACACAAAACAAAACAACAACCAAAAAACCAACCTCAAGGCACTGAATATAGAAACTAGACTTTTCCATAATAAGCAGTGTTACCCAAGCAAGATGAGCAAAGACAACCTGCCAGAACTGGTTATAGAATGTTAACCAGGTAAACTCATTAGATGGAGCCATCTCTTTGCTTTGGGAGAACACTGACATTTCAGCATTGGCTCCTTGGGATTCAGCTGGAGAACTCCTTGGTGGAATGCTGTGACTCCTTCCTTCCTCTCCAAACTGAAGTTCTGGCTATTACAATTCCAAATGGACACAGAGTCCTGCCAAGTTTATAGGAAATTGGAATGACAGTGTAGGTTACCACTACTAGGGATAGCAGAAGCTGAATGCTCAGAGAATAAATAACATTTCCCTTGTGATTCTGAAACGTGTCTATTTTTATTTTAAGGGGTTCTGTATTTTCATTTAGTTTTATGACTGGAGGAATCCATATGGAGTTTTCACCAACTCTACTAAAATAAAAGCATGTAAGTTCTCAGCAGTGCACTGAAATATCCACAAAGATTCAGTGATAAGTCAAGAAAGAGTTGCAGGCATTTCCTTCTGAAGATCTGTGAGAAATCAACTGATTTTCAGTGGGTACTTTAGAAGCCTCACGAAAGACCACAGTATCAATTGCTAAATCCAATTAAAAGGTATTTTGTCTTTAACACAGTATAGTTTATCATTTAAAAGAAGTTACAGAGTGGTTGCTCTGATATGAGCAGCTTGTATTAATTATACATATTTAAAATACAGAGGTTTTTTTTTTTTTTTTGGTGGGGGGAGTGAGAAAAATGACTCATAAGTATGTCCCTGTGCATAAAACACTTGTATTTTTGTTGGTAATTTTAGGTAAAGTTTCTTGAAGAAATATATTATTTATAAATATTTAAAACTCTATTCATGGTATTCTTCCCAGATTCTTCAACTTCCACCTACCCCCATGTTGCCTGTTCCACAAAACAGAAAGCTTACCTATTATCAGTCTCTCCCTCCAGAACTAGAGTAGTGCTTGAGACATGAGACATACTAGGCACTTAGTCAATGTTTTATGCCCCATTCATCTAACAAATAAAAACTTTTCTTCTTCTTTTAATATTTAATAGATTGGTTATGAAAGAACTATGTAATTGGTGAGTTATAAAAAAGGTATCACCTTATTTACATTGATGACTGAGCTTTCTGTTGTACTTGTTGCTGTTTATTTTGCCTTATGCTGCACATTAACTAAGCACTGTGCACCATCGTTTATTTTTCAAATATTTGTCTGATCTGTACCAGGCATTGTGTTAGGGGAAAAAAAATCCTTTCTATCTGGAATTGACATTCCAGTGGGGAGAGACAGACAATTAAAATAGATAAATATTCTGTCAAGTGTGGATAAGCATTTTGAAGAAGAGTAAAATAGGATAAGGAGGTGCTGAGAAAGGTTTCTGATCAGGGCACATGAAGAACAACTTGTAGGAAGTGGAGGAGCAGACTTGCAGGTAGCTGGAGTGGGAGTGTTAAGCCTTATCTGGCTAGCTAGTGGAGAGGCAGGGAGGTGGGAGCAGAGCAAAGGGCAGGGTGTGGGAGGTGAGTGGGAGAGGGAGGGCTGTTGCTGAGCATGTAGAGGCCTGGCATGGACTTGGGCTTTCACAGGAAATGAGGAGACTCCCACAGAGTCTATCACCAAGGGATGCCCTGACTTAATTTAGGTTTTAAAAGGTGAAAAGAAGGGGGCGTGTTGTTGAGAGTGGAGCTGCAAGACCAGTTAGGAGGTTTTGTAGTAATCCAGGTGAGAGGACAAGGGCATAGTCACCTGGACCAGTGGAAATGATAAGGAGTGATCAGATACCAAATAGACTTTAAGAGCAGACTAGTAGGATTTGCAGATGCTTTGTAAGTGGAACGTGGGTGTGAAGATCAGGGAAGGTTCCAGAACTTTCAGATGAAGCACTTGGCAGAATAGATGGAGAAGACATGGAGATGCAAGTTGTAGGTGAACTCAAGAGTTGATCCGGAGCATATCATAAGTTCGAGCATCTTGGTAGAATTTATAGAGCGAGGCCAAGTAAGTATTGCACCTGAGAGGGGAGTGCTAGCTTGGGACCTTCACTGGCACCATAATCACTGAGCCCCTGAGTAGCCAAAGACCCAAGGATGACAGGCCATCATGTGTGGTCATTGTCAAGCCACACAGGTGCTAAAGCCCAGTGGTGACAAACCCTCCAGTCTGCTGCAGTTCTCTTCTATAGTTACCAGAAAAATCTGTGAAGAAGCTCAAATCTTTGAGCTCCCACCTCTTGGAGTCATCTGCAGGAGCCTTGTTTACTCTGTTGTCTTCATGTTTCTTTATCTCAGTACCTTTATGCTATTTATTGATCAAAGAACGATGAAGTGGTTTTTAACAAGACAGAAGATCACTCCATGGAAGTTAGCTTTAAGGTTTAAACACTTGGCTTTTTACTGCCAGCTGATGGCCCAGACACTAGAATACATAAAAGTACCCTCGTTCTGACTTTCTGTGTCTGGGAACTTCAGGACTTGATAGGTATCACAGGGCAGGGAGGCTGCAAGTCTCCCTTGTAGAGGTTTACGGAACCACTAGTTTTCGCTAGCTCCGGAGAAGGTGGCAAGTAGGAATGCCTGTCAGTAGCAGAGTCTGGCACAAGCCTTTTAGAGGGTTAGGAAGTCTCTAAAAGTCTCAATTCCTTTGTGGCTGTTAACACTCCTATCCTTGGTCCTCAGGGATCCAGTGTAAGCAGATGGTGAGTTCCTTTTTCCTTGAACCTAAATGTGAAGCCCTATGTGCTTTTCCCATAGCATAAATAGCATTCTATTCCGGTGCATATTGTCTCATTGACAGGAAATAGTCCGTGAATTACATCATAGTCCAGGCCCACTGTATGCTGTTGACATTTATTATGGCACTATTGTGGGAGTGACATGGTTCCTGTCCCCAAGAGCTATGTGTACCATCCTGTGTCCAAGATCTTAGTGCTGGGGGCAGAGATGGGAAGAAAAATAGGCAGGTGAAATTCCAAGGCATCTTGTCATCCTTTCATTGTTCAGACAGTCATAAAACTAAGTGTTTTTCTAAGCTTTTAAAGGTAGGTATATGGCAAAGCAGGATACTTTCCTTTACCTGTCCCATTTGTTGAGATGACAAGCACATTCCTCTTTGCAAAGTAGGTTGGGAGCACAGGGAAGTAAGTTAGATCAGTGTTGCACTGGTCATCTCCCAGTAGCCACACTTTCCTCCTTCTGTGGCAGCCACATAGAATCCTTACTTTAGGCTGTGTACATAGCTAGTTGGTATTAAGACTATAGTGCCCAGCCTCCCCTATGCCTGGGTAGGCCATTAGATTGAGTTGTGGCCACTGCTAGCAGCTAAGAGCATCTATTGGTAGCTCCTAGAAGTGCTACTTCCCCCTACCCTGCTCTTGAAAAGCATATGTAAGGAAAAAAACCCACAAAACACTACTTATTTAAGGCACTCTTCTTTGAGATTATCTGGTCCTCACAGCTGAACCTAATGAATACAGCTAAATTTCCCTCTAGTCAGAAAACTGTGTCATTCTCAGCTGAGGAGGAGGACTGTGTGTCCACTCCTGCCAACAAGTCACTGAATCTTGATTCACCCCGAGATACTGCACCATGTTTTCAAGAACATTCTTTGTAAAAGCCTGCTGTAGGGATCATTGCTTATTTCCGGAATGTGAGAAAGTGAAAATAATGGTTTCATGTATAAGGTGATTTGGGCTCATGGGTCTCCTCAGCCCCTGGCACTTGTCCTAGGTACACCATTGGCATCCACTTTTGTGTTTCTATCTCTTAGACTCTAGATAAGTGAAGTGAATGAAGTTTCTAAAGGCAGGTGAGAGGAGTACCTACTGCAGCTTGAGGCTGTTTTTATTATTAAAGAAGTAACACATGTAAAAAATTTCAAAAGTTACAACACCTAACATGGCAAAATGTGTCCCATGTTCCCAGTCCCACTGTCTAAAAGTTGCCATGTCAAATGCTTGCAGGATAAACTTCTAGAAATTTTCCATGTGCGCAGAGCCTCTCTTTCAAAAAAAAAAAAAAGTACAAGTTTATAAATTTTCACATATATTACACCAATGGGAGAATACTACACATACTGCAAAATACCTTGGGTTTTTTTAAATTTATTTTTAATTAATTTATCTTAACATTTATCTTTTTTTAATTTTTTCTAAACAATATTTGCTTCCCCCAACCCCCTCAGATTGAGTCCTCATAGAATTTCCTTCCCCAAGGCACCTGTGCACCATCACCATAGTCCCCTGTGCTCCTCCCTCTGATCCCTCTCCCTCCTCCCCCCCTGCAATATGTCTCTGGTTTATAATCGTCTGTTTTTGCTTTGTTGTGTTTTGTACTGTTACTATTCTTTTTTTTCCACTGATGTCTTATTTGGTTCTCCTATATTCCTGTTATAAGTGAAACCATCCGATATTTTTCTTTTTCCTTCTGGCTTATTTCACTGAGCATAATTCCTTCTAGCTCCATCCACGTTGCTGTGAATGGCATGAGTTTATCTTTTTTGATTGCTGAATAATATTCCATTGTGTATATATACCACATCTTCTTGATCCAGTCATCTGTTTTTGGGCATTTGGGTTGTTTTCAGGTTTTACCTATTGTAAATAGTGCTGCAGTAAACATAGGTGTACAGGTGCTCTTTTGAATCACTGTTTTTGTGTCCTTTGGGTAGATCCCTAGTAGTGGAATTGCCGGATCATATGGTAGCTCCGTTTTCAGTAGACTGAGGCACCTCCAGACAGCTTTCCACAGTGGTTGGACTAGTTTGCACTCCCACCAGCAATGTAGGAGAGTTCCTTTTCACCCCATCCTCACCAACATTTGTTGTTGCTTGTTTTTCTGATATGTGCCATTCTTACTGGTGTGAGGTGGTATCTCAGTGTGGTTTTGATTTGCATTTCCCTGATTATAAGGGATGTTGAACATTTTTTCATATGCCTGTTGGCCATTTGCATTTCCTCTTTGGAGAAATGTGTTTTGAGTTCTTCTGCCCATTTTTTGACTGGATTGTTTTTTAAATTTAATAATTCTAAACACCTTTTCAAAACAACATGTGCACATTAATTTGTCTCATTGTAATAGATGTTCACTGTAATTTGTCTCCTGTTAATGAACATGTTTCCAGAGCTATTACAGATACTGCTGTAAGATTACTTATATGTATATCTTTGTGCATGCATAGTAAGTAATATATCAGTAGGACTAGTTCATGAAATTGAAATTGCTGGTGAAAATGGTAATTTAAATATGTAAGTAGTGTTTTCTCCACTTACACTCCCACCCACAGGCTGCTGTTTTAAACTCAGGTTCCCATCAGGAACTACAGTTTGACATTCACCTTATTTCCAATTCACTTATTATTTTTATTATTTGTGTTTCTGCTCAGAAAAAGCACATCTGACTTTTCAAAAGACAAATGAGAAACAGGTGAGTAATCTGGTTCAATATAATACTGAATATTGTTTAATGCGTTATGAGCCAAAGCCCTATCTTATTGCTGAAAAGATGCTAGTGATTATTCCTATTTAGAGTATAGACATATTAAGCTCTCAAATGAAGGAGCTAGCTGAATATCTTCAGGGAGACAGGATAAGGAATGCAACTAGGAAGATAAAGGTCTGTCTTCTACATCCCAAGCTCTAGAGAAGTTACAATATTTCACAAACGCAAAAAGGATTTTGAATATCCTTGAAAATAGCGAGATATTTTATGTAAGGGTTGAGATTTAAGACTTTTAAAATATCCTCTGATATCCATCCTTCCATCCTTATTTTTAACACTTCCCCTCCTTTGTCAGAATCTTTTAAAAACAACCTTTGGTTACACATTGATAGTAGGGTGGTGACAGAGATTTTTCCACTTTATCCCCAGGGCTACTTAGATAAATGCCTAGAACAAAGGAAGTAGCTTTGTGTCTGTTCTGCTATTTTCATGCTTCCTAGACTCCTGCTTGTTTTCTTAATTAGAAGAAGAGTTCCTTGTACAAAGGAGGGCTAGGCATGTTGGAGCCTTTTCCCAGCACTGGCAAAGGGCCGCCCAGAAGGCCAAACACCAGCCTGAGTTCAGGGGATAAACCTTGCGCTGCGTTTTTTGGCACGGCCATCTTCGAAGTAGGTAGCACCCTCTCCTGGGCTAAATCCAAATGTTTTCTATTTGTCCTCAAGTCATCTAGCATAATCACTGGCATTTCCCTTTCTCTGGTTAGTCCTGCCCCATCACTGCCCCCTACTGGCCCTTCTATTTTTTGTTTGTGTGCTGCACTGTTCTAGGCAAATGCAAAGCAGTAACGTTAGAGATTCCAAATAAGAGCGGGATCTTATTTGTGTACTTACTTTGTGCGGGACCCCATGAAAAGAAAAGGAAGCTTGTAATCACTATAGATAAGGAATATGCAAATTGAACAACTGAATGCACATAAAATACTGCTTTAAACAATTACAAACCAACAAAATGCTTAAGGGACTCAGTCTATGAAGAAATCCTGAGGGCAGTGATGTTTGTTATCTATCAGTCTCTTCGTGAAATGGCAGACACTAGGGAAGGTGTTGACCAAAGCTTGGGGGTAGATCCTCACCCCTGAGGAGAAGTCTCTGGAAATAGATGCACTGGAAGATCTCTTACTGAAGCAGTTAATGTAAAACTGCAGATCATGAGCCTCTTGGACCCCTTCCCACCCACTACTACCGTCTACATTGTATTTTCTTTCTTTTTTTTTTTAAATATTTATTTATGCATACAAGAACTGGGGTACAGGCCAGAGGTGTGGGGGTGGTGGTGAGAGGATTCACCAGAGACAGAGTGGGGAACAGAATAGGCAGACTGACTGAAATACACTGCTGAGGGGAGCAGTGGGTGAGACAGGAGAGGTCTGCTGTGCCATGTGGGTTGCTCCCTAGCCGGTGATGGAACTCGTGCTTCATAGGTTGCGTCTTAACCCCTTGCGCCACCAGGGAGACTCCTACATTGTATTTTCTTCATCATTATTTCTGTGAAATTGCAGAAAACTAGAGCTTTTAATGGTGTCTTCTCAATTCTACTCAGTATTCTCATTTCTTTTTCATCCTAATTGGCATAAATTCTACCTATTTAACTCTGTGCATGTGGGCATTGTTCATTTTATTTCTTAAGTCCAGGATTATACCTGTTTTGCTTGTTCAATTTTCAATGCAGTTTTACCTTATTAAATGATACTGTGACATCTCTTAGTGAGTCCTTACCTGAAACCAGGCACATAGTAACTTTATATTCTTTCATCTGATGCTCAAAGTTACCTGTTGGGGTAAAAATTATCTTCAGTATCCTTGTTTTTACAGATGAGGATATTAGGGTTCAGAGATGTTCACTAACTTGCCCAAGCATCAAGAATGGGTTCTGAATTCTAGCTATAGAGACCTTGTTCTTATCTACCATGTGTATTGGTCACATGGTGTATTGGTCACTAGCATTTGCAAGTAATTAATACGTGTGCAGCTAAAGAAATACTCATGTTACCAGGTTGTGGCTCATTGCATGAAAATTAATGTGATTTGGGCATCAGAAAACTGAACTAGGGAAAAATAAAGCATTTCTGCTCTCTTGGGAGTGTTTTGTTAATAGAAGAGGTTTTGAGAGCACCGTTGACTTACTCTGATGAAGCACGCAGCACAGAGCAGCCGGGTCAAAGCCAAGACTTAGGAATGCCTACTACGGTCCAGGAAGCATATTGTATCCTTTAATCTTCATGACAGTCTTACCTTACAGAAGAGGCTCAGGATGTTTACCACTTACCTAGGGCCATACAGCATGTGCTGAGTTATACACAACGCAGGTAGAGTTGGGACACCGACTGCTCCCCTGGACACCTCTCAGGTGCCCCTGGGGAGCTTCTGAGAGCTACACTCAGCCTGTGTGGGTACAGTCAGATGTCCCGTGGACCCCTGACCAAATGTCCCATTACCTCCAGAGGATCATGTGTGGGGGCTAGAGGAAGTCCAGAATTTGCCAGAACGCCGACAAATGTGCAAACAGAAATACTTCTGGTTCTGAGGGTGTTGAAGGAGTGTGTCTGTTCCAGGCAAACCCAGAATGGGCCTAAAAGAATCATGTCAAGGCCCAGGAGAAAAGTGAAAATATATTTGGAGTCTAAGTCTGTAAAGTAAGTCATCTTGTGGCCCTCAGGGCAGGAGTGGGGCTTGTAATTTCAGGGTACCTGAATTTCAGTGTGCTGGTCACACCATGGTGATATAAAGGAATGAATGATGGGCAAAGGGAGGCAGACTTTGTGTTTGAGTGGAAGTCTACTTAGGAACCTCTTTCCTCCAGATACAAATATAAAATACTAGTTTTGGTTGCTCTTATGAAAAATCTTCTTAAAATAGTTTCCAACTGGATTTTTAGTGTGGGACTCTGGAGACAGAGAGACTGGGTTCAAATTCTTGCTCTTCGACTACTAGTTATTTTTCTGTGACATGTCACTCACCCTCTAGAAGCCACAGTATCCACAGCAGGGATGTTGTGAGTTAATGCAGGTGTTGCGCCAGGCCAGAATGAGCATTTGGAAAGTGCCAGGTATGGTAATTGTGATATAGCCAAGCCAGGCCAGCTGGATTCAGTGCAGCCATCATGCTTTAGAACAGCCACAGGGAATTGTTTCCCTCGGCATGTGAGCGTAAAATTCTCAGTCTCAAGTTAAATCCGAATGTAAAGCAGCAAACACCTGGCCCCAAATATAATTTCCTCTTGCAGCTCATTGCAGCAGTGAGGAAATGGCTGGGGGAGCGTCCGGGAGTGCGGCGCGGCAGCCCCATAATTTCCAGAGCCCTTCTCCTAGACTGACACATAATTGTCAGATTGTTTTATGAGAGCAGCTTCCTGCCCCCTTCCTGCCTGCTTCCAAATGTGCTCATTCCCGAGGAAGCCTCACTTCTCCCTCTCGCCCTTAATCACTCCTTTCCTGCCTGCCCCAGCCCCGGGGCTGGGTGATTTCCTAAATCACTTGGAATTGGCTTCCAGTGCTGGCGCCCCGGGTGGGCTGGAGGAGAGGAGAGAGTTAGTTCTAAGTGGCTTGTGACCTGGAGGTCAGAGATGCTTCCATTCTGTTTGATGTCTCTCCCTGGAGGCCTTCACCACCCACCCCTTCTCCTTCCCTCCAGAGTTAACTTTAATTGTAAGGTCAGGAAGAGATTAAGGAATTGAGTACTGCTGCCCTTCCCTACCCAGTGTGAAGGTGTAAGCCTGCGTGGGCAGGGGCAGGCAGGTTGGAGGTGATAGGAGCTGGAGGGCAGGAATCCTGCCTCAGTTCCTCAGACTCTTTAGCTCCTTCCACATCCAGATGTGGGAATTTTAGAACATTCCATTTCAAACTGAGCTTTGAAAGGTACCTCAAGAGTCTTCTCTTTCCAAAAACCCACTTAGCTTAATTTTACTCATTTGAGGATTTTCAGAAGAAACTGTGTGGGGCTTTTTTTGTATCTTAACTATGTATTTTTATTACTAAAGCAATATGTAATCATGGTAAAAATTTCAAGCAGAATCATTTCCGGACATTTCCACAGTTAACAGCTTTTTGTGTATCCTTCTAGAAACATTCTAGGTGTACAAGCAAACACATCTATCACTATATTTTTATACAAATGGGAACTTATTGGACATCTTGTTCTCCAACTTGCTCTTTTCATTTAGCACATTTTAGATGTTTTCTACTTTAATAAATTCAGATTTGCTCATTTAAAAAATGGCTGCATAGTATTGTCTGAATATATTAAACAAGCTTTCTACTAGTGAATAGGTAATTTTTTATTACAAGCAATGCTACACTAAGTGCTAAATCTATATCCATATAGTATATTTTTTGAATAACTACCACTTACAGGGTTTTTTTTTTTTATTTATCAGGATCTGGGAAGTTAAACTTTTGACAGACATTGTCACATTATCCTTCATAAAGGTTATGCCATTTCAACTCCAGAACAAATAAGAGAACGCCAGGTTGCTCACCCCACCCCATATATATGTACTTCTTAACTTTACCAACCTTAAAATGAATGCATTCTGTTTAATATAGCCTTCAAAATTAACTGCCAACTTTATTCCCAAAGAATGACCTTTTTCCCTGTGAATTTCCTGATTATGTAGCTTTGACTGTTTTCCTGTTATATTATTTATCGATATCTTACTGATTGAAAGCTCTCTTTAGATATAAAGGCTAAAAATACCTTTTTCTGTCATAGTATTTTCAGTAGTTCCCCACTTCATCATCATTTGGCTTTATTTCTGATATTTTTTTCTACATAGCACTTGAAAAATGATTTTAATGACTGTTTTATCAAATCTTTCCCTTTTTGCTTTCTGCACATGCCTAGAAACTTCCAGAAACTAAGATTTTTTAAAAAGAATCATGTTTTCTATTTTTTTTTTTTGGAAGATTCATTTATTCATGTATACAAGTACCGGGGCACAGGCCAGATGCATGGGAGCGTGAGAGGATTCACCAGAGACAGAACGGGGAACAAAACAGGCAGACTGACTGAAATACACTGCTGAGGGGAGCAGTGGGTGAGACAGAGAGGTCTGCCACTCCATGTGGGATTCTCGCTGGCCGGGCCAGCCAGTATCAAACCAGCGCTGCAGAGGCTGCAGACAGCCTCCACAGTGCTGCGCTCAGCTGCCTGTGCCACCAGGGGTGACCCATGTTTTCTATTGTTTAAATTTATGTCTTTAATCTAAAATTGGGGGGAGGAGTAAATCACATAACAGAGGTCAAACTTTATTTCCCAGCTCTCTAATCGGTCCTTCTCCATTAACTAACATACCTTTTCTTGGCACTTATAAAAATAAAATGTCTAATATTAGGAAAATGTTTATTTTATAATGACAACTTTTTCAATATGTGAAGCTTTTTAAAGAAGAAAATAATTTGATCCTTGACTAACTTTAAAGATAGTGAGTCCCATCTTGCAGAAAGAAGCCCAAATTAATTGCTCCTATTGACAAGTCTTTGTAAAATGAATGGCTTCTAAGATGAATTCCTAGGGGCTGTGTTTGCAGTTTAGTCAGTTAAGAAATGCTCTATGCCATTATGTATGGTGACCTACATCACAGAAATGATTATAAATAATACTTGCCCTCAGGAAGTTGATAACCAAAAGGGAAATGTCAAGTCTTTCACTTTGTGGAGTATGTGTACTTGTGTGTGTGCATTTAGAACTCACTAGTGGGGCCTTGAAAATGCAAGAAAAGGAGATTTGAATGTATTTGATTCTTTTAGGAAATAAACTATATTGAAAATTGAAAGTTGGAACAGAGTATTCAAAAAACATTATAAGTTGCCAGCATTTTAGGATATATACTTTATCTATGTTCCTCTTCTTTGTCTTCAGGATCAACATCCCATCTGAGGAGAACCCACTTAGATTTAGAATTTCTGAGTTTGAAGATAGGAAGAATAATAATTATTAACTATTCCATTTAACTGAACTTTAGTATAATGTCTCACTCATGGTCAATAATAAGGAGCAGAGGTAGAATTGTGATCTAATTCTTTCCACTCAAGAGTTGTGGAGGATATTGTTGGGTGCCTATCCAGTAACTGTCCCCTGCCCCCTTTCTTTCATGGATTAGGAGCTATAGGTTTGTATGGGGTTCTGAAGACAGTCAGGTCTTCCCATAGAGACTTTTTTTTTTTGCAGCTAGAGGACCATTTTAGTTTATTAGGACTGCCATACCAAAATACTATAGGCCAGGTGCCTTAAACAACAGATTTACTCCTCACAGCCTGGTAGTTAGAAGTCTAATGATAAATTTTTGGCAGGGTTGTTTTCTCTTCGGGTCTCTCTCCTTGCCTTGTAGGTGGTCACCTTCTTGCTGTATCCTATATGGTCTTTCTTCTGTGTGCATGTATCACTGTAGTAGTCTGTGTGTCCAAGTTTTTCTTCTTTAGGTTGCCTGTCAGATTGGAGATTGGATCAGGATATACCCTAAAGGCTCCATTTTTTTTTTTTTTTTTTTATAGAGGCATGCTTTATTTATTTTGTTTTGCTGGTCTGTTTGTTTGTTTTGTTTATACAAGCACTGGGTACAGTCAGAAGCGCAGGAGGGTGAGAGAATTCACCAGAGCCAGAGCGGGGAGCAGAACAGGCAGAAGGACCGAAGTACACTGCTGAGGGGAGCAGCGGGCGGCAGGAGAGGTCTGCACGCCATGTGGGACCCTCCTCCGGTGGCCAGGGAGCAGCCGGGGATAGAACCGGCGCCGCAGAGGCCGCGGGCAGCTTCGCAACCCAGCGCTCAACCACTGCGCCACCGGGGAGGCCCAAGGCTCCATTTTGTTTTAAGCACCTCTTTAAGCAGTGTCTCCATATATAATCACAATCTGAGATATTGGAGTTCAGGTTTCAATATATGAATTTTAGGGTGGGGAGAAGCCATTCAATCCATAACAGAGACCAGACCTGGTTCGGCTGTTGAGATCTAATCTGGGTCCCTCTAGGATGGATTTTCTTCCGAGATCAATAGAATCCTCTAAAGAAAGCTTTTATTCCTCTGTTTGACTTTTAGCCCAGGATGCTGATGATTGGTGCTATGGCAGCTATTTGTGATCATAAAGTAAAAAATATAAGCACAGAAAGCATCTATGCTGGACATGATTGAACAGAAGGCTGGAAAGACCTGCAACTTTGACAAAATTGTTGAGCTGCTGAATGAATCCTGAGATCACCCACTTCCAGACTTCTTAAGTACAGATTAAATGCCCTTATGGCATTTCTGTCTTTGTTAGGTTTTCTGAGTTTTTTTTTTTTTTTTCCAGCTGAAAACATTTCTGGCTAATAAGGAACTTCATTATTTCTTCACTGAACTATACTGAATTCCAGAAAAGGCCTATTGATCTGTCTCATCTTGATTTTAAAACATTGGGATGCTGCTGGTTTAACTTTCTAGCTTCCTTCAATTACTTGTTAGAGCTCATCAGGCAAGATTTCATTGTAAACCTTCCTGAGTGCTTTTACCTTTTCTGTTGATGCCAACTTCCCCAGAGAGTTTAATTGAAACCAGGCAAAACTGAAGGGTATGCAGGAATCCCAAAAACTCATTTTATCCATTATAAGGTGTTGGCTATCCACACACATAAAGGCAAGGAAAGCATGTTCTTAGTGTGCTCAAGGATCTTTTATTGGTATGAAGTTCAAGGGGCATAGAGAGAGAAATAAAGGATTTCAAATAACAGACTCCTGATCAAACTCCAAAAAATCACCCACTCTCTCATGGGCAAGTGCCCAGTCAAAAATGGTGGACATGGCCTCCCCGGTGGCGCAGCGGTTGAGCGCTGGGTTGCGAAGCTGCCCGCAGCCTCTGCGGCGCCGGTTTGATCCCCGGCAGCGCCCCCCCCCCACCCCCCCCCGGGCCACCAGAGGAGGATCCCGCATGGCGCGCAGACCTCTCCTGCCGGCCCGCTGCTCCCCTCAGCGGTGTACTTCGGTCCTTCTGCCTGCTCTGCTCCCCGCTCTGGCTCTGGTGAATTCTCTCACCCTCCCGCGCTTCTGACTGTACCCAGTGCTTGTATAAACAAACAAATAAACAAACAAATAAAACAGGCCTCTATTAAAAAAAAAAATTTAAAAAAAAATGGTGGACATGGAGCAGGGTGACTGAAACTCAACAGCTTGCCAGGTGTCCCAGAAAGGAACCACAAGAAAGGGATTAGATGAGAACAAAAGGAGAGCCAAAATACACAGTGTGCTATATAATCCACCATCAGGTCAAGATAATGGATGCCATCATCCTGCCTGCCTGTCGAAATACTAAAGTCCCAGGAGCAGCCTCTTTACATGTCTCTCCTTCCTCCTTGTTCCACTCAAATATATATATTTACCCACTCCTCTTTCTCAATCGAACCCCCCCCCTTCAGGAAGTCTGGTTCATGGCATACTGGGAATTGTTGTCCTTGGCACCTGAATCCCTTCAGGATGTCATTCAGGGGCTCAGAGTTTGCCCCTCACTGTTCCTCTGACATTTGTGTAACAGGGTGGTCCCCAGAAAAGGGGGAGGTTACAGGTTTCCTGCCCAACCCAAGGGAGGATGGAGCTGAGCAGGGAGAGAAGAAGCTGCAGAGGCGACTGAGAAGGTAGGAAACAGGATGGAGAGCCAGAAGGAGACCTGGAGGAGGCACATGGAGCCGAGAGACATGTGAAGAAACTGCACTTGCCTTTTGGTTGTGGACTGGTTGACACAGATGTGGGTGAGAGACCTGTGGGGAGGAGACAATGGCAGATTTTATATTGGTTTTGATTTTGCTCTTTTCCTCCCAGACTTGTCTGGTTGTTTCTGATCCTTTTCTGTGGGTCCCCACTGGAAGATGCCTTAGGCTTGTGGCAGGCTTTGAGGCCTTGTTCTGGGCCAGTCCTGCTTGGTGGACTTTTACCCATGAGGGGATGGGTAACTTTGGGTGCTTGATTTAGAAACTATATTCTTTGCCTTTCCTGTATTGTTTACTAATTGTGTTAAAGTTCCTTTTCATTAAAGTCTCATATGCTTTGTGTTGATGCGGTGGATAGCAGAACTTATTTAGAGGAGGCAGTTTTGAGGAGTCTGGGGTGCCCTCCCCGACTCCCTGCCCTGTAACATTAGGGCTTCACTTCCTACTAAGTAGAATATGGGTTTTGTGTCTTTCTAAAAAGGTCTAAGATCAGGATCTTATATTCGACGGTGATTTAAAAATGTATAATAATCTTTCTATGCAAGAACTCTGATTTTTATGGACCTTAAACATACTCCTCCTTACTCTGATCATTAGAACTAGAGATTGGATATATGGGGATGGTTTTTATTTTCATTTCAGATCCCTTTTATAGTTTTACCATGTTGAATAATTACTTTCATAATTTAAAACATGAATAAAAATTGTGACAACTTGTAATGAGGGAGAGCAGAGCCCATCTCTCGGTCTTACTCTTTCTATAAAAAAGAGCATTTGTGCATTTATTAGATGTTAGAGGAGCAAAAATCTGGCACCCCAACATGACTTTTTGGCCAAATGCTGATTTCATGGGCGGAACACTGAAGGCTGGGTGGAAGTTGCTTTTTTTTTTTTTTTTAAGATTTATTTATTTATGCATACAAGAACTGGGGTACAGGCCAGAGGTTGCGGGGGTGGGGGTGGGGTGGGGCATGAGCAGATTCATCAGAGACAGAGTAGGGAACAGAACAGGCAGACTGAAATACACTGCAGAGGGGAGCAGTGGGTAAGACAGGAGAGGTCTACTGTGCCATGTGGTTTGCTCTCTGGCCAGCCAAGGATTGAAACTTGTGCTGCAGTGGCTGTGGACAGCTTCATAGGTTGTATCTTGTCCTCTGCGCCACCAAGGAGGCTTTTGATATTTATATGTAAATCTCTCTATGTAAGGGCCTCTCCCAGGAAGACCTTATCTCTTTTCAGTGGAGAAGACAGACCTTAGATTTGCATACCTTTGTTGACTGTAACTTCCCTAGGATCTCACTCTCTCTTCCTCTCTGTCCAAAGTCTCTTGTCTTAGCTAACCTATATGTAAGATGACATCTGAAGTCACATGGATGAGTTACTTGGTCATGCCAGATCTCTCCCATGTATATAGAACATACACATGTTATTATTAAACTTCTTTTTGGCCTTTTCTCTTTACAATCTGTCCTATGTTTATTTGTCAGCCTAGAAAAACCCAGGTGATGATTTCCCTTACACTCCCACAGATGCTATTTTCTCTTTGTGAGTTGCCATTCAAGGAAATGCTTCCCCATCATGGATGGGGATGAGATGATGTAATAGTATAAGATATTGTTAGCTTACAGGTTGAGGCATACCCTACGACCCCCAAACTTGAATTCTCTAAAGCAATGCAGTCATTCATGCACATGAAGTCCCCTAATGACACATTTCTCAGAATGTATCCCGATCACTAAACTATATATATATAGTCTTGCTTACTATATGTTAATGGAGGTGGAGGGCAAGATGGACATATGTGGGCAGAGTAGCATATCCTAGGTGAAAAGGTATTAAGATGTATTTGTGGTAAGTTTGGTAACTGGTAATTTTTACTTCTCATTTCTGTTGAGTATTGGGAGACATCTGAAGCTCTCCCAGTCAGCCTTCATTCCAAACCTTTTCCCTCAGCCTTCCGGCTACCCCTTCAAGTTCTAGGTGTTCAGTATAAAGGATACATCTCTACAGGGAGGAAAGTTGAACAGATCTACAGCCGTGCACTTAGTACTTTTCCATTCATGGTCATGTTCAGACAGCCCCAGAGGACATCTGAGGCCCATTAAGTCCAGATTTACATTCTTTTCCAACAAATGGCAGTACTTCAGAAAGTTTGTTTATTTAACATAAAGTGCAATTTTAAAAAAGTTTTAGCCCCTAGAGTACAGGAGTTTATGTGACTTCATGCCCTTCTTTCTGGGGTAGAATAAACAAAACAGGGAAATGGCAAACTCTATAGGGGTTTTCCTCCCTCCTTGTGGATGGCTAGTCTTTTCTTGTTTATAATACCAGGGAGTGAAACTTCTATGTAGGATGAGAGAAAGAAGATTGTTTTCTCTCAAGCAGAATTGTTTGTTTGTTTTTATTTCTGGAAGCTGATTAGTTTTGGAAAACCTAAGTCCTTCCTTATCACCTTTAAGTTAACTTTGTTCTTTCTGCTTGAGGTTGAGCAATTAACTTCATTCTGTGTGCTCACCCACGTGCACACACATATGTACACACTCATATGTGTGTAAATGCACATGTATGTGTACACACAGGTCCACATATCTGATTTGTCTTCTTTAGGGCTCTGTCACAGCCTGCAGGGTTGATTGGATCAGGCAGGATTTTTTAAGCTAACTGAACCCAGAGTAAGGAGATATCGGCTGGAGTTAGACAATCCTTCCCGAAGTGAATTTCAGAGATCTTCTAGAATCTGAGCCAAGAAATCTCATGTTGGGGTGAAGTAGGCATAACTTTAGAGGGAATGGTATGGGAAGGGGTGGGCAGATTGGAATCAGAGGACCAGAGATATGACATGTAAATAACAAATGATCTCAGAATATTTAAGAGAGTAGTAGGTTTTGATATTAAAAGTCTTAAAGTGCTATACATTGACAGTCTTTGATGGTATTAGTTTGTAGTAAAAGTTGGTCAATATTTGACTATAGAGTTTTTATCCTTAGCATATTAATTGGTCAAATTCAACATGAAAAGATGTCATGGGATTATCAGACTCTTGGGTTGTACTGGAGATCCATGGTATTAAATATTGCTAGAAATAAGTGGGGCCTGGGAAGAGTTTGGGTTTATTTTTTACTGCAATTATAATTCACTGTAATAGGATTTGGTCTACTGGAACTAAAAGTTCCTGCCAGTAGCTTTGCAAAATTCATAAATCTATCAGAAATTTTAACTATCACTTATAGTTATTATTTTGAAATACAAAAAAATTGTCTAGTTCTCATTTTAGAGGTAACACAGCCTAAGAGGCTTAGTTAGTTAGTATCAAGTAATATTGCAAATTGTGAACAGGCACAATTTCTGGCCACAGGCCTTTTAATGGACTTTGGGAATCCGTATTCTAAGCTCTTTCCTACTATGGAGCTTGCTGTAGTTTATAAATGGCACTAGGAATGGAACAGAGGACCTAAGGGTCCTGCAGGATGAGCTGTGATTGCTCGTGGAATATATGATCTTGGGGCATGTTAGGTATGCAGAGGTAGGGTTGGTTTCTGTAGAAGTGGTCAGCCTCTCAGGGGGACTTGGCATTGTCCATTTTCCCTAAGTGCCCAAGTCCCCATACAGACAAGCACAGAGAAAAGACCCCAGCTTTAACATCCTTCCCCTTTGAGACCCATCATCTGGTTTACATACCGCTTTCTCTGATATCATCATGATTCTAACATCCTTCTTGTCTCAGTATGCTATTTTTGAGAGGAGTTGAGAAGGCATCACTTTGGGAGAATGTTTCAAGACAGAGCAAGGGTGGTTCCCCATCCCACACCAGTCCTAGTGGCTCCTTTTTCTAAATGAGCCTGTTTAATGAGTCAAGAATATTCCATCAACCAAATGGGTGCAGCTGCCAACAGGAATGTTCCAAAGAAAATAAATGAAAACTTGTCTACTTTGCACTGTTTTGATGGGCAATCTTTCTTTTTTAAATCATGGTGACCAGGCTGTTTCTTCTCAGGTTGTAACATATTAGAACAACTTATGCTGAAAACTTGGGAAAGCTTTCATGCAGTAATAATTCACAGGTCAAAATTTACAGTCTTTACATTTCTTGGTGCCTAAGGCACTGTCTGGTAAGAAACTAAACAATTGAAGGAGGCACAGTAATTTGCAGAGCCATTGGTTTGCAAATCTAAGAATTGAATGCAATTATAACAATGAAGCAATAACAACAATTATTATTTTAAATATGATCTATCAAACAGATTTCATATGAGTGCTCTTACATCTGCTTAAATGTCAAGTGAGCTTGAAGGAATGAAGAAAACTCCATCAAAAGACCAATGTCAGTCATTTTCTCTACTTTAGAAGACGTGGCTTTCTCCTGACAGAAACTGAGGATACCAAAGCTGTTATTTTGAAAGGGCTAATGCCCTTCCTTAAACTCCAAATTCTTCTACATGTTATTACCCTAGTTTTCAGATGTGGGACCTGCTTATCTTTAGGTGGCTAGTCAGGAGAGGCTATGTAGTAAAGTTGGTAAGAGTCCAAAGATTGGAATTGAGAATTTGAGGCAGCAAGACAAGATCATTAAGAACAGGCCTGTTGGAAGCCTGAATTGAGGCTCTGGCTGGGAAAGTCAGGACTTCAGATATATAGTCTAACCCAGTATCAGGAAGAAGGCCTGATCTGGGTGTTTTTGTTTATACTCTGCTGAGCCAGAAAGAATAGTTGCTATGAGAGTTTTTGTTTTTGTTTTTAAACCACGTTAGAACCCCTCTTTGTTTTATGTGTTCCCAGGGAACCTATAAATGCTGAGCCCATCAGTTCCCAAAGTTGGGTGATTTGAGAGCCAGTTCCTTGTTTGGCATTTATGACAGTTGGAGTGCTAGATGTGTAAACATGCTTCTTCCAGGTAGAAGCCTGAAACTTGGTTTTATTAAGGAATGACCCATGGGGAAACAGTGAGGGATGTGCCCTTCAGTTCTTTCAGGCTTCTGGGAGAATGACAGTGAGCTCCAACATCAGGCCGATTAGAAGCTAGAGCCTCAATTAGAGGCTGGGGAAGCTTGCAGTTTCCTTCCAGGGAGGAACTTGGAGATGGACATTTTTGTCTGCTCCCTCTATGCTTGGTGGAATGAGGGTGGGTAGCCATTGCGAGTATTTGTGTATGTATTCAATAACTGTTTCCTTGTTACAGTCCTGTGGGGTTCACTAGAGCTGAGTGATTTGGGGACCCATCTCTCAGTAGGCAGCCTTCAAAGTTGGAGCATTAGATGTGTGAACCAAACCCTTAGTTCTTCAGGAGAAAGCCGGGAGTTCTGGATTCCCTCTCAGCTGTCAGGTGCCATGCCAGCAGTGGGATTTGCGGTGAGAGTTTTCCTCAGCCCTTTCTTCCATTTTGATGTGTTTTTTTTTTCCAACTTTAGTAAATTTCTTTTGTTTATTTTTTATTTTCTTACATCATCGTTGATTTTTGTACAGTGTTTGATTTCTCCCCTCAGATGTAATACCCCTAAATCTCCCATCATCACCTCACCTGTGAACCATCACCATGGTCCCTTGTACTCTTCCCTCCTCTGTTTTGACCCTCTCCCTCCTCCTCTCCCACTGTATGTCTCAGATCTATCTAGTTTCATCTTTTTTTTCCCCTCTGACCCTTTGTTTGGTTTCCTCCTGTAAGTGAAACCATCTGATAGTTTTCTTTTTCCTTCTTACTTATTTCACTAAGCAAAATCCTGTCTAGCTCCTTCCATGTTCCTGCTAATGGCATGAATTTATCTTTTTGATTGCTAAGTAGTATTCCATTGTGTATATATGCCACAGATGTTGTTATTTTCTTAGTCATCTGAAGTGTAGCAGTCACCCAGCTAATTTCTGGATTGTTCTCAGAGGGAATTGATCCATGTGAATTGTATATTCAGTGCATCCATGGGAGGAAGGAAAATCAGAAGCCTCCTCTGTCAACTTTGTTTAATGGGTACAGAGTTTTGGTGCAAAACAGTGTGACTATAATTAATGTCACTGAATTGAACCTTTAAACATGATTTAAAAGGTTAATTTTATGTCATGTATATTTTACCATAATTAAAAAAAATTTTGATGAGCAAAGTATCAAAAATTACCTTTCATATTACTAATAGTGACTAGATAAACAGAACTGACTTTGTATTTATAATAAAGTATTAATTTTACAGTTCAACACAGTCCAGTTGGTTAGTTTTTCCCCAAATGGGGTGCTTCTCATGTAAAAATCTTTGCCTTCCTCGAGATAATGAAGATCTATTTTGCTGTTTTCTCAAATCAACACCTTTCACATTTGTATCTTCAGTCTATTTGAAATTATTTGTTGATATGGTTAGAAGTAGGGATCAAGACTGATTTTTCCACTTGAATATCCAGTTTATTGAATATACTGTCTTTCCCCTAGCAGTGTGATCTCATATGTGGGTATATTTCACTGGTCAGTTTGTCTATCCTTGTATAAATTAGTAAAACCAATTAATACCTTAATTCATGTAGCTTTATCATGAGTCTTGATATTTGGTAGTTTAAGTCCCTTAATTTTGCTCTTATTCAAGATTGTTTTATTTGTAGCTCTTTTTGTAGTGAATTTTAGAGTTAGGAGACACTTTCTTAAGGAAAAAGAAGGAGCAACTATATGGAGATTTTGTTTGTACTTGATTATGTCTGCAGATCAATGTGTGGTGACTTGATATCTTACAACATTGAACTTCCTTGTCTAGTAACATATCTTTTCATGGCTTCATCCACATATCTTATTTTTCTCCTTAATGTTTTATGTTTTTTTTTTAATTTAGAGTTCTTACATATCTTTAACTTATTCCTAGGTATTTCATGCTTTTTGATCCTCTTGTAAATGGCATCACTTTAATTTCCTTATGTGTTTATTGCTTGTATATAGAAAAAATTTGATACAAACCTTAGACCACTAACCTTGCTAAATATGCTTGCTAAAACTAATAGACTTTTCTGTATTATCCATATATATATATATATATATATATATATAATCTTACATCTCCAGATATTGACAGTTTTTTTCTTTCCTATCTGTAGTCCTTTTTTATTTGTATTTGTCCCTCTTGTTCTAAGTAGAACTTCAAATGCAATGTCAAAAGCAGATATCTTCATCTTACTCCATCTCTTAGGCAGAAAATCTTCAATATTTTATCGGTATATTTCAGTTAGCTATTTCTGGGTCAAGCCACCCCAAAACACAGTGGTTTAAAATAATGGCCTATTATTTCTTATCCTCTTTGAACTAGTTAGGAAGTTCCTCTGCTGATTTCACGTAGGTTCATTCATGTGGCTGCTTGGCTGCTTGCATATAAACTGGGAGATCCAAGATGGCCTCACTCACATGTCTCACAGTTGATGAGGGCTCTTGGCTTAGACATTTCCTTTGTCCTCCAGGAGGTATCTCATCCTTTAGTAGCTAAAACTGGCTTTCTCAGTAGTGACCTAAGGGCAGGTTTCAAAGAGACAGCTTGTCTTTTTAATAAACTATGTCTGATAATTGCAATTAGATGTGGCAACTAGAAAGAGAGAGAAAACAACACCAAAGACTTAGAATTCAGTAGATGATTAGCTTATGAATAATTTAGTGTGAGAATCCTTTAAAAATTTTTAAATATCTGGGAGCTTTGGACGTAACCCTAGGAACAGAGGAGTGAGTGAAGATCTAAGAAATAAAAAGGTACTTTTTTTCATATTGTTAAATTTCCTCTGTAATGAGAGAAGAATGGGATCTTCCCAGTCTTTCACCTTTTGAAAAAGATATTTCTTAGAGTACAGACTAGAAATAAAGCCCTGATCCAAGCAAACTCCTGACAGTGATTAGTAGGATATTCAAGCAACATTCCATCAGTTCTAAAAGTTGGATGTAAAAAACCAAACATAATCCTTTGGGAAAATGTATTATGACATCTGTATAATTCATGAGATATTGGTTTATAACTCAAATGGTTTTAAAGATAACTTTAGGCTAGTGAGCCATGTGTCAGTTTCACCGCTGCTGCATTATGAAGAATCAAGGGAGATAGTTTACATAACACTAAGAAACCATTTTGATACCTGGAAAATCCCATCTTTAAAAATTCAAACCTTGCTTATACCTGAAGACTGTTGTATTTATTTAAGGTTGATGTGCTGAAAGTCCTATGTCTGTGCTTTAAATAAGAATAGTATTGAAGTCAATGTTAAATGTAGAGTGTGTAGAGTAAAATGTTAAATACACTTTCATTTAGAAATTAAAACAAAGTCTCTTAGCAAAATACGGCTCCTTACTGTAATCAAGAAAACCTCAAATCTTTGAACCCAAATGGAAGGAATACTGCAAAGATGTCATCTCTTACATGATATTTCATAAGGGAAGATCTGTTCTTCCTTAATTATTTAAGTAAAACCAAAGGGGAAATTGGGGATTAGGGATTTGGACCAATAGATACACATATTTTTAATTCTTTCTGTCATGAAATGTAAAAGAAAAGAAAGATATATTACAACAGTGAGAGTGATTCTGTCTTTGCTTTGTTTTAGTAGTCTGTAGAGTTCCTGTGTATGGTTACTATTATAACATGGGTTTGCTTTCTTTTTTTTTTAACATGGGTTTGCTTTCTATTGGTGCTGTATGTGTCTCGACATGAGAGCTCAGGCCTCAAGGCTTGCAAGTGTTAAGGCCCTTCCTTTAAATCCTGAAAGTCAGGCCTCCCCAGTGGCGCAGCGGTTGAGCGCTGGGCTGCAAAGCTGCCTGCAGCCTCCAGCGCCTGTCGATCCCCCACCACCTGCGAGGGTCCCACATGGTGCGACAGACCTCTCCTGCTGTGCCCGCTGCTCCCCTAAGCAGTGTATTTCATCAGTCTGCCTGTTCCGCTCCCCACTCTGGCTCTGGTGAATTCTCTCACCTCCTGCGCTTCTGACTGTACCCAGTGCTTGTATAAATAAATAAATCTTTAAAAAAAAAAAAGTTAAAAAAATCCTGAAAGTCTTTAATTTTTTTTTTGTTGTTGGACCCTTTCCGGTGGCCGGGGAATGAACCAGCACTGCAGAGGCTGCGGGCAGCCCGGCAGCCCAGCACTCAACTGCTGCACCACCAGGGGAGGCCCTAAAATATTTTTTTTTGTTATACTTTCTCATGAGAGGCCTCTGGGAATTAAGGGTGTGCCCAGATGACAGCCAGCAGGGTATCAGGGACCTTAGTCTTGCAACCACAAGGAATTTAATTCTGCCAGCAACTGTAATGAGCTTAATTGCAGGTTAATCTCTCAGCATCTGGAAAGGAACCCAGCCCTGCCACACTTTAATTTTGGTCTGTGAGACCAAGAATAGATGACTAAGCTACCGAGATTTGTGACCTACAAAACTGTGAAATAATAAATTGGTATTGTTTAAAGCCTTAAATTTGTGGTAATTTGTTACAGCACCAATAGAAATGTTCTTCAACACAATATTTTTTTCTGTGAGTATCCAAGGGTTCTCCCAGTTTGCACTGATTATTATATACTCTTCCCACTGCTACCACTTTCCACAAACTACCCTGTCACCTCTTCCAGGGAATCTTGAGAATTGTATGTGAATTTTCAATCTGATAAATATAGTTCTTTTGACTAGCCCCACCAAATGTTGTGGCCTTTTAACATTAAGTTCCCCATTAGGTAAGATTGCATTCTCAAAATTTTCTTTAAAAAAACAATTTTATTGACTTACGGTTTACATATGGTAAAATGCACCCGTGGTCAGTGTACATTTTTATTTAGAAGTTTTGAAAAAGTTTTATATCCATGTAACAACCACTGCTATCAAGATAGGCATTCCCATTACCCCCCAAATTTCCTTGGACCCCATCCCAGTCAGTCTTCCCTCTCCTCCTTAACTCAGGCAACCACTGAGCTTGCTTTTTATCACTTAACAATTGATTTATCTCTTCTTGAGGTTCATACACATAATATTACATTTATCTGTTTCTACACACCTGCCTTTCTCTTCTTTTACTCGGTGTAATGTTTTAGAGATTGATTCATGTTGTCATGTATGTAAGCGGTTCATTCCTTTATTTTGTTGAGTAATTTTATCTTGTATGGACTTTATTACAGTTATCCTTTTTCTAGATTAAATGTACTGATCTCTAGAGTAGTATCTCTAGATTAAATGTACTGATATTTTGTTAAGGATTTTTGTGTTTATGTTCACAAGGGGTATTGGTCCCTAGGTTTTGTTTTTTTTTTTTTAATGTAGTACCATCATCTGGTTTTGGTATTGGGGTAATACAGGCCACAAAAATTGAGTAGGAAGTATTTGGGGGTATTTATTGCTATTTGTTGACCACCTGTTGGGCAGTACTTCCCCATGAGACCCAGAGATGCCCTTTAGAGAGTTTTTTAAAAGGTCCTGGGAAGATGCATAAACCCCTAGCACTGTTCTCAGGGTTTGTGGCTCAGCAGCAATTCCTTGTTCATGTTCAGGGTATGACACATCAGTAGGGCACAGAATCTCCCAAACCCTGAACTTCCAGAGAATTCGAACCACCCTCTTGAGTCTGGCCACTTCTCTTCCTTAGCATAAAGCAGTGTACTGCTCATTCTCTGGGATGACCCAGTGTTATCCTAAACCAACAATGCAGTTTATTTCTAAAAGTTGGAGAGAGGGAGAGGAAAGAAGGAAAGAAGAAACAGAAAGGTAGGATGCACAAACCTTTGAAAAAGCAGATCCAGGCCTTGCCTGAGAAAGCAGTGAGAAAGCAGGCACTCTAAATGCCCCATGTAAGTTCCCAGAAACAAAGTTTCAAGAAGAAATTTAGTGTTCTCCTTAAACCTTCTCTGTAAGGCAAACCAAGGAAAATTTAGCTTCATACACTTCTAGGAAGGGAATCTTACACATTGTATAATGTCCCTTCTCAGCCTTTTATCTTTTATAAATGTGGAGGCTGCCTCTCATCTTCATTCCTCAGAGATAGCTAACAGTGTTTGAAAACTACTATCTTAGGAGATTTTTGAGAGCCCCAGGCAAATAAAATTCCTGTTGACCTAGGCTGATTCTACAGAAATCCTGAGTTGGCAAGCAGATTAGATGTTCGAGTTCTGGCTAGCAAAATCAGGACAAGGAACACATTATGTTGACTTTCAGACAGGATTAAGTTTGCTGCATCATGCTATATAAACTTCCATAGTCTTCAAGTGTCTTTTTTGTTGATATTTTTGGCTAAATATTATTTCAAGAATAATCATCCTCAATATGTATTTTCTAATCTTTTTGGCATGAGTGAGTTTGTGTGGGTATAAATGCTATCTGTGTGCAATTATAGTAGTTAGTCATATTAAGGCACTAGTAGAGTATAGCATACACAATTTTGAGAGTCTGTTTCCCTGTGTTATTTGGGAAACTCACTATAGATTCCTAAAGGAACTGGAACAAGATGCCCAAACCATGGTCATTCAGAGACTCAGGGATATCAGTCTCCTGCCAGGAACTCCACTGCAAACCAGCCAACTATTGTAATTAGATGGGAAGCAGGACTGAGTATGCAGGAAAATAAGAGTTGGTTTGTTAGCAGAGTTGGACTTTGACCTTGAAGATAGCTGGATATTTGAATAAACCAGTTCCCAAGACTCAAGGACATATGATGATGTTAGGAAGCCATGTAATAGAGAACCAGGAAACTTGAACTTCAGGACAGAGGGAAGAATCAAGACAATGTTTATAAGAGTGGTAGTTTGAGTGAATAAAAAGGACATAAGATACAGAGGTAAATCACTTAGTTTGGGTCCCTTGCTTCTGCCACACCATAGTTTAGTTGCCTCGGGCCCTTTCATTACCCTCTCAGCTTTAGTCTCCTATTTATTTATAAAAAGAAAGAGAGGTTGTCTAGCTTTCAGGTCCTAAAAATGCATGTGAGGATATACTGTTCTTTATTTTTTGTTTGCTTATTATTTTTTTAATGTTCTTTATAATGTTAACAGCTGGTTTGAGATACTATAAGTAGAAACAAAGTGAATATTGTCTGTGCTTCAATTAGCAGTGGTCAGGCACAGCAGAACCTCAGAAAGGAGGCAAAAAACAATATTCATCCCTTCCAGACAAATATTCTCTCTCTTTAGAAGATTTAGTATTTTACTTAAGCACGTGGTGATTTTGTTAAAGGAAACTATAAGAGCCCTAACATTCCCAGACTTAAGCAAGTGCTACATAAATCTTAGGATTTTTTTTTAAATTTTACAACCAGTAAGGTAGGTCCTGTAAGTAGTTATATTGAGTATAAATATTGGAAATCCTTGGAGTTCACAGTGGTTTGTTTGATCAGCCTCCCAACTTTTAAGGAACCTCTCCTGTCTCCTGGGAGCTACTCCCTATCACAGTCTGATCTTGCCTCTCCACACACCACATCTCTCTGGTCGCAGGTGAGCAGACATCCCTGTACAATATGCTCACCACCCTCCCCCAGCTGCCTTCTCCTGGCTGGAAATCTCTTGAAACTAAGAAAGCATCACAGGAATCATTTTGGAGTACTTTTTGCTTCAGAGCTCAGAATTTTCTTGAGTGCCTTAGGAGGAGGAGTAGACTTAAGATTGAGAAAGAGAGAGCTGATGGCTTTCGGGGTGTTTGTTCATATTGTCCCATGGGTACTTGAACATGCTGACCTGCAGCTTCCCAAAGAAGTGCAGATGGAGATTGGTAGTCATCAGGGAGCAGGCTCTCCCCGAAGGTGTAGGACAGCTATAGTCACCCAAGGAGAATGGAGGAGTCTAGGAATAGACCCTTACGTGAAAGAGGAAGAGGAAAAGTCACCAAAAGATTATAAAAGATGATCAGGCTTGTAAGCCAGACTTGTGCCACTGCCCTTTACTCTCAGGAGACAGCCTGTGGCTCATTCATCTGCCCTCTGTCTGTTCTGCAAATCACCAGTTTTCGTTAATTTTTGTCTATGATGTCAACATTTCCAGGATGCATTTGTGTTTTGGATTGTCTAGTGCTCTGTCCATATGCCCCATTAATTCCTAACTGGGAGAGATAAAATATCTGGCCTTTCTGTTTGCCTCATTTAACATCCCTTCCATTCTGTTGAGATTGTTGAAGTTACCCATGAAACCTTTTGGAAGGGACCTGAGTGATTGGACAACAATGTCATAGGCCTGGAAGTTACTCTGGACCAAAAGAAATAGGTAAATATTGGAACCTACTTCTTGGTTTCTTGATTACAAATTTGTGATTGGGAAAAAAAAAAAAAAAGGCCCTCTTGCAACCATCTCCCTCTTGAAAGCTCACCAAGACTAAGGATAGAGTTAGATTCGATGCTCCTGAAGAGTTTCACACCTTCCTCCCAGTTCCCTGATACCAGAGCTGGACTCAAACATACAAAAATGTTGTTTTGGTTGGGTGAATATTTTTGTGTTTCCGTTTCATCAGTCACTAAAAATAAAAAGACATGGTTCCAGTATGAACAATATCCTTAGGCTTTACTATTTAAAACATAAATTTAGTTTTGCCATTCAATTAAAAAAAAAAAAGCAATAGTTGGGCCCAGTTCAAAATTTGTAAAATGAGGAGATTTTGCAGAACAGTGTGCTTTCAATCTCAAGCTATTTATCCTTAGCGTCTCCCTCAGAGACAAGTCAGGGAACATCTTCCTCTTTATTAGAAAGTCTTGTGAAAAATACAGTACTCATTACTCCTACTCTATTTTCCTCTGGGGAAAGGTGAATATCCCTGAATTTAGTAGCTCTAAGCAGGTCTTCCTGTTCTTGTCATGTCCTTTTTGTTTTGTTTGTTATCTGGCATGACTCTCGTGATCATATGGGGGGCTGTTTTACAGGCACATGGTTGCTGTTTCTTTTTCTGCATGATGTTTCAGGTCAGAACCTATGTAGTAATTCCCGAGACTGCTGCCCTCGACAGAACAATAGTGACGAGGTTAATGAGGTGTCAGAAGATGGCAAAACCAGCTCCAGTGTTATGCTTTCCAACTTTTTAATTAGGAGTACTGATGAATGGCTTGCCTGTAAAATATTCTTTCACTGGGTGACACCCCTGCCCACAAGGAGAGGTGAGGAAGTACATGATGAGATAGAGCAGGGCAGTCTGTCTCATGCTGCTTTCTCCCAAGTTTGTCAGGCTCACATCCAGGGCCTGTAGCTGCCTGTCGTTACCATAAATAATGTCCCAGGGGCTTCCAGAGCCTTCCAAAGGCCAGAGCTGCCAGTGCAGCATGAATTACCACGGAAACATGAGAATAGCTTAACATTTTTTTCTCCCAGTAGACAATTGGTTTGGATCCAGAGTTTCCCACAGTCTTTTTTTTTGCATGTTTATTAGATGGAGACTTCAATTTAGGCTCTTGTGAGACTGGTTACTTCCAGGTACTCCAGGCATGAACCCATAAGGTTTTCTGGTGCTTGTTATCAAGCAACCTGGGAGACTCTCATTGCAAGAACACAAATTTTGCCAAGTTTGTCCCTTAGAGAAGCACTCTGAGTGTTTACCTCACTGTGTTGTGATGTGTGTTGTAATAATTTCCAGGATCCTGTGGACATTATCCCTGGGACACAGTCACATTCCTTTTCCCCAGGTGAATAAAGTTTTGTCCAGTAAAGCCTTCAAGGCTGGGAAGATAAATTAATTTATCTGTGTAATTATGTGTAGATGGATGGAGTACAGGGAAAAGAATTCCCTCTAGGAATAAAAATATGGATGCTTCATTTTAATTTAAAAAAAACAAACAAACATGTTTCTAGACTGTGATCTTTGCATAATTTAAAAGGTAGAGAAATCCCTGGGAAGTATAGGGGGCTCGAGAGAGGAAGAAGTTATCAGTGTTATAAGAACAGTGATAGCAGCTAGTGCAGTTGCCTCTTCTAGTTCACTTTGTTGTTAACTTGGCTTTTAAAAACTTTGGTGAGTAGTTCTGATTTTTTAACATATGTCCAGATTCATGTCACCATTGCCACAGTTAGAAGTTTCATCACCCCCCAAAGCTCCCTTATCTGTCTCTTTATAAGCACATTCTTCCCTGCACCTCCTATCCCTGCCAACTACAGATGTGTTCTCTATCTCTGTAGTTTTGTCTTTTTGAGAATATAATATAAATGGATTCGTACATGTCATTTTTGGAGAATGACTTTTTTTCACTTAACACAATGTCCTTGGGATTAATCCAAGTTATGTGTATCAAGAGTTTGTTCCATTTTATTATACTTATGGTTGTATACCACAGTTTTTTTTAGCCATGTACACATGTAAGGATATTTGGGTTGTTTCCAGTGATTTGAGACCATCATTTGAAAAAATTGTTACAGAAATATATAACAAAAATTTTGTCAGTTCAACAATTTTAAGTGTACACTTCTATTGTATTAATTACATTTATAAGTTTTGCAAGGACAACTATCAGTTTTCAAAACATTTTTGTCACTCTACACAGAGACCATTTCCCATTAAGTAACGACTTTGCATTCCCTCTAGCCTCTGATAACCTGCATTGTACTTTCTGTCTCCCTGAATTTACCTATTATGCATAGCACACACAAATAGAATTGTGCAATACTTGTTGTTTTGTAGCTGGCTGATTTCAGTTAGTGTAATGTTTTCAAGGTTCATCAATGTTGTATCATAGTCTTTTGTATTACAGTGTGAATAGTTTGTCCCTTTTTATGGCTGAATTATACTCCAGCACCCACATTTTGTTTATCCATTCATCTGTTGATCAAAACTTGTTTGCTTCTGCCTTTTGGCTATCATGAATAACACTGCCATGTACGCGGGTATACAAGTATCTGTTTGATTCTCTGCTTTTGATACTTTTGCCACCCCACTTTTTAATTCAAAATGCTTGGGGACAGGGGTGTTTATGGGATTTCTAGTTTCTCAGAATATGATGTTTTGTCTGAAGCTAGTCATTGTTCTTTGTACTTAATATTTGACCCCATCAGTGTAGCTGTCCTGTGTGTGTGCACCTTTCTTAGGACATAGAAGAATAACTTGTTTGGATGTAAGAGGTCTTTGATAAGTATTTCACATGATCTACTTTATCTGACCTTTGCCATGTTTTACCACAGTTAGGAAAGGACCTACGGATTGGGGCAAAAAGTTCCAAATGAGAAATAACTGTCTTACTCTGAGTGATCTGCTTTTATTTGTGGGGTATATCTTAACCTAATTAGATTCAGATAACTCAGCTAATTCTCCATCTAGAGTAAGTGGCAATAGGGTAACTATAAGAAATGTAGGGAATAGATTATGATTATCTTCAAGAATGTGCCTTTGGAACCAAGATCTTAATAGATTTTTCTTAATTAAGAGATATCTATAATTTATTTTTAAGTAACTGCATTTGTATATAGTAGGGGCTAAAGTGATTTTAAAATAGTTGTATTTTAAACACTTTACAGACTAGTGGACATCATTAAATATCCTGTAGGCTCTGAGGTTAAGAGAGGGGGCAGGGAGGGAAAGGGACATGGGAATACAGGAGATGCTGATAGGGAAAAATGGTTATGTTCTGTCTGTTCAAAACCAAAACAAACCCTAAGAGATTTTATTGTAGAATTGAGGCTACCAAAGGGGGAGGTGGAATATGGGAAGCAAAAGGGGGAGGGGAACCAATGGACTATGGTGGAGGATTATTGGCGCTTTGATGGTGGGTGGGGTATGATAACATCCATCTGAAGAGGTGTGAATCTGCACTTCTAACTCATATACAGTGTTGTAAATGTTAATTCAATAACAAAAAATAGACTAAAAAAGTATTTTTAAGCTGTAAAAAGTTTTCACTTTCAGAGTTTCTAGCTTGTTAAATTTCCCTTGATAAACATCAAAGAGATTGTTCATCTCAGCCTTTCTTATCATAAATTACCATCCCATAAAAGCTAAAATAACAAGGTTTTGTTCTGTACATCTGGGTTTGCTCTCTTGGTAGACTGAATATATAGTGCTTTGGGTTTTTTGAAACAGTATTGTAAACACTCTTGCACCTAAAGCTTGAATATATAGTGCTTTGGGTTTTTTGAAACAGTATTGTAAACACTCTTGCACCTAAAGCTTGACGAACTCTCCCTTTAACGGGCCCCCTTAACAGCTTGACTCCACATTTCAGATTTTCGCCAGTGGAGTGACCTTTTTGGCTTAAACCCATTCATTTCCATGGAACTGTTAATTCTAGAGTGGTGTGTGTGTGTGTTTTCATTCATGGTGGACATTTAAAAAGTACCGATCACCAACAGGTCTATGGAAAAATGTTCATCACTACTGATCATCAGAGAAATGCAAATCAAAACCATGGTGAGATACCATCTTATACCTGTGAGAATGGCCTATAATGAAAAGACTAGAAACAACAAGTATTGGTGAGGATGTGGAGAAAAAAGGAGCTCTCATAACCTGTTGATGAGAATGCAGACTCCTCTCACACCTATGGAAGACAGTACAGAGGTTACTGAAAATATTAAAAATAGATATACCATTTTATCCAGCAATTCCACTCATAGGTGTCTACCCAAAAAATGCAAAACACTTATTTGAAGGGACATATGCATACCTGTGTTCATTGCAGGACTATTTACCATAGTCAAGTTATGGAAACCACCCAAGTAACCCAAGGACATATGAGAGGATTAAGATGGTACATATATATACACAAAGGAAAACCACACAGCTGTAAAAAATGAACTCTTGCCATTTGTGGAAACATGGGTGGAACTAGAGGGGGTAATACCAAGTGAAATGTCAGAAGAAGAAAGACAAATACTATATAATAAGTAAAATTATGTGTGGAATATAGAGAAACAAAACAAAGAGTCAGACAAAAACATACCCTGAAAATACCTCAGTGTATTACACTACCCTCAGTGTAGTATTGAGGCTACCAGAGGGTTAAGGGTTAAGGGGAAAATCGAGAATAAAGTGTGGAGAGGGCCTAATGAACGAAGTTGAGGACTAAGAGTGCCTTGGTGGTTGGTGTGATAACGTACATCTGAAAACGTTTGATCCTATTCCTTTGCATAATTTCAGTGTCCTAAATCATTGTTACCTCACTATTAAAAAATAGTGGAATAGAAGTATAAAGTTTAGGATCAAAAAAGACAAATCATGACAATAATAAGTTATAGAGTCCTATTTATATGTTGGGCATTGAGATAAGTACATTTCTTTTGTTGCATTTGTCTTCATAACGTCTCTTTTTGAGCAAGTATTTATTTTCATTTAACAAAGGAGGGGTAAAGGCTTAAAGAAGTTACAGTGGCATTTTAACCAAGGCAGTATGACTCTAGATCAATCACTCTGGACCTCCCTTGGTGAAACAAGAAACACACAACTACATCTTTCTGCTTTTTAGCATAATTATAGTCATGGAATCTCAGCAAAATAGTGTCATCTGTCACATTTACATCAATATTTAGGATATTATTTGCTTTTTAATTTTGTTTTCAATTTCCTTTTTTAAAAAAGATTTATTTATTTATATATTTTTAAATTAATTAATTATTTATTATTTACACAGGCACTGGGTACAGTCAGAAGCGCGGGAGGGTGAGAGAATTCACCAGAGCCAGAGTGGGGAGCAGAACAGGCAGAAGGACCAAAGTACACTGCCAAGGGGAGCAGCGGGTGGCAGAAGAGGTCTGCGTGCCTTGTGGGACCCTCCTCCTGTGGCCGGGGAGCAGCCGGGGATCGAACCTGCGCTGCAGAGGCTGTGGGCAGCTTCGCAACCCAGCGCTCAACCGCTGCGCCACCGGGGAGGCCCTTATTTATTTATTTATACAAAAATGGGGTACAGGCCAGATGTGCGGGAGGGTGAGAGGATTCACCAGAGACAGAGCAGGAAACAGAACAGGCAGACTGATGAAACACTGCTGAGGGGAGCAGAGGGCAAGACAGGCGAGGTCTGCTCGCCATGTGGGACCCTCGCCGGCCAGCCATCAAACCGGCACTGCAGAGGCTGTGGACAGCTTCACAGCGTGGCGCTCAAACACCTGCACCACCAGGGGAGGCCCTGTTTTTAATTTCTTTATAAGCATTTCTTATATATGGAATATATATGACACATATGATGTGTGTATGTATATGTGTGTGTGTGTATATATATATATATAAATAACCTAAATAGTTATGTAAGACTGTAAGCATAAGCATTTTTATCTAGTTTTATTTATTTGTGTGTATTTAAGTAATATAATAAAAATGTCTTAGGTCAACACTGGCAGTACACACTATTAAGTCATTAACACCCTTAACACATTAACACTGTTTACTTTAAATAAAATCCCTTAAGAGTTTCAGAGACTGGACATATTTTGATGGAATAGGAATGAAGAGGTAATAAGGAGGTTCAAAACAGAAGGGGCTGTTTAGAAATGACTGCAGTATGTTACAAGGTACAATGGATGGGATTGACATTGATTTTTCTTTCAGTGCTTTAAAGACCACATCCTCTTTTCTCTTCATCTCTTGTGTTGAAAAATCTACTATGAAGGTAAATGCTACTTTTTAAGCATTGTTCCTTCCAGTTGTGTTTATATGATAGTCTTTGGCATTCTGCAATCTCACAATTGTCTGTTAAGATGTGGATATAGTTTTATTTATACTGCATAGGATTCCATATCCCATATGGATTCATGTCTTTCATCAAAACTGGAAAATTCTCAGTGAAAATCTGTCCATATAACATCTGTCAACATTTCCACTCTTCTCTTTCACAATATCTCCTCCTCTTTTTCTATTTTCTGTGCCTCTTGATTGCTTATTACCTCACTCTGTCACATTCTGGGTTTTTTTTTTAATTTCGTTTTCTGTTTATTCATATTCTCTATTCAGATATGTTTAACATAAACTTTAACCCATCCATTAGGATTTTTTAATGGAAGGGAGAGGTATAGTTCATCATTTACATTTAAACAACTTTATTGAGAGTTTATGTATAATAAGGCACACCCATTTAAATTATGCATTTAGATGAGTTTTCATGTATGTATACACCATGAAACAACTTCCACAGTTAAAATACAGACGTTCCACATGCCCTTAATGTTTATGGAAGTTTTAAACAACAATTTTTTCAAAAAATTTTCCCTGGTCCTCTCTCCTCTTCCCTTGGAATTTCTTTTTCTTCCCCCCCCCCAAAGATTATTCATGCATACAAGAGCTGGGGCACAGTCCAGATGTGTGGGGGGTGAGAGGATTCACCAGAAACAGAGTGGGGAACAGAACAGGCAGACTGACTGAAATATACTGCTGAGGGGAGCATTGGGAGAGTCAGGAGAGGTCTGCTGCACCATGTGGGTAGCTCCCTGGCTAGGGATCGAACTTGTGCTGCAGTGGCTGCAGATAGCTTCATAGGTTGCGTCTTAACCCCTTGTGCCACCAGGGAGGCCCCCTTTTGAATTTCAGTTATAATCTTTTCTCTTTCTGTTGTTTGGTTTAGGTACTTCCAATGCTCTATCTTTAAGCTCACTGATTCTTTCTTCTGCCATCACCAGTATGTGGCTGAGTTTATCTAGTGACCTTTTAAATTTTCAGTTTTGTACTTTTAGCTCTAGAATTTCCATGTGTATATATTTTTTAATGTCTCTATTTCTCTATTGGGATACCATATTTACCTTTAATTCTTTGAACATTTTTATAACTGTTTTAAAGTTTTTATCTCCTAAATTCAACATCTGGAGCCACTCAGAGTCAGCTTCTGTTGGCTCCCTTTCTACTAAGTATAGAGCATACTTTAATGTTCCTTTCTATTTAATAATTTCTGGTTGAAAATTGGGTTTTGTAGATAATGAATTATGGCAACTATAGATTTTTTTTATTCTGAGTTTTTGTTTATTTTTGCTCTGTTAGGTAATTAACTTGTCTGGACTCCAAATGCAAATTATATCACCCTATGATATGTAGCAACTACTGTTTCTCATCTTATGACTTCCCAGGGCTACATTTTTTTTTACTTGATCCTTTGTTCTTCCTTGTTTCTTTGTAAATGGTGGTTAGGTAAGTATTTCAACAGAGATGAGGGTCATTCTTTTGATTTTCTTGTTTCTAGATGTTCCATTCTCCCTAATTTCTCACTATTTGGCTGGTCTTGGGCTTTGTCTAACATTTCAAGCCTTTAAGAATCAACTTTCTGGCACCTGACTTGTACGCTAGTGGGAAGTTCATTTAGTTGGAAAAAAAGACAGCAAATTTACAGATAGGGTTACATATAGCTCTATTATTCAAGAGCAGATTTCTTTCTGGTTTCTGTCTACTTTTCAGCAGGCCCCTTACATACATGCATAGTTTAGTTTTTGGCAGGGATTTGAGTAGAGTTTATGCTCAGAGTTTTATACTCCTTCTGTGGTTTTTCTGCTGTCAGTACTTTTCCTGTAGATTTCTAACTATGTTTTCACCCTTGAACAATGATCTCTGGCACCTTTGCTGGTAAGGCTGTGGTTTTCCACTGCCTTTTTTATTTATTTATTTATTTATTTATTTATTTAACAATGATAACTGTAAAGGTTGGAAATGCCCCTCAGACCAAGAAGACATAAACTCTCAATTCTTATCCCTTTCCTTTAGCAGTTCTTTTTTCATTTTATACTCTCCTCTGCCTCTGTCTGTTTTTGAACTCTCTCCAGGGTCTTTAAATAGTTGTTCTTTAAAAGGTTTTTTAATCTTGTTTTTATCAACATTATTTATGCAGGGTTTCATGACCATTTCATAAAAGTAGTTCACCCATTAGGTTTTTCATTTTAATATCTTCATTTTTTGTTTGAAGTTCTATTGGATTCCTTTTGGAATTAAATCTGCCTAATGTTCATGATAGTCTTTTTATTTCTCACATTATAAGTCTCTTTTGAAAAAATCTATGTGATCACCTTAAATATACTTATTTTGTAGTCTATATCCAGTTCATATCAATAATCCTAGTATCTGAATTTCTTGGGTATTCAGCAAATGCCTTTTGTTTCTGCTGACACTCCCATTCAACTTTTTATAAGTTATTTTTGGATTATGAGTCGTGATTGGTAATGCATTAAGCATGGAAAAACTGCATCCTGATTTGGGGGTTTGCATTTGCAGAGAGACTTTTGTTTCCTTTTACCTGGTGTCCAAAGACTAATATGGGATGTTGTTTTCTATTTATTTCTAAGACTAGGAGTTCTTAGGCCAGGCAGATAGTATAAATTTGTAACCCAAATCTACCTGAGGATAGGCATATAATTATAAATTCTTAGAGGGAGAACTTTATTCCTCGTGTTACAGAGCTAAAGGCAGTCACATCCTTGGGTCAGTAGATAGACTTTTTTCTTTTCTTTCCTTGATTCATCCCTTCACTGACAGTACAGCTCTTCAAAACTCCTGATTAGCAGAACTCTTTTTTTAAAAAGATTTATGTATGTATGTATGTATTTATGTATGTATGTATGTATTTATTTATACAAGCACTGGGTACAGTCAGAAGCGCGGGAGGGTGAGAGAATTCACCAGAGCCAGAGGGGAGAGCAGAGCAGGCAGACTGATGAAGTACACTGCTGAGGGGAGCAGCGGGCAGCAGGAGAGGTCTGCGTGCCTTGTGGGATCCCCACCCAGCAGCCGATGATTGAACCGCTGCTGCAGAGGCTGCGGGCAGCTTCGCAACCCAGCACTCAACCGCTGCACCACCAGGGAGGCCCAGCAGAACTCTTAATGGTAGCTTTTTCCCCCTAGATTCAGCTCAAGAGCTAGTCTCCTATGCCCCTTCCCTCTCAGACTTTTAAGGATCTTATTTGCTTGATTACTGTGTGAGGTGAGATGGAAACTAATGCTGCCAGTTCCCATTTACTGTTTTGATGTTTCACTTTCTTCTTTTACTAGACTTTCTACTATGGGAAACTTTGAATAAAAAGTAAAAAGAAGAATACAATAAACACCCATATTGTTAGTTGTTTATTAGTTGTCAACATTTTATTATTTACTTATACTTACTAATATTTTGTCATATTTGCTTTATTTGTGTATATAATCACTATAAATTATATATATATATCTCATTACATTTTAACACTAAATAGTTTAGCACTCATCTAAAAAAATAAATAAACTTTCTGATACAAAATTACTATTCTCATACCTAACAAATTGTGTTAGTTAGGCTTCTCCAGAGAAATAGAAGAGATGCAAAATAGGGCATTGTAAATAAAAAGAACTGAATAAAAGGAAAGGAGAAAATTATTTGAGGAATTTTATTAAAAACTTCCCTAGAACCAATGTCATGCATTATTAGATTGAATGGTGCCCACCACAAACCAACACAGTCAATGAAAAGATCCGTACAAAGGCACATTATTATAAAATTTCAATCATTGGAGGCAGATATTGAAAAGTTCCAGAGAGGAAAAGAGGTAACATTCAGTTAATCAGGAATCAGAATTGTGTCATACTTCTTCACATCAACACTGCAAGCTCAGAGGATAAAAGAGCAACACCTTCATGTTCCTAAGGGAGTGTAGTTTCCAACTGAGACTTCCATACCCAGCTAATTGTCAATGAAGTGTAAGATTAGCATGAATGAAGGCATGATGACCTTTTAAAAAGTAACTTTCCATATACCACTTATAAAAAAGCTGCTGGAGAAGGTAGCTTTTTTCAAATTGGGGGGCTAAATAAAGAAAAAAAAATTGCATATCATCCTGGAAAAATATATCTCAAGTAGGAGAGAGGCATAATGAATCCTCAGGAAAATAGTAGAGGTAAGCCACAGATTATCACTCTGCAGAGAGCCCTAAGAGAAGCCTCACAGATTAGAGAGGTCCAGGAGGGACATCTAATGAAAAACTAAATTGATACATGATGTGGTTGAGAGACTTTTTAAAGTTTGTCAGAATCTTTGGCGCTGAACTAGTGATGAGTAAGTTGAAAATAGAGGAAATAAAAACCAGATAATTGCAGAAGAAAATGCATGTAGTCATTTGTGTGGCTTATATGTAACTCATAATTACATAGTTTTACTAATGTGAACATTGAAAGTTGAAATATCCAGTGATGTACTATGACTACCAGGAGTATGGGAAGGGGCCCTGGGAGAGGTGGAGTTCAAGTATGTAACTGATTGGTAGATAGGATAACAAGCTAAATCTTTATCTTCCACAGAATGAAACCATCTGCTCAAATAGATAGTACTGTTTACTGCTGAAGAAAAGTCAAGAAACAAAATATCAACCTGTTGTTGAGAAATACAAAGTTAAGATTTTTTTTAAAAGATTCATTCATTCATTCATTCATTCATTCATTTATACAAGCACTGGGTACAGTCAGAAGCGTGGGAGGGTGAGAGAATTCACCAGAGCCAGAGCGGGGAACAGAATAGGCAGACGGACAAAATACACTGCTGAGGGGAGCAGCGGGCATGGCAGGAGAGGTCTGTGTGCCATGTGGGACCCTCACCACTGGCCGGGGATCAAACCGGCGCTGCAGAGGCTGCAGGCAGCTTTGCAGCCCAGTGCTCAACTGCTGCGCCACCAGGGGAGGTTTCAAAGTTAAGTATTAAGAGAAATGTCTAGAGGAAATGGAAGTGGTTGCCTCTGGAGAGTAAGAACCAGGAATTTGAAGGGAAGGGGACTGCTTTTTTGTGTATAAACAATGTAATATTATTATAACTTTTAAAACTGTGTACTTACATTAGTTTGATAAAAAATTAAATAAAATTAAAAATTCATTAATTTCAGAAATTTAAATATTGTCTGTAACTAGATTAACTTTGATATATATCACGATGCAGGGTATTCCACCTGCTAAATTTTTACTGTCCAATGCAGTACCAACTAGCCATACATGACTATTGAAATTAGTAAAAATTGGGCCTCCCCGGTGGCGCAGCGGTTGAGCGCTGGGCTGCGAAGCTGCGCGCAGCTTCTGTGACGCCGGTTCGATCCCCGGCTGCTCCCCGGCCACCACAGGAGGGTCCCGCATGGGGCGCAGACCTCTCCTGCCGCCCGCTGCTCCCCTCAGCAGTGTACTTCGGTCCTTCTGCCTGCTCTGATCCCCGCTCTGGCTCTGGTGAATTCTCTCACCCTCCCGCGCTTCTGACTGTACCCAGTGCTTGTATAAACAAAAAAACAAACAAACAAATAAATAAAAACATGTCTCTAAAAAAAAAAAAAAAAGAAATTAGTAAAAATTATATAAAGTTCAAATTTTAATTCTTCAGTTACTAGTCACATTTCCAAGTGTGCAATAGCTGCATGTGGCTAGTGGCTACTGTATTGGATAGCACTATCCAAAATAATTCTCAGATTCATCCCTTCTTTACAGCTTTTTACCCTTTTCTCTGAGACAGTGCAGAGTAGTGATTGAAGTTATTGGCTCTGGTGTCAAGTGTATATGAGCGCAAGTGTGGTTTTCATCACCCACTAGCTATGTGACTTTGGGAAATTTATTTATCCTTGTGGTGCTTCATTTTCCCCATCTGTAAAATAGGGAAGATAATAATAGCATCATTACCTCCTAGAAATTGTAAGGAAAAACTGTGATAGTGCATTTAATCATTATCGCCATACTTGGCCCTTGGTAATCATTCACTAAAGGTTACCTGCTGCAACTAGTGTCATTATCATAGTCATCATGCCCCTGTGCATATCCTTTCTGACACACACACAGCCCTGAGGGACAGTTCCCACCTCAAGGCCTGCCTCTCTATTTCCTTCCCCTAGTACTTCCTTGGGTGTTACAGGAGTATGTTTACTTTTGGGCCAGAGCAACCCACAAGAGCTGGGATTTATATGACCAGTGGAAGCCCTCAACTGGAGAACGATGACACTTTCCTTGTTGGGAGGTTCTGAGGTATCTTTTCCATAAATCTTCAGAGTACCCCCATGGTGGAATTGTTCAGTCATGTATCCTTTATAGGCTCTTTTCCCATCCTTGTTTCATTTTCCCCCTCACTTGAGTTTCTTGGGATCTCCTTCCAGCCAACACCCATGTCATGGTTTCAGACTCTGTTTTGATCTAAGGTCATCACTATCACCTCTCTCCTCTTTCATCAATTCAGGTTATCCCTTATCTTAAGATCAAACTTATGGTAGTCTCTTGAATGTTTTTCTTATCTTTTTTCACACCACAGGGGAGTTATCTCAGTTTAATATCAATGTGGAGTTACTGCTTATCTGCTTAAAATCTCCATTGGTTCCTCTTTACCCACAGGTACAGTTTAAGTTTGGTTTTTCAATAAATAACCTTACAAATTTACCAGACTCTACCTGATCAGCTTCACAAACTCTGTCTAATTATGCTGCCCACCATCCTCTAAACACGCCATTCTCATTTGCAGTTCTTTTTTTTTTTTTTTTTAAAAGATTTATTTTTATTTATTTATACATGCACTGGGTACAGTCAGAAGCGCGGGAGGGTGAGAGAATTCACCAGAGCCAGAGCGGGGAGCAGAGCAGGCAGAAGGACCGAAGTACACTGCTGAGGGGAGCAGCGGGCGGCAGGAGAGGTCTGCACGCCATGTGGGACCCTCCTCCAGTGGCCGGGGAGCAGCCAGGGATCGAACCAGCGCTGCAGAGGCTGCGGGCAGCTTCGCAACCCAGCGCTCAACAGCTGCGCCACAGGGGAGGCCCTCATTTGCAGTTCTATGCACATGCTCCTAACACATGTGCTTGGGGGACTAACACAAGCTTTCTCCTCTGATTGAAGTAATAATGGTAACAGTAAGTTAATATTTATTGACCGCTTACCCTGTGCCAAGAAATGTTCTTCACAGGTCAGTTCACTCTGCATTAATTAGTTTATTTAACCCTTGCAATAACCTTATGAAGAAAGTCTTACTGTTCTCCCTGTATTAGAGAAGTGGACACCAAAACTTTGGGAAGTCACATACTAAATTGTTTAGCTGGGTATCTCTAAGCTTGTGCTCTGTACTTGGCAGGAAAATGATGCATACTCATCTAGTTAACTTAAAAGAAATCAACTTGACTTGCTCAGGAAATCAAGGGGTAGAAGGTAGAAGAGAAAATAATTGCCGGTCAGTCTATTCTGTGCATATTTGTTCCCAGGGAAATGAAGGGCAGGCAGGGGTCTACTGTTACCCCAGTTTTCTGGTCTAATCTTACCTGGGAGCATTTCACTGGCTGAGTATGATTATAGTGCCCTGTTCACAATGTTCATGTGACAGAGTCCCCCAAGCGCATGCCAGTCACTTGCTTAGAGATGATTATGTCCATCTCCACACAGATTTTCAGGGCTGACTTTGACCGTGTGTGAGTCCCCTTTACAAACTGACTCTGGAGTACCTAATCCAGGAGAGGGGTGAGACACAGACATCGTGATTTGCTGCCCCCCTCCCCAGTTTTCCACCTGGTAGACACCTGCTCATCAATTCTGACACAGGTCCTAACCCCTGAGAGGAACTTGTCCTTCCACCTTTGCTCCTAGAGCACCCTTTCTGTCTTTCTGTTAGCGCTCTTCTGTGCTGCATTTAGAATGATTTATGTGCCACAGTTCCCTGCTAAATTGTGGAAGCCTCACTAGAGCCCTTTTCCTTTTTTTTTTTTTTTAGATTTATTTATGCATACAAGGGCAGGGGTACAGGCCAGAGGTGCAGGGGGTGAGAGGATTCACCAGAGACTGAGTGGGGAACAGAACAGAACAGGCAGATTGACTGAAGTATTGAGTGCTGAGGGGAGCAGCAGGCAAGTCAGGAGAGGTCTGCTGTGCAATGTGGGTTGTTCCCTGGCCAGCCGAGGGATCGAACTTGTGCTGCAGAGGCTGCAGATAGTTTCATAGGTTTCTTCTTTTTTTTTTTAATATTTTATTTTATACAATTCTTACATCATTTTTCATTTTTGCACAATGTATGCATGTTCATTTTGGTTATATTCCTCGTACAATTGTACCCCCCCCTTATTTTGACCCTAGCCCTTCTTCTCCCCACCTACCCCCCTCGGTTAGTGTATCTCTGGTTTATAGTTGCTTGTTGATTTTGATTTTTACTTTGTATTAATTAGTCTTTTTCCTGGTCCCTTATTTAGGTTTTCTAAATTCCTGCTACGAGTGAGACCATCCGTTATTTTTCTTTTTCTTCTTTTTCTTTCTGACTACATCAAATTAAAGAGCTTCTGCACAGCAAAAGAAACAATAACCAAAACAAAGAGAAACCCCACTGACTTTCACTGAGCATGATCCCTTCTAGCTCCATCCATGTTGCTGCAAACTGCATGTGTTTATCTTTTTTGATTGCTGAGTAATATTCCATGGTGTATATGTACCACATCTTCTTGATCCAGTCATCTGTTTTTGGGCATTTGGGTTGTTTCCATACCTTAGCTATTATCAGTTGTGCTGCTATAAACATAGGGATGCAGGTGCCCTTTGGAATTAATGTTTCTGTGTCCTTTGGGTAAATACCTAGGAGTGGAATTGCTGGATCATATGGAAGCTCTATCTTTAGTAGGTCAAGAAATCTCTACACAGCTCTCCATAGTTGTTGGACCAGTTTGTACTCCCACCAGCAATGCAGGAGAATTCCTTTTTCTCCACAGCCTCGCCATCAAAACTGCATGGTATTGGAACAAGAACAGACACATGGCCCAATGGAGCCGAACAGAAAACCCAGAAATAAACCCACAGATTTATGGTCAACTAATCTTTGACAAAGGAGCAAAGAATATGCACTGGAGCAAAGAAAGTTTGTTCAATGAATGGTGCTGGGAAAACTGGGTTGCTACATGCAAAAGAATGAAGCTTGACTTCTACCTCACACCATGCACAAAAGCCAACTCAAACTGGATTAAAGAACTAGACATAAGACCTGAAACCATAAAATACATAAAAGAAAGTAAAGGCGAAACACTACATGACATGCACCTCAAAGACATCTTTACAGACACATCACCCAAAGCAGTGATAGTGAAGGCAAAGATAAACAGCTGGGACTACATCAAATTAAAGAGCTTCTGCACAGCAAAAGGGACAATAACCAAAACAAAGAGAAACCCCACCTACTGGGAGAACATTTTTGCACACAACACTAATGCTAAAGGACTCATCACAAAAATCTAAAGAACTCATGAGACTCAACAAAAACAAAGAAAATAATCCAGTCAAAAAATGGGCAGAAGAGGGCCTCCCGGGTGGCGCAGTGGTTGAGCGCTGGGTTGTGAAGCTGCCCGCAGCCTCTGCAGCTCCGGTTGGATCCCCAGCTGCTCCCTGGCCACCGGAGGAGGGTCCCACATGGCGCGCAGACCTCTCCTGCTGCCCGCTGCTCCCCTCAGCAGTGTACTTTGGTCCTTCTGCCTGCTCTGCTTTCTGCTCTGGCTCTGGTGAATTCTCTCACCCTCCCGCGCTTCTGACTGTACCCAGTGCTTGTATAAAGAAATAAAAATAAATCTTTAAAAAAAAAAATGGGCAGAAGAGCTAAAAAGAAACTTCTCCAAAGAGGAAATGCAAATGGCCAACAGGCATATGAAAAAATGTTCAACATCACTTGTAATCAGGGAAATTCAAATCAAAACTACAATGAGATACCATCTTACACCAGTGAGAATGGCATGTATTAAAAAAACTAGCATAGGTTGCTTCTTAACCCCTTGTGCCACCAGGGATGCCCTAGAGCCCTTTTCTTTCTTCATTCTACGTGGTTCTCCATAGCAGGGATTCAGGAACTATCTTCTTTATCTGGTTGTCAGGAAGGTAGTTCTCTGTGCTTTCAAGAAAATGGAATGAGATAAATTCAGAGTGGTTATTATACAGAAGCAGTGAAGTTTTCTCCAGACTCTGGGGGTACTGAAAATAATCCTTCTCTATTCAAGTTCTGTCTCTTTGATTGCTTTGTTCTCTCTATGGGGTCACTATTTGATCATAAGTCCTTAAGAAGCCAGTATCTGAGTGATAATGTGGTCAGTTGAGTTTTCCTCATTAGATATGTGTAAACATGTTTATGTTATCTATTTTCATACCCAGATTAAGATATCGCCAGCCAGTCAAATCCCCCAAACCCTAAAACTGGCATCGTTTCTGAAGAGTTTGCAAGTTGCCTTTCTGTTTTTCTGTCTTGTGAAGGATGTGGTTTTTGGTTGTGCGATTCTTTTTAAGCCGCTTCATTTGTTTTTGGACTGATTAATAGCATAGCTTCCCAAACTTGGACAGAAATGTCAAATTCAGAATCTCTGGAAGCACAGCAATAAGAAGCTAATTTGTTCATGTTTTCCATATGAATGAGACTGAAATACACAATCACTGCTTCCTTGTTCTATCTCTTACCCTTGACGATGCTGGCAAACTTACTTTTCCTTTTGGATGTAAGGGAATTTGTTGGGAACAAAAAATATTTGTCTATACTCCACCTGCTGGATGGAATGACTAAAAACCTTAGGGCAAAATCAAAATATTTAGCAAATATAACCTCAGTCCCCGAAGTTTCAAGTCTGGAATATATTTCACAGAATCTCAAATTTGAACCCAGGCCAGAAACATGCATGTTGATTCTGATTATTTGTGTCCTTTGGCTGAGTGGAGAAGTGTTGTAATTCAGTTGTGTGGAAAGAGAAAGAATGATTATGTTTATACTGCTTCCACTTGATTATCTACAAATGTGGGGGAATAGAGTCTCCCTAACTTCCCTCTTCTGTCTCTGACTTCTACCTTGCTGGCTGACCTCAGTTCATATACCATGCCACTTGCCTCTTGCTCTCATTTGAATTCACTGTGTTGTGCTCCCTCATGCCACAGGACCTTAGAGCGTGGTACTTCCAATTCGTATAGCTTAGGAACAGTGGATTTACTTACATGCTGCTGCCTTTCTCTGGAGTGTTTTTTATAACTCAGGTTCTGTGTCTTTCTACATAGTGTCTTTCTTCAGATACTGGCCTCAGGGAAGGTCTTGAGTAAGCTAAACTCCTCCCCTATTATATATTCCGAGTACTCTGAATACTTCTCTGTTGTGAGGACCTGGTTGCACTTGCAATTTTACATTGCTCTATGTGATCTTTTGTGGAAATTGTGTATATGTGTGTGGGAGAGATGATATGTAGGTGTTCAATTTTTAGTTTTAAAGTTATATGTTTATTTTAATATATATTAGGAAAAATACTATATAACTGATCTATTATTATAGCTTATCCTTTTATGATCATTTTTGATTACGTTGGGCCTAAAGGAGATGAAACTGTAAATCCACTTTTCAGGAGTCATATGAATTAGAAGTACCATGAACTAGCAGTAGGCATATGTGCACAGATTTTGGAAGCATTATGCAAGTGACTGAAATTCGGGAAGTAGTATGCTCTGAGGTTTCCCCTCACTAGAGGGTAAGCTCCAGGAAAGAGCTATTTTTGTACACATTGTGCCCACTAGACTTGGTGTGTATTTGGCCTTAATAAATATTTTGAAAGACTGAACAAGTGAGTGAATGGAGAATCTAATGACTCAATGAGTGCCCCTCCCAAGTAACCTCAAGCCAGCCATAGGTCAGATGACTTAGGAAAAGGTTGAGATTTCCCTTGATTATTGTCCATAGGAACTGTACATGGTGGAAACAGGTTAGAAATATGTAGATTTAGAACATTCAGCTTTAGATGACCAAAGACTGTAGAATCACAGGGCTGTATGGGACATTTCATTTATTCTGCTGAGAGCAGTGCCTCTACTGTTGTGGACAGGTGTTGTCATGACCGAAGTTTCCTAGGAAGCTGCCTCTGAGATGGAGGTTGGCATGCAGGATGTTAATAAGGGTTCTTGGGGTCAATACACGTAGAGGGAAAGAAACAGACAGGGCAGAGAGGCAGTTTCAACAGAGGCCTTGCTGACCCAGTGAGAAGCTTTGAAGCGGGAATGATCCCTGGCAATTTTGTACCTACACAGACCAACTTGGAGGGGTGGTCTAGGGCAAGGCCACTCTCCTCACCAAGGCCATCTCTGAAGGGTGCTAAGCCCTGTGTAAGGTAAGGGGTTCTCAGCCTCTGGTGAGTCATTTTTGGAAGAAACATAGGTGACACATCACAGATTCTACCCCAGGAGTCTATCCAGTCTCTGTTTGAAAATCTCCAGGGGTGGCAGCTATCCAACATTGCTTGTGGAGATGCTTCAACTGTGGTTGGAATGGCTTTAGAAAGGTTTTTTTCTTCTTATTGCACCAAAACCCACTTCCTTGTCAAGTTTCAAATATCTCATTAACTACTGAGTAGAAAAAACTCAACTGCTGAGTAGAAAAAATAAAATAACCCTTGAACTCTCTGAAAAGGGCTGTAATATCTCATTTCAAATTTCTCTTAACATACCTACTTTCTTGATCTGTTTTTCTGGTCCCTTGCTAGTCATTGGTTACCCTCCATATAATATATTTTATTAGTGAAATGTCATTTAGTGAGCAGCATCTAGGATGAGATACAGTTGCTCATATGTGGCCTGATCAGTTCCAGCTTGAATAGGGCAATAAAATCCCATAATCTGTGCCTTATAGAAGAAAGCTTGGAGTTGACCTGGATTTTTAAATCATTTTCAAAAGAAGTGTGGTGAAGCAAGATCTCTCTAAATGTGGATTCTGCACGTTGATCATTGGGAACATAAACAGAAAATCTAAACGGTCATTTTTAGCCCTAATTCTGTTTATTATAAAATAATAGCAAATGTGTATTCAGTTCTTGTAATGTGCCAGATAGTGTGTTAAAAATATTTGAATGCTCCTATCTTAATCCTTCCAACAGCCCTGTGAGGTTGATACTGTTTGTATCCTCATTTTATAGAGGAGATGTCGAGAGCACAGGTGGGTTTGGTACCTTGCCCAAAGTTTCAGAATCAGTAAATGGAGCAGTCAGGATCCCAACTCTGCCAGTCTAGCCCCAGCACTATCTTCTTTTTTTACATATATGGTGCATTTGGGTTGATTTAAAGTAGTGAATGATTTAACAATATGTAAAGAGAGTACTTCAAACATACATGATGGTGATCAGAGAAGCTTGGAAAGCTTTAGGAAGCTTAGAAAGGAGCAAAAAAAAAAAAAAGCCTACAAAAAATTCGATGCTTTTATCTAGGAAATTTTTGCATTTTGATAAGCCTATTAAGGGAAAGGACCACATTTATTCATTTTTTTATACTGTCTCTCACAGAGTGTCTAAATCATGGTTGCTCCCATTATCAATGTATTGCCTGTCTCCTCTGAATCCATTCTTCTTTGTTTTGTGATGCTGGGCTTGAACCTGTAAACATTTCTCCTTTGCCAAATGTTTCAAGTTAAGGTTTGTCAGTAGAGGGCACTGGAGGGACACTGGAAGAGGTAGGGGCTTTTCTCTGGGGTTTTGTGCTTTTCTTCTTGCTCCGTTGGCCCACTGGGAGCATTCTCTGGGAGTCCTTGTGCTGCATAGCACCCAGTGAATTTTGCTGGCACCTCAGCCTGTTGCTTCCAGCGTCTCATCTGTACTTCACTGGGGAGCTCCCGGAAACACCTCAGTGAGATCCTCAAATCTTGTGGGCCACAGCCACACCCCCAGCGAAGTCTGAAACTCATCCTTGATATGAGTTTCTTCCTTCCTTCAAGTTTGTTCCTTCTTGAGTACCTGCCTCAGTCTTGGGAATAGGAGCTGCTCTGTGGTCCCAATAGTCTTTAGAAAAAATCTCTTTATCTCTCTCATTTGTTAAACCCTTTTCACTAGTTAATAATTCCTTCCATTTAAATTTCCCCATTCAAATATAGGTGTGATTCCTGTCTCCGGATCAGACCCTGACTAACATAATGCTAGATGCTCGATACAGGATTAATGACTGGATGAGTTAGTGAGGGATCTGAGCAAAGATGCTTCATTTCCCCCTTTTTTGCTGATGCATATTCTTGACAACTAGGCCATACGGGGCAACTCTCTGCCCTATCAAACTCTTTCCAACTGTTCAGTTGCTTGGGAGTTACCCACTTTCAAGCATTCTTTTAAAACTTGTCTTTCTTCTTCACTTGAGTTGAATATTATAGGACAGATGCCCTTAGCACTAAGGATCTAGAAAGAGCGTTTTTCTCATTTGTCTTCTGCACAACCACCCTGGATCTGCATTTTGTCCTGTATTATCAGAAATAATCTTGACAGTCCTAAAACTTACACTATTTCCCAAGTGCAGAAGAAAGGTCCTGAATGTAAGTATTCTGTTTTGAGAATGTCAGAGATTCTACTGTTCACTTCTACAGGAAATTACCTACCTCTTATACATACTTGACATTCCCAAACTATGAACAGCCCTGTTTTTCCAACTCACAAAACAAGCCAGTACATAATATTTTTATAACTTATTGTGGAGAAAAAGAGTCGGGGCTAAGGTATATCAATAAAATAATCTGTCATCTTGCTCTTACATATCTCTGGAGCAGAAAAATTTTTTTCCTAGGACGGGAAGACATTAAATATGACCATCACTGCGAAGCTTGTTTCCATGATGATTTGCACAAATGACTTGTCTACACCTACTTCTCCAACACTGTGGCCAGGTGAACCAAATCTTAAACACGGCTCCAAACAAGGAGTGCCCAACTCTTCATTAAAGCTGATAGAGAAAGCACTTTAAGGACACAGTAAGGTTTTGCTTGTTTATATAGTAAAATAGACACCAGTGTTTAGCTATTGAATATATAAATTTAGCCTTTGTGACTGTGGGAAGTGAAGAGGGAAGGAAGCAATTTGGGAAATACTTCTCCCCACAGTACCAACGTGCAGAAGACCCAAAATCAAGTGCTATAATATGTGCATATTGTAAAGCAAACCCACCTTCTCACTTCAGGTTGTATGTGATTTGGTTCTTTTTAACTTTACAAGTAGGATACAAAGCTCATGGAGTAGTGTGTCAGTCAATATGTCAACCACAAAGTAGGTCCAATGTTATAGAAGATCTCAGTAGTACACTCATTTAGTATACTTCTCTTGTAACCTGAGAGAATGTTAGGTAAATCACTGGGATGGGGTCCAGAGTGCCTACTGTCAGGTCCCTAGTTTTGAGTGCTGCATTTTAGAGTAAATTTTATGTACAGTAATAGGAAATTTCTTTCTGAGAGTGGAGGAAAGGTTTAGGAAGTGAAATAAGAAGGAGGGATGTGCCACATTATTTCAGTTTTCATGGTTGTCAAACCAACCCTAGTTATTTTGAAATGGTGACTGCACAAGTCCCACTGCTTGGCTGGGCTGAAGTATTCTTGCAGTGTACTACTACTTTTGAAAATAGTTTTTGTTGGGGCCTCCCTGGTGGTGCAAGGGGTTAAGCACCACACTGCGAAGCAATCCGCAGCCTCTGCAGCATGAGTTTGATCCCCGGCTGGCCAGGGAGCTACCCACATGGCACAGCAGACCTCTCCTGTCTCGCCCACTGCTCCTCTCAGCAGTGTATTTCAGTCTGCCTGTTCTGTTCCCCACTCTGTCTCTGGTGAATCCTCTCACCACCACCCCCATACCTCTGGCCTGTGCCCCAGCTCTTGTATGCATAAACAAATAAATCTTTAAGAAAAGTAGTTTTTGTTAATTTGTAAAAATGCAGTTTTAGGCACATCTTTGATGTGTCACCATTATACCAGTTAATTAACAACAACCCAAAAGTGCTTATTGGGATTTCCCTTCTCATTTCTCCCCATGGCAGAAACATCATCACTCAGATAAATATGAAAAGTGATAATTCATTTATATTTTTCTCTTTTCAGTCTACCTCATCTGTAAGATGCCAATTTTTAGCCAACCCAACTAGCCCTCTCAAACTTTAAGGGCATAGAGAGTTCTTTTTTTGAGTTGGTTCAGAAAAGGTGAGAATTTTAAAATCCCTGAGTAAGTTTGTTTCAGTAACAATGACATTTATCTTATGACTGAATCATGGATGGCAAACTTTTTTTAAGTAAGTAGGAAGGTAATTTCTAGAAAGGGATGGTGCTGGGAGAATATTCAGAGGCCCTGGGTTTTCTTGCCTCAGTCTACTTTTCATGTCTTGTTTTGAAATGGTTATGAAAGAGGAATTTATTAGGACAAGAGAAAGGGATGATGGGCACTCTGCAGGAGAGGGGGGTCAAAGTCTCCAGGCTCTGAGAGCAGAAATCTGCTAAGACCAACACTGGAGACAGCAGTGTGTACCTGTGGGATCAGCCTCATTGCATTTATTTTTTGTGATTAGTAGCAAACCAAGAATTCACCAAGCCCTCACAACAGATGGTTCCTGGGTTACAGAATGTCTCCTTGTCTTGTTTGTTCATGAGCAAACCATGTCTTTGAAAACACTAAAGATATAATACAGGATCCTGATTGGGTCTTGTCTTTGAGAAGAAGAGCAGTTGCTTTAACCGTTGGTTTTCAAACTGTGGTTGTGATTCATTAATGTCATAACCCAATTTAATCTTTGACCAGCATATTTTTAGTGGAATATGATAGAAAAATCTAAGTGCACCTCATATGTGCATGTGTGTTTGTGTGTATAGCCATGTATATTATATATATATTTATATTACTTCTTTTGGTTTCATTTATGTATATATACAGAGGTATGCTGCATTGTAATGTAGTTCTTACTGTGGATCAGGCTCCAAAAAAGAAAAATACTGCTTTAGGCATCTTTAAAAGGATCAGAAGTGAATGATTGTGGTGTATAATGAAGAGTGAACAAACACTGCCTATTTTTTTTTAAAGATTTATTTATTTTTATACAAGAACCGAGTACAGGCCAGATGTGTGGGAGGGAGAGAGGATTCACCAGAGACAGAGCAGGAACAGGACAGGCAGACTGACGAAATACACTGCTGAGGGGAGCAGCGGGCAAGACAGGAGAGGTCTTCTGTGCCATGTGGGATTGTTGCCAGCCGGCCAGGATTGAATCCACGCTGCAGAGGCTGCGGACAGCTTCACAGTGCGGCACTCAACTGCCTGCACCACCAGGAAGGCCCTGCCTGACTATTTTTTAGGTGGTGCATACAAGTGTGAGCATGTGTGTGTTTGTGTACTGACTCTGCCATGATGTCTAGGCAGTAGTGTATTTTTCTTAAGAATAATAAGGCATAAGTAAGATTCAGAATTTTATTTAAAGAGACATTATGTAATCTGATAATAATTTCTAAAAATCTGATAGGTAGATTCTGTAGCTCCCCATCAGGACTTCTGTGATGCAGGAGATAGATCAGTTGCTGTTGAGTTAAGATTATAAATGAGACCTTAAATTTTTTTCATATGTTTTTCAAAATATCTTTGCCCAAGTACAAGCTGGTTAATGCTCTAATGGTAGTCTAAATTTGTTTGATTTATACTGTGAAGAAAAAGTTTCAACTGAGTTTTTTTGATGCTTGACACTTCAGGGGGCATATTTTCTAAATATATTTTCCTAATAGATTCCTAGAAAAGTAGCAGTGTTGCCCTAGGTTTCCAAGTAAAATAGAAAATGCTTGCTCCCTAGCTTTTCCATTGAAGATTACCCTTTAAAATACCATATCTGGGGCCTCCCTGGTAGCACAAGGGGTAAATTCTCAGCACTATGAAGCTATCTGCAGCCATTGCAGCACGAGTTCGATCCCTAGCCAGGGAGCTGACCCACATAGCACAGCAGACCTCTCCTGACTCGCCCACTGCTCCCCTCAGCAGTGGATTTCTGTCACTCTGCCTGTTCTGCTCCCCACTCTGTCTCTGATGAATCCTCTTACCCCCCCCACTTCCCCCGCTGCACCTCTGGCTTACACCCCAGCTCTTGTATGCATTAATAAATAAATCTATTAAAAAAAACCCATATTTGGTGGTAAGTTAAATAGGAAACAAAACAATCGCACCTCAGGTATTTCATGGGAAGTCGTTCCTTCAGAAGATGAGACACCGTGATGGTGAAAAATAAGAGACATATCATCTAGTAGTAGAATATTTATTGATACATATAAGGTGCAAAAAAAAAAAATGAGACAGTGATGTAAAATGACAGGCATCTTCTTCATCAGATGTCTGCTTGTGGCTTGTGACCTGGACTGGTTTAGGCTAATATGTTCTACAAGGCTGAGGACTTGGGTTCCTTCACCTACCCAGAGCAAGGATCTTGAATTTCCAAAATACATGATGCTCAGTCAGTTTTTTGTTAATACACACTGTTGGCCATGGAAGGCTTTAATTATCTTGCCTTCCAAGGAAACATCACCTCTAACTCTACCACCACATTGGAAACATTCAAAACCATGCATGGTCTTGATTTATACAGAATATCCAGCAGTTCATAACAGTTATCCTGAAAATGAATCCATACAAAAGGCATATGACAGGTAGTTGGCTACAAGATTTACTCAAGAAGACAAAGTACAACAGGATGTTCCATGTTTGAGGAACTAGAGCATGTTGAAAACGAGGTCGGGTACTGTTAACCCCTTCTTCTTATGAGATCTGACTGGCTTTCTTTCTGAATTGAAAGTTGTTCCCCTGAGACAGACCCAGTTCTACTGCTAAGTTTGCCTTGTCATGTCCTCTGACATTTGAGTAGGAGTTTATCTGTGTTCAAGCTTGCTAATTCTTCCCAAACCTGGGTTTCTGGGACTTGCTATTTATTCAGAAGGAACCAAAGAAATGTGTTTTTACTTGACTGAAAAAAAAAAAATCCACAGCATCTTTCATCATATATATAATGCCCTGGGAGAGAATACAGCAGCAAACCAGACAGACAGGTTCCCAGGGGCCCCAGTACTCAGTACAGTGCCTGGAACATAGTAGCTTCTTACATATTAATTGAACGAATACACCAATGATGACTGGGATGAGGTTGTTGAGGTCACAATAGTGTTCTTCCATAATGCCTTGAGTCTCAGAAACCACAGACTTCCTTCTCATCTACTAGCAATGGCATTTAATTTTTCTTGGCCAATGTTATACTTGAATTTGATTCAGACACTGAAAACTATGGACTATTATCAATATCTTGGATTTCCTTTCTGGGTACCTTTGTCTGGCCAATTTTTCCTAGTAAAGTGATGTTAAGCCACACTGTGCTATTCCCAACTTGCCTACAAAGATTTACTAAAATAAAATGCAGTCATCTTATCCAAGTTACAAAAACAAGCAAAGTCATGAAATCATTTTTGCTGTATGAATGTGGAATAGAATTATTAACCATAACTTTAACTTAGTTCAGTTCCTAAATTGTAGTGTTGTTTTGAACTTTCACAAATTGTCATTTTCTAAATATGGCGGTTTAATTACTTTGGAATTGTTTTTTAATTAACAATCATTTCAGTTCCTTATAAAACATGAGCTAACCTCATCAGTTTTTATCCACAATTATCATTGCTTAACAGTCCCCATTTTCAAAGGAAAATTTGTAACAGTGTAGTGGAAAACAAAGAAGAATCTTTTTATAGATAAATGTAGTGTAAATAGTAGATAGTTGAGTAGCTTATATTATCCTATTATCACTCTCAATGGCTGAATGTTAATCAGTTTAACTGCCTTTGAGCTATGTATTTTTTAATGTGATTAGAACATAAAGTCTCACAGTATATTTAAATGGCTTATTAAAGGTCTTTACATGGCAACAGTATCATATGTCAGAGATGAATAGTGTTTCTAATTTGCTAGCCACTTGGGTCAACTTTACTTTAAGCAGAAAGCACATTTATACAAGTAATCGGTACACAAATGGTCTCTTGGGAGGTCTGTTTGTGAGGGTGTAGCATTTTTGCAGTATGCTTTTGTGTCTCTTCTAAATGGGCATTTTATAGGCATTGGGCCAAAGCGCCTTAAATCCATGCTTCTTTAACACAAGCAGAACTGCTGTCCATGCTGCCTGAAGGCTCAGAAGACTCATGGGATATGCATTTTAAAGGTGAAGCTAAAGAGAATTGGAGAGGGGGGATTTGAATCACCTTTCTTTGAATAATGTCTTCAGGACCTTGAGATTTAAAGTATGGTTGGGAAAGGTGGCAGCATTTACAACACCTGGGAACTTGTTAGACATGTAAAAACTTCACCCAGATTCAGTAACCCAGAATCTACATTCATATGAGATCCCATATGACAGTGAATCCTGCCCTAGGGCCCCAGAGCCTCTGCTCTCCTATGACCAAGTACAAGTCATGGTGTCCCTTTTTTTTTCCTTCTCACGTCTAAAATCCTCTCTAGAGAACAACATTCCCTCTTGCCATCCTGGGATCCAGCATCCAAGGACAATGACATTATCAAGAACCCACTTCTCATGCTCCTCACCTGACATCATCCAGGGGCTGCATGCTGCCCAATAACCTTGGGAAGTCAAGGCCTCATACTGACTACAAGTAATGACCCAAGTCTTTGAATTTATTCTGCTTTCCTATGGCCAAACTCCCCATCCTTCTTTTATTCTGAGTTGCGATCCCAACCTTCTAAGCTGTCCACCAAAATCCCATCTCCCTTTGCCATTTTAATCTCTTCTATTCTTGGGGAATTTCTTTGACCTTATTTCTACTCATGGAATGCTGCTTTCCTCTTGTCTAGCTATGAGCTTCTCTGCTATTTGTTGGTTATAGATAGGACAAAAGGGAGTCATACCAGCTATTTAGGGGAGATCACAGATAGAGTTTACTCAGTAGAGGGAATTATATGCAGTTACTCATGACCCACTTGGCAGACCCCTTAACCACACTTCATTTGGCCCTGTCTTTGCATTGAGAGGCTCAGCCTGCAGGTGTCCAGGGGTAACTGGACATCCAAAGGAGACCCAGACTGGCCAGCCACTTGGCCCCTAGGAGCCATTTGTTCCCTCTTTTCCAAACCGTGCTGGGGTAAAGGGCTCTGCAAAAAAGTGAACTGGGCATTAAGAAGCGCATTGTTTACAAATTCAGACTCTAGTCCAGGGGTTAGCGCAGCCAATGGTCAAGGGAACAATCTGGGGTCAACTGGGTGAGGACACCTTCAGCCTCCTCTGGAGTGATGGGTACCCAGAACAGATTTTTTTAATCAGAGGAGACTGGCAGGGGGAGAAACAAGATTGCTTTCTGGCCATAGTGAGTTCGAGGACCACGTTTGCAACTTCCATTCTTCTTGAGACCAACGAACCAATTCTTCTCGGCATGCTTCTTGGAAGTGTAGGTGTTGTAATGGTTTTCCTCCAGTCTTTCCAGGAACAGACATTCCTCATTTGGTGTTTGCTACATAGATAAAACCAAAAGAGAACAGAACTATTAGTGAGAGGTTTTGAATGGAGTTCCTCTGTTTACTAGCAGTGTGACCTTGGCAAGTTACTGAGGTTCTCTGTGCCTCAGTTTCTTCTTGAGGAAAATTGGGATAATAATAGAACATATCTCTGAGAGTAGTAATGAATACAGAATAGGACCAAGCACAGTAGGAGCCTTTATTATGCATCTGCTGTTATTGTAAGCTCCCCCTCCATATTCTGTTCTCAGGAATCAAGAGTGTCTCCTTGGAGGAATTCTGAATGATTATAAGCACCTTAATGATATGGTAAGACCTTTTGTTTCTGAAAAGGCCTGATACAGGGACATGAAAAACTTCCAAAATAGGTAAAACCAGACTGAGGTGCAGTGGGGAATTTTTCAAATTTGGATTAGAAGAATAAACAAAAATAAAATACTACTTTTCATCCTGGTGATTTTCACTAACAATATCAACATTTTACCTTAGTATCATTCTGAATATACCTGCTCATATGCATTGTATCCAAGGGATAAAAATATTCTGGAACTTAAGTGAGTTTTTTAAGAAATGAAAATAGCTTTATTTTTTGTGACTTTAAAAAAGATGCTACTTATAAAATAATTGCACTTAAAAAAAAATCACAATAAGAAAAAAGAACACCCCAAAGCCCACCCACACAGACATAGGCACTGTTAACAGTTAATGAACATCTTTCCCTACATCTTTGTTTGCACATATAGAGAGATGTAGATAAAGCTATGTGGGTATTATCAAAATGGTATGCCATACCTGCTGTTTTTAAAAATGGGCAATAAACCTGGGAAAACATGTACTCTCTCTATCAAGAAAATGCAAACTGAAAATGATTTAACATATGTTGGTTACATTATCTGCAAAGAGAAATAAGATTTATAGGTCTTAATATTGGTGAGAATGTGGGCAATGAGCACTTTCATGCCTTGCCAGTGAGATGAATTGGTGAAAACTTTCTGGGCCTAGTTTGGCAATATATTCAATATGTCAACATTTAAAATATGTATTACCTTGACCTAGCAATTTAATTTCTAGGAATGTAACTTAGGAGATACTGTGCAAGTGTAAAACTACTTTTAAGGGTAGTTTTTGAAGTACTGGGTATAATGGCAACAAATTGGAAGCCACCTAGATGTCCATGGAAAGGTGATTGGTTAGGCAGGCTGTAGTACATCTCTACAGGTGGATCTAATGCAGCTGCAAATGTGTTAAGATGGAAAGAAAGCTAACATATATTAAATAGTGCCGGTATTTTAAAGATATTTTCCAGCCAAGGCCTCCCCTGGTGGTACAGCGGTTGAGCGCTGGGCTGCGAAGCTGCCCGCAGCCTCTGCAGTGCCAGTTCGATCCCTGGCTACTGGCGAGGGTCCCACATGGCGCGAGCTGCTCCCCTCAGCAGTGTATTTCGTTGATCTGCCTGTTCTGTTCCCTGCTCTGGCTCTGGTGAATTCTCTCACCCTCCCGTGCTTCTGACTATACGCAGTGCTTGTATAAATAAATAAATAAATAAATCTTTAAAAAAAGATATTTACCAGCCACTATATTTTCTTTTTTTAAAAAAATATTTATTTATTTATGCATACAAGAACTAGGGTACAGGCCAGATGTGTGGGGAGGGTGAGAGGATTCACCAGAGACAGAGTGGGGAGCAGACCAGGCAGACTGACTGAAATACACTGCTGAGGGGAGCAGCGGGAGAGACAGGAGAGGTCTGCAGCGCCAAGTGGCTGGGGAATCACACTCGTGCTGCAGTGTCTGTGGATAGCTTCACAGTGCTGTGTCTTAACCCCTTGCACCACCAGGGAGGTCCCCCAGCCACTACTTTTTCACTTGTAATTTATCTCTTTAGAAAATGGGAGGAACCCTGGTTATTTGAACTTTCTATTTGTCAAGATTTTAAAATACACTTTTATATTTGCATATAAGTTAGGTGTATTAAAAAAGTTATGCTGTATATCAACTTTGCATCCACTCCAAGTTGTGACTTCCCTGTCATCTCTTTATCCACAGTAGTTGGTGATTCTTTTTGGTGTTTCCAGTTATATGGTTCCTTATTCTCTCTTTGTGGGCATGTTTCCTTCATAAAACAATAAACTCTACCAAGGGAAGAGATGGAGTCTTGTCAGCCTTGTTTTTACCTCCCAGACACACAGACTTGCAAATAACAGGTGATGAATTTAATTTGATTCTTGAGATCATATAAAGCACTCAGTAAAGTTATTTTTGATCAGCAAGGAACCATGTAATAGGAAATATCCTGCTGCTTATTCATTTGTATAGTCTAGTGCAGTGACAACTGGGTGAGATACTTTGGATCATTTTAGAACAGAATGGGACACAGATGCAGTATTTAATTGTGTATCTGGATCCCTAGAGGGACTTAGTCCAGATAATGATGTATATTGTTGGGACTGGGGAAGCAGGGAGTTTTGAACCTGTGTGGGTTGCCCACTCCCCAGCAGGGAGAGCTATCCCTATGACACCCCTCAGTGGGCATTAGGCTTGTGCTCTGTGATGAAGCTAAAGATGGCCACGTGCCTCAGCTGATGTCTCTATTACTCTCTAGCAGTTGACACACAAAATGACTGAGTCACAGGCTGAGTCAGCAGGCCAAATCGGAGGTGCTCCATCCGTCCTGACACCAGGATTTGTCAGCACTTGTTATGCACTTGGTGCAGTGCCAAGGGCATGGGGATTAACAGTTGATTCATACCTGTTGTTTTCATTTTTATATTTAGCATGCTTTCCCACTAACTACATAGGTGACGTATATCCACTATAGAAAAATTGGAAGGTACAGGATGGCATTCACATAAAATTAGCCATTTGCCATTCCCCAGAGATCTTTATATTAGTGTCGTGGTAAATAGCCTTTCAAACTTATTTTTTTAAATATCTATCTGTCTGTCTGTCTATCTATCTATCTATCTATCTATCTATCTATCTATCTATCTATCTATCTCTTTTCTGCATATACACAAATTTGAATCAGAGGGTTTTAATGCCTGGAATTGGTTAAGACCATGAGACAGAACTGCGTTCACATTCTGGAACTTCTCTTTATCAACGGAGAAATAGAAAAATTATTCAGCATAGTACATTCAGATCATTCTGAGTATTTGAAATAAATTACAGTAATAGTCAGGATTAGGGTGCGAGAAGGGGTTATCTGGAACCTAAAGGAAATTGGATTTGGGGGTGTTCTCCCTCATTTTTTTTTAAAGATTTATTTATATATTTTATACAAGCACTGGGTACAGTCAGAAGCGCGGGAGGGTGAGAGAATTCACCAGAGCCAGAGCAGGGAACAGAACAGGCAGACCGACGAAATACACTGCTGAGGAGAACAGCGGGAGTGGCAGGAGAGGTCTGCTGCGCCATATGGGATCCTCGCCAGTGGCCGGGGATCGAACCGGCGCTGCAGAGGCTGCGGGCAGCTTTGCAGGCCAGCACTCAACAACTTCACCACCAGGGGAGGCCCCTCTCCCTCATTTTTATACAAGTAAAAGCAGGTTATAAAACATCAAAACTTATTTCAAGGGGGAAAGCCATATAACTATAATACATAACCTAAGAAATAATGAGAGTAAGGACTCATATGCTGATTATTTGTCTGTAATTACCATTGGTGGAGCCCCTCTGGTGCACCGGTGGATGGGCTGCCTGTGCTGTCTCTCTGAGCACTCTTCAGCCTGAATGCAGTAGTTCCTTTCAATTTCTATGCTCATTTTAGACAAGACTGAGTAAGCCAGTAATTTGCCAACGTGGTAGAGGCATAAGATTCAGTTATGAGATTGAATGACTGGTTAGTCAGTTGATTTTATCACCAATTGAAAGAATCATCTTTAACAAAAAAAAATAAGACCTACTCCCTAAATGTTGTCATTGCCTAACTCCAAACCCCTTCCGGTTGTTCTGGTTGACCCCTATCTAAAGGCTGCCTATTACTCTGAGGGTCTGTCTTTTGACCCCTAGTTAGTACCATGAAAAAACTGAACTTCATTCACATCCTGAACCTTGACTGAGACTCCATAGCTCGAAGAGAGGGCTTGTGCACTGCAACTTGGCAGTAGGACAAAAGTTAAAGGCGCCCCAGAGTAAAATCCTCCTACTTATTGCCTTTTAGTAGACATCTTCATAAAAGGGAAGAAAGGGATTTGGCCTGGACTGTGAATTACAGCCAAACCTTAATTATCAGTTATTAGGATAAACAGAAAGGATCACTGAAATCCAGAAATAATTTCAAAACCTGGACCTGACTTCAACTCTCTTTCCAGTCAAATCTTTTACTAGAGATACTAATGGGGCAAATCAGATTGCCTCTATTTCTGTTCTTTTCTCACAAAGATGATTATATACTGTGTCAAACTATATAAAGTATTGACTTGGAAAGCGAAGGAGTGGAAAGGGAGTGGTGGAGGATTTCGGTTACTGAATAAATTCTTGGACTGTGCTTCTTGAACAGGGATGTGGCTCATTCATGTTTGCATACCTTCAGTACTTAATAGTACCTAGACACAGGAATATTTGGTAAGTGTTTGTTGACTAAATTACTAACTTTTTATCCTATAACAAGATGGCTCTTGCAATATTAAAGGTCCGTGACTTAAATGTTTTCCGTGTGACATAAATTGCTGGATTCCGGGCTCTGTAACTTTTATGAAAAGTAGAGGATCTAGAGCATGTGGTAGATGCTCAAGAAACATTTTTAGAGTGAATGAAGAAAGTGGAAGCAGGCATTCTGAAAGGAGTAAATATCTGATGAGTTACCAAATTTCAATCAATGTTTCCTCTATGGGATAACATGTTTGAGTATTTTGAGAAAACACCGCAAGAGACTCTCTTATGCTTGTGCTTAAAATAAGGTAGGATAGAGAGTGGGAATCCTACTGGAAAAAATAACAAACAGAGACTAATTGTTGCTTTATAGTTTGCATCATTCAAAGTAACAAGATTTCTGGAAACCTCAAACCTTGGCCGCGTCTGGAAGCATGTCAGCCTCATACTTACTGAGCCGTATAAAAGCCCGTCGGTGTCCATGGCCAAGTACTGGCCAGTCTCCGTACTCTTTATATACACCTCCCCCACACTTTCCGCACTGAGCTGCAGCTGAACTGAAATAAAAATAACATGGGCAAAGTAAATAAACACTAAACTTTTGCCGATAGGGCCTGGCGGCCAGGACAGTTAGCCACGGAAAATTCTGCTCATTCATTTCACAGAGCCCTCAAGGATGAGCCTCAAATTAATCAAAACATAGAAATACAGTTTCTTTTTCTTTGCCCTCCAAAGAAAGCTGTCTGTTGAGAATTATGTTCTTGAGAGGAGAGATGATGGCGGGTTTGCCTACCCCCCTACCCCCTCCACCATGTTTGCTATAAATGACCCCGCATGCACTTTCCCAGAGCCTCACTCCTGTCTCTGTCACTTGGGCGAAAATAACCACAGGAAGAACCAGCATTCACTTCCCTAGGCTCCGTCATACCGGCAACCTTGGGGTGCCGTCAGGTGGGCAGCCTGAGCCTATTTGCCACAGTTACCAACCTGCTTTGGGGGTGGGGGAAATTGCCTTTAATGGCCTGGACCTTCTAGGCATGGGAGATTTTCAGCAACAGATGGTTATTTAAAAAAAAAAAAAATGATAGTGTTATTTTCCCAGACAGAAAAGGTTTCTAGGAAGTTAGGATTGGTTGGCACATGAGTCAACTCCTAAGCTCTATGACAACCAAACTGGGGTACAGCCAGAGGGGAAATCTCCAGCTTCTGACTAGGACGAAGAACCTAGAAATGAAGGAATGAGAGCTGTGGTTCTCAAGGGGAGGGAGGGAGGGCAATTTTATTCTTCAGGGCACAGTTACCATGTCCGGACATGTTTATGTGTTTTGTCTCTACTGTAGCAGGGTGGTGCCCCTGGCTTCTAGTAGGTAGAGGCCACAGTGCTGCTAACTATCCTCCAAAGCACAGGGCACCGCTCACAACAAGGAATTTTCTACTCAAAAAGTCATGGTGCTGAGGTTGAGAAACATCAAGGTTGGACACAAGGACATGAGTTACCTGGGTCACCCTCTCCCCACTCATGCTGTTTGAGCTTCCCAGGTATCACTGCTGGGTAGGGGTCTGATACCCATTTCATATTATCCATTTGTTTATTCTCCTCTAAGTGACTCTAGGTGACTCATCAAAGGACATCAAGTGTTTTGATGGTTTTCCTTTGGGAGTCGAAATGAATTCTGGACTCTCCTGGACTATTTCTCTGATCACCTCACTGTCACAGACATTGTTAGGAGTAGAAATGAAACCTAGAGCAGGGACCAGTGAGTGCCTGGTGGTTCTCCTGGCGGCCTCTCTGAGTTGGCTTTGTCTGAGAGCCAGCGCAGGGGAGCTCGAAGGAGCCCCAGGCTTTGGTCTGCAGATCTCAACCCCTCATTACTCCTCCTTTGTTTTCATTTAATTTTTTAAAAATAGAAAATACATGCACATGTTTTAAACTTAGAAACAATATAAGAGGAGATCATGAAAAGTCCCTCTCCTACCATGCCCAGCCCCCTGCCACAGCTGATGGAGATATAGCCATAAACCTGTCAGACCCAATAGTTGCTCTTCTTCCCAGGTATATCCTCCTGGGAGGACAGAGACAAGCAAGTAGCCCCTTCCTAGATGTAAATATGTGTATCCTCATAGAGATTTTATGCATCTATGAGCAAACGTGCCTTTTTTTTTTTTACACAAATGGTTAGATACTATACACACAGTTCCGCGTCTTGTTTAGTTTTATGCTTAACAACTAACTAAAGATTGTCTCGCATCAGTTCCAAAGGAGTTAACCTCTTTCTTTCTGCCAGTTAAACTATTGGCATAATTATGTGGCTATACCATAGTCATTTAACCTCTACCCTGTTAATATGCCTGTGGTTTCGCATTTCCCTTTGTTTTCTCTATTTTCTGTTTTATCCCAATAGTGATAACATAGTTGTATCACCCTTATTAAAGATATAATCCTCTCATCCTTGGAAATCTTTGCTACAGAGATTCAGGGTCTCCTCGAGCTTTCTGTGGTACTTGGAGTTTGTTTATTTCACAGGAAGGAAACCGGAAGCCCCTGATCTGCTTTCCCATGTCCTCCTAACCTCGATTAGCTACAAGAGTGGAGTCATAAGAGAACAGGTCCTCATTCTGACCTTGAGGCCTTTTCTTTTCTGGCCTCAAGTCATATCACTTGCTCACTAGTCACTTTGGTTCACCCCTTAGACTCCCTCAACAACCCACCTCAGCATCTTTGCATGTGCATGTCTCCCCTAAATCTGGTACCTTCTTCCTCTAGATATTCACAGAACTGGCCCTCATCTTCCTCTAGGCCTCATCCTAAATACCCCCTCCTCAGAAAAGCCTTTCCCATCAGAGGATCCCACAACACTCTCTGCAGCAGGTCCTTTCGCCCTCGCCCTACCACCAGTGCCACCCTAGCCTCTCTACATCCTCTTCTTTCTTGGCCTCTTGTTTGTTTTCTTCATGTCCCCTTTATACAAACTACAATTATTTTTTATAATTCAGGGATTGACTTATTTATGCCTCCTAGACGAATGTGTGCTTGGGAGAAAGGGAAGCGATCTTGTCTATCCTTTGCCCTTCTATGTCCCTTGCTCCTCACATTGCTCTACCCTACAGGGTAGCCAACAAATTTTGTAAGGCTGTAACTGCCATAGATAATGATTCCTCTGATGGATCTGGCCAGAGTCCATTGAAATCCTTCTGAAGAGGATTCACATTCTAGATGCCGTTAAGAGCATTCATGATTCATGGGAGGAACCCAAAAGATCAACAATAATAACCTTGTATGAGTGAATGATGTTCAGTTAATACATGCAGAGATAATCCTGCTGGGCCATCATTAATGGGCTGTGTACTTTGCATTGTTTCTTCATGGGGTGAAGATGGGACCACATTGAGAAAAACCAAGGCTGTGCTCTGTCACTAACCAGCAGGCCCCCTGCTCACCTACTTAAGCTCTAGGTCAGGAAAATGGAGGGGTTTGGAATTCAGTCTAAAAAGTTTTTCCAGCTATAGCAGTATGTGAAGCAATTGAATATATTTACAGTCAATGTTGTAAATAATAGTATTATTTGGCAATAAAAATAAAGTCCTGATATCTGTTTCGATGTGGATGGACTGTGTAAGCATGCTATCAAAATAAACCAGTCACATAGAACCACATATTTTATGATCGCATTGAAATGAAATGTTTAGAAAAGGAAAACCAAAAAAAGCAGGAAGTAGATTAATGGTAGCCAAGGACTAAGGAGGGATTTAGGGAAAAGGGGAGGGGAAATCATGCCAAAGAGGTATAGGTGTTTCTTTTTTAGGGTGAGGAGAATACTCTGAAATTGCTTTTGGAGATGGTTAAACACTGAATTGAACACTTTAGATGGGTGAATTGTATGATACACAAATTTAACTCAATGTAGTTTTTTTTTAAAAATGCTGTATTTTTTCATTGGTTATCAGAGAACTTTCACAAACATTTTTCTATCAATTTCTAAGCATAATATTGTATGTTTAAGAGACCAAAGGAAGGGGATAACCGTTTACTGATCACCTCCTGTGTACCAGGCATCATGCTAACTTCTATCTTGGTATAAATCATGTAGAATTAAGGGGTGGGCTCTAGAACAAAACTTCATGAAATCAAATTCTGGCTTGACTATTAGCTATGTGATCACTGAACAAATTATCTGTTTCCTAATCTGTAATGGCAGTACCTACTTCATGGAATTGTGAGATTAATAATGTAACATACAGAAGGTGCCAGTATTATCACTATCATTTTCATAGCACTTAGGGGCCTTCACAGCTTCTCACACATTCCCTGGAGGAAGGTGGCACTGGCTCTGTCCCATAACTGAGAAGCCTGAAGCAGGATGAGAGCATGCTTTACCCAATGTTACACTAGCAGGTGGGCAAAAATGGCTAGAACCAGTTTTGAGTATTGCAAATATCTTGCTTTTTCCCTCTCTTTCATATGGAACCTTGGGCTCTAATTTTGGGAAAACTGGTCCACATTAAGCATACTCCCCTTTTTAGATGTGTTTAATTAAGCACAGACATGTACAGTATGGCCGATGGTCATCCAGGATCTTACTTGTGGCCATGGAATTAAATGATAATTGTCTGAAGCTTTTTCCCATCTACCACCCTTATGTAGATATACTGTGGAGATATTGCAGGTTTGGTTCCAGACCACTGCAATAAAATAAATACTGCAATAAGGTGAGACAATTTTTTTTTCCTACTGCATATGAGTTATGTTTACATTCTACTGTAGTTTATGAAATGTACTGGTAGTATTACATAAAAAAATACACAAACCTTAATTAAAAGATACTGCATTGCTAAAAAATAATACCCAACATCTACGCCTTCACTGAGTTATCTTTATGCTGGTGGAAGGTCTTGTCTTGAAGTCGATGGCAACTGATAGAGCAGGGTGGTAGTGGCTGAAAGCTGAGGTGACTGGTCTTAAGACAGCAGTGAACTTTGCAACATCAATTGACTCATCTTTTCACAAAGATTTCTCTGTAGCTTGTGATGCTGTTTTATAACATTTTATCCTCAGTAGAATTTCTCTCAAAATTGGATTCATTCCTCTCAAACCCTGCTGTTGCTTTATCAACTAAGTTTATATAGCATTGTAAATCCTTTGTTGTAATCCCAACAGTGTTTACAGTATCTTCACCAGGAGCAGATTCCATTTCAAGAAACCACTTTCTGGGGCCTCCCTGGTGGTGCAAAGGGTTAAGTGTCAGCACTGTGAAGCTATCAGCAGCCCCTGCAGCAGAGTTCCATCACCCCCCTCACCCCTACACCTCTGGCCTACATCCCAGCTCTTGTATGCATAAATAAATAAATCTTTTTTTTTTTTAAAAGAAAGAAACCACTTTCTTTGCAACTTCTTGTCCATTGAAGATTTGTCATGAGATTGCAGCAATTCATTTGCATCTTTAGGATTTGCTTCTCATTCCAGTTTTCTTAGTACTTCACCACATGTGTAGTTACTTCTTGCAGTAACGTCTGAACCCCTCAAAGTCATCCGTGAGGGTTGGAATCAACTTCATCCAAACTGCTGTTATAGTTGATCTTTTGATCTTCTCCCCTGAATCATGACTGTTCTTTTTTTTTTTTTAAGATTTATTTATTTTTATACAAGAACTGGGGTACAGGCCAGGGAGCAGTTAGTGGCATCCCCAATTACAATAGTAACATCAAAGATCACTGCTCATACAATGATAATGAAAAATATACTCTCAGAGGGTGAGAGGATCCACCAGAGACAGAGCAGGGAGCAGAACAGGCAGACGACCAAAATACACTGCTGAGGGGAGCAGCGGGCACGACAGGAGAGGTCTGCCACACCATGGCCAGCCGGGAATTGAACCCATGCTGCAGAGGCTGCAGACAGCTTCACAGTGCTGCGCTTAACCCACTGTACCACCGGGGAGGCCGTCTTGACTGTTCTTAATGCATCTAAAGTGGTAAATCCTTTCCAGAGGGTTTTCAATTGACTTGGTCAGATCCATCAGAGGAATCACTGTCTATGATCCATGGGCTGCAGAATTGATGCTGTGTTAACTGGCATGAAGGCAACAGTATCTCCTTGTATGTTTCCATCAGAGCTCTTGGGTGACCAGGTGCGTTGTCAATTAGCAATAATATTTTGAAATGATTTTTCAAACTGTTGGGCTTAAAATATTTAGTAAACCATGCTGTAAACAGATGTGTTGTTATTTAAACTTTGTTGTTCCATTTATAGAGCATAGGAAAATAGATTTAGTTGCATTGTTAAAAGTCCTAAGTTTTCAGAATAATAAATGAGAATTGACTTCCATTTAAAGTCATCAGCTGCATTAATCCCTTAGAAGAGAGCCAGACTGTCCTTTGAAGCCAGGCATTGACTTCTTTCTAGCTATGAAAGTCCTAAATGGCATCTTCTTCCAATATAAAGCTGTTTCTTCTACATTGAAGATTTTTTTAGTGTAGCCACTTTCTTCACTGATCTTAGTTAGGTCTTCTGGATAATTTACTGCAGTTTCTACGTCAGCACTTGCTTCACCTTATACTTTGCTGTTACGGAGATGAGTTCTTAAACCTTATAAGCCAGCCTCAGCTAGCCTCAGACATTTCTTCTATACCTTCCTCACCTCTCTCATGCTTCCTAGAATTGAAGAGAGTTAGGGCCTTGGTCTGAATTAGGCTTTTACTTAGGGGAATATTGTGGTTGTTTTGATCTTCTATCCAGACCACTAAAGCTTTTTCCTTATCAGCAACAGGCTGTTTTACTTATCGTTTGTGTATTCAGTGGCATGGCACTTTTAATTTCTTTCCAGAACTTTTCCTTTTCATTCACAACTTGGCTAAATGTTTGGCACAAGAGGCCCACCTTTTTGCCTGTCTCAGTTTTCGACATGCCTTCCTCACTAAACTTAATCATTCCTAGGTTGTGATTTAAAGGAGGGATGTGCAATTCTTTCTTTCACTTGAGCACTTAGAGGACATTCTGAGTTATTAATTGGCCTAATTTCAATATTGTTGTGTCTCAGGGAATAGGGAGGCAGGAGGAGAGGAAGAGGGATGAGGGAATGGCCAGTCCATGGAGTAGCCAGAACACACACCATTAATGGATTACATTTGCTGTCTTACATGGGAGCAGTTAGTGGCATCTCCAATTACAATAGTAACATCAAAGATCGCTGCTCGTACAATGATAATGAAAAATATTATAATATTGTGAGAATTTGTAAAATGTGACAGAGAAATGAAGTGAGCATGTGCTGTTGGGAAAAGTGGCACCGAGAGACTTGTCAGGGCAAGATTGCATCAGATCTTCAGTGTGTAAAAAGTACAATAAAGTGTATGTTTGTAGGTAGGACTTTTGTCAGATGCATTAAAGATGCTACAGAAACCCCAAAGGGTAGATCTTTTTAGGTAATTAAGGACGTTTTAAGAAATAGAATTTAAGCAGTCTTAGGTTCACAGCAGAATTGAGGGGTAGGCATAGAGATTTTCCACATCTCCCTAACCCTGCACGTAGATAGCCTCTGTCATTATCAACATTTCCCACCAGAATGGCACATTTGTTTTAATTGCTGAAACTATATCGATATATCATTACCACCCAGGAAGAATTTTTTTTAAAAAGACCTTTAATGTCCTCATTCATCCCTGCATTGTGCCCCCATATTCTCATTTGTCTTTCCATGGGGTCAGTGGAATTGACTTCAACATACGTGGAGTCCTGTCTCGGCCATGTAAAGCCTTGTGGATGTAAACATGAGCCAGAGCATTTGGCACATGATTCCGTCCTCGGCTCTGAGCCCCAACCCCAGGGTTGTAGCACTGGTGAGAGTTCGTCTCAAGAGTTTCCTCTGTAAATATTATTTCTCCAGGATGTCCAAGTTTCATAGCTCATTTTCACTGGATTTCTTTCTGGCCGAGTTTCCTAAACATATATCCTTCTGCAAGCAGGGTTGGCAGGAAGGAGTAACACCCAGCCCGAGCTGCTCGTGTAACCGACGAGGTGTCCAACTCCCTAGTGTGACTTCTTTCCAGTTTTCCAAACCTACATCCTCCTGCAGCTGCTGCTGAGGAGGAGTGGGAAGCAGAGAGCCTGAGAAAGGGGCCTCAGGCAGAAAGGGAGGGTGGCCACCCAGCCTTGGGAAGCAGCAGTTCCCTGTTAGCAAGGGGCAAAGCCCTCAGAAAGCCACTCAACTCAGATTCATTGACTCTGCTGGGTGTGGCAGCTGTGCGCCATGCCAGACAAGGGCCTTGTCCTCAGGGACTTACACCCAATTAGGGGTACCTATGAATAATAAAGCAGCACAAGAGCAAAAAACCAACTTATTTTTGAGCTAAAACAAACAAGAGTGCAAAAACTAGAATGAAAATTATCTCCCCCGTTAGATATTTATATAATTCACATGTATTTTCCTTGGGGGGGGGGGAACAAAAAATAATGCACATCGAAAAAAGCAAATTACAAGAGTATTTATAGTAAATCCTTGATTTTGTAAAAAGTACAAAACTGTGCATAGCTTATGATTCTGTAGGGAGTAAAATACAAAATATGCACTAGCTGTTCTTACAAGGAGCTTCTCTGTGGAGGATAAGAATGACGAAGCCTGAGGAAGGGAGGGGAGGGGAGAAATAAACAGCCAGCTGGCCATACTGGTTATCTCTGGTGATGGGCTGCTGGTTTTGTGGAATTCTCCTTTGTACTTTTTGGGGGTGGTAGTGGATGTCCAAAACCCCATTCTTAGTCAATAGGCAAATGCTGAGAGTAGGCCAAGGTGCATGTTTGTCATTCCCCACGGCCCCTTAGGTGCTCTCTGTCACAGCTCAGGTGTGACCCAGGTGCCATCTGGCCTGAACATAGGTGCCTGTAAAAGATGAGCCTTCCTGGGGTAGAGAGGGAACCAGGAAAACTGCTGAGGCAGGACAGGGCAAGGGGCCCCTAAAAGCCACACCTTCTTTGTTCAATTTCCCTTTCCAGCGCCTTCCACAACAAATCAGAAGGAATAACTCCTCTTTACCCCATATTGGAAATTTGGGATTTGCTGTCGGTGAGCGGGAAGGTCAGTGGCTCTAAAGCATTCCCAGGATGAAGGGGGTGAGTCTTTTTGAGGAATGAGACAAGTCATTTGGTCCATAGGGTAGTTATTTCTCCTAGTTCTGAAATGGGGGTAGCAGCTCTTGAATCAGCAGAAGTGGAAAACAACTCTTTAAAAGGTGCTCTAACAAAATACTGACTTTCCTTAGAGACATTGAGATTTACAAAACATTGTAAAAAATGTGCTGCAAGAAGGATTTTTTTTGATGGGTTTGGACCACGGGAACCCCCAATAGCCAAAGCCTGTCTCCTTTACTAGGAGACATTAAGGTGTGCAGGTTTGGAATGATCTATTTCTCAAAAATAAATATCAAATAAGTGAAATGTACAAAATCACCTTTGGAGATTGGACTCCCTTGGGTCTTTCCTTAGAGGAACCTACCTAGACAGGAACCCAGAGCTTTTGGGTGGATATGCCACCCCCAATTAGATGGTCCGTTTTTGTTTTACTGTGTTGCTGTAGGTCTGTATCTCTGGTTTTTCTTCTGCTCCCTAAAGCCTTCCATTAGCTCTTGGTAGTATATTCACTGTAAGACAGGTGACCTCCACTTTCCAAGGATAGAAAGAAGGGAAAGGAGTTAGAAGCCTGTTAGTGCCAGCGGGAGTGAGCTTTGAGGCACACGTTGCATTTCAGAGTCTCAGCCACCTAGCATCTTCCTAGCCTGTCCGACCCCAGGAAGTTTTAAAGATAAGATTTCAGCTGGAACATTCGGTGGAGATTCTGCTTCTGTGTCTTGTCCATGGCCTTTAAGCTTTCCACCTCTGCTCCAAAGAGAGGCCAAAAGAGATTACGTGCCCGGTTTATTCTGGGTTGGAGACTTCCCGTCTTCAGCCTGTTTACCTAATGTGAGGTCAGCCTCATTCAGAACTCGGTGAGGTGGTTTTATGTCAGTGGCATTTATAATTATAACGTATTCACAAGCTGGGCTCCTTAAAACATTCAAGAAGGATAGAGAAGAAAAAATTTTAGTTTGTGGGGAAAAATCTCCAGTGGCTTGGGGAAACATACCTATATGAAAAGAACTTTCTTAGAATGTGTAAAGCTGTTTCTTTCTTCTGTAGGGCCTGAAAAAAGTGCCTGGAAAATTTTTTGTATAGTCCGTGGACTCTGTAATAGTTAAAAAAAAATAGTTTATTTAGAAAACTCCCTTTTATGTAATCAGATAACCAGTGTGGGGAGGCGGGGCAGGGGTTCTTTGGCATCACATCCTGTGTGGTGAGAACACCCTGCAGGGGAGAGCATTCCTGAAGGCCTGTCCCTCTCTCTGACTTCTGGCTGCAGATCCAGCTCTGCCCAAGCAGGCCATTTGAAAAGCTGTTTTGACTTCAGTCCAAGTTGGCGGCAAGCAAAGTGCCTTTACCATTAGATGTTGAGTCACATCAAACCAGAGAATAGAAGTTTGAACTGCCCGAAATCAAGGGAACGAGGGATTTCACTGAAGAGGAGCTTGCTCTGTATAAAAGGCAGCAAAGTAAGATTCTTTGACCAGTGCACTCCCTAGTGCCTTTAGGATGTGGTTTGATTTATAAATATTTGATTGCTCAGGAACATTTCCATTTGTGTGGCGAGCGGTGCCAGTAATCCTGCTCCCTGCGCAGCCGCTTACGAGACTGGGGAGGTAAGGGGATGTGGGTTTAGGAGGGGCTGCAGGTTTGGAATGCTGGTGAGCTTATTATTCTCCAATTATTGTTCATTTATTAATACAGTTGAGGAATAAGTCAGACTCCTTTCACCAGATAGGAAGCTCCGGCAGAAAGAATGGAATTAAACATGGATCTCTGTGCCTTGCCCAAGACAACTTGCTTTGCAGAGAGGTTGGACAGGCAGGATTTGCTGGGCCCATGCCCAGGTACACTATACTCCATGCCAGCCTGAGAGCGCCAAGCCTGGGCAGCCCCAGAGACCTGAGCTGAAGAGTCACCTTCAGTCAGTGAGCAAGCATAGCTTTCATTTAACTTAACAGAGATCAGATGGTTGGAGGAGGAAGGCCACATAAGCCTAGGGGTGCTGCTGCTACTGCTGATGACGTGCTAAATACCATTTTCTGAGCATTTATATGCCAGGCAGAATGTTAAACGCTTTTACAAACACTGCACTTAACATTCCTGCTTTCCTCTGAGGTGGGTACTGTTGTCATCTTTGATTTTAAAATGAGCTTGTTGAGGCATGTGGAGGAGAAGCAACTTTTCTGTGGTGACATGGGACTAGTAAACAGCAGTGACGGGACTTGTGTTGACACCCCCAGATCCACATGACAGATGTGTGAATCCAGCGTTTATTTAATCAGTTTGGGGTGTTGCTCCCATGGGCATTACTGGGATTTGGAAAGAGCTTAAGTCTTGGAAGAAGACGCTATGGGTCTGTGCCAATCTTCCCTATTACTAGCTGGTCCCAGGCCCTCTTAACTCAGTGTTCTTAGAGTGATGATAATTAATAACCTCAGGGGGTTGTGGCTAGACGGAAATGAGAGTCTAGCACGATGCCTGGCACACCTCAGGTGCATGGTAGATATTTACTGACTATATTGTTGAGCTTGAATTTGTCCACCGTCAATACAGTTCATTCACTCATCAAATTAATGTTTATTAGGCATTAGACTAAGTGCCAGGCAGTGTGCTGGGCACAAAATTTGCAGTGTTCAGCTATAAGAGATAAATTTCCCATCCTCAGGGAACTGGGTGAGTGAGAAAATCATTAAATCATCAAACAAATGTCACTCCAAGGAGAGCTTCCCAGTACATGAGGTGCTCTTCAAACACTATGTCTGAAGTAGAACCATCTAGTCTTCTTTCAGGATGCACCCTCTCATGATGACTCTCCCATTTACCTGTTTCCCTAAGTAAAGGCCCAGGAGTCAGCATGCATCTCTGCACAGCCCACACCCGTTGCTCCCTCTGGCCGTCCACAGCTCTCACTGTCTGCTTTTGCCTGACACTCGGGTAAGGCAGCGTGACAGATGCACACAGCCTGTATTGATAATCACTGATAGCCGCGGTTGAAGGAGCTGTCAGAGGACAAACTAAAAATACTTTCTCTGCAGGCCAGAAATTCCTACCAGTAAAGACATTTTACTCAAGCCCACTTTACCGTGGCTGGTATGCAGATATCCATCACAGAAAGGCCTAGTGAAGCCCACTTTACCGTGGCTGGTATGCAGATATCCATCACAGAAAGGCCTAGTGATAGGCGCTTGGAAAATTTATTCTCCCGGAGGTAGAGAATAGACAAGTTTTGAAAACTTTGCAATTTTACCAGGACAGATCATTTAGTTGGGGACAGAAAGCTATGAGGGGAGTCATTTTTGGCCTCATAAAACTGGAAGGCATACAGTTCTATCTTTACGTAGATTTATTTAAATATTATATAGTAGATTGACTCAAATATTCTTCTTGAAGGAAGTCTTAAGAGGATGGCTCTCTACCTGTCACCACTCTCTAGTCATATTCAAACAAATGACCAAGGGATAAAACCATCCCCTTGGCCAGATGTGCTGATCAGTCAGGAATCATCCTCCCCATACCTGTCTAGGTTGATCTGTTTCTGAATAACCCTTGAAATGCAGAAGGGCTGTGGCAGTACCACTGTTGGGCAGAAGAGGGCGACAGAAGCCACATTCAGTGCTGCATCCCTGCCAGCGGCTCCCCTCTCCTGAAGCATTTTAGAAGTTTTCAGCATTGTCAGGCACACAGGCAGTGTTGTTACTCCCATCCCACAGGTGAGGAAACCAACCCTCATTATTTTTCTCAAGATAAGACAGCTGGGGACTCTGCAGACATTTACATTTCTAGACGGGAGATGGAGGATTTCTTGGATTGGGAGGGTATGGAGCGAAGGCTAATAGGGCTTTTGCAGAGCTCTTTATGTAGAGAGGCTGGTAATTGTCCAGTGCTGCCCCAGTTAGAAAGGGGCAGAGTAGGAATATGAACTCAAGCTTTCTGACTCTAGGGACCCTGACACTGTAGAGGGTATATGAATTACCCAGTTCTCTTGGCAGTGATAGGTATAGAGGTAGATTTCTGCTTACTAACCACCCCACTTTGATTTCTGTCCTCCTTCACCTTCATTCTTAGTCCAGAGTAAATAAATAGGCCAATATAACAACTCTGAATATTGGCAGAGAGGCATTGAATCAAAATCTAAATCTAGGCCCTTGGTCTTCCTGGAGGGCAGTTTAATAGAAGAGCTGAGTCTGGGATGGTTCATAAGTATGAGAGTGTATTTCTATTGATATATGCAGGGTTGAATGGATGGAAATCTTGTGACAGAGGCACCTATATTAACCAAGATGTGCTGAGAGCTGTTACTGAGGCAGGCAGTGAGCCAGGAACTTTCACTACATTATCTCATTTAATGTTCCCAAGAAAACTGCGGCAAGTGATGGTTATTATGAAACCAGAAAGGTTAAGTAATTGGTCCAAGTTCACTTGGCAAAGAGTCACTCCAGCATTACATGGACATAGACCTCTTCTTGCTCACTCCTATGGCTGCCTGGCGTCATTCTCCAGGAGCTCCTGACACCTTCGGCAGCTGGGTCCCAGCACAATTCACTGTTAATGAGGGTATGCCAACAATGAAGTGATAGCCACTCTTACTGAAATTCTAGCACTTGGAAATTATCATTGTAGCCTCCTGCTACCCTAGAATTCAAAGTTTCCCAGAAAAAACAGCTTAACCCTGAGGAACACATTACCAGGATTATCTTTCCCTTGAGAGTCTCAGTCCCTGAGAGCATTCCCATTGATTGAGAAAATTGGCAAACTTATTAAAACCCCAGATAACAAAAGCATTCTTCCCTTGTATTGTTTGGGAAGTCCCTCCACCCAACCTACCCCGGCAGCCCAACATCAGCCTTCCTGCTCCTCATCTCAGTGGTCTGCTTGGGGAGAGGGACAGAAGGGATCATGTCACCTGGCCCATCAAAACCAGGTTTTCCCCTCCCCGCATTACCCATGAACCAGAGGGTACAGCATGAGCACCACGAGGTGTCATTCCTGCTTAGAGTCTGCAACCTTTGGTGCAGATTCCACAAATAATTACTATTATCTGATAAATAAACCAAGATCAGTGTTTTGCATTCTGTTTTAGGGACTATCTACAGAACCTTACTTCCTACCTGTGCTGTTCGATGTTTCCTCATTTCATCCCCAATTTCCATCTCTTGATTCATGGCATGTCATGTTGGCCCTTTTAGATCACTGAACCCCTTAGCAGGGAATAGCATTGATTTTTGTCTTCTCTCTAACATTTAAAACCTCGTTGCTCAGGTCATCCCCGCTAGCATCGCAGTAGACCCAGACACTAACATTCAACATGCACACCAGTGCCAAAAGTGCTCCAGCAGAAGGAAGACATTTCTGTTCTTTCTTTTCTTTAAAGTCATATCTCCATTTATCAGCACCATGTGAGAGCAGGGCTGGCAGGAGCTCCTGGAAGAAGAGTCAGCTTTTGGCTTGAATTACTCTGGCTCTCCAGTTTCTGTAAGGTCTGGAGAATGACTTTACCCCTCCTGGTTACCACAACCACATCTGCATGATACGCAAAGAGAGCAAGCAAGCTGCATAATTTATGACGTGCAAGACTGTGATTATGAATGAGAATTTCGCAAATCAAACTCAGTAGAAACATAACCCGCAGAGTCAGTTAACTTGAAACTGAGGCCCCATCTTTGTGCAGGTTTTACTGCCCCTGCCCCATGTGGTTCATGGAGCAAGCAGGATCTTGGGCAGACTTGGGGGCCAGACCTCTCTCTAGTTACAGAAACCTAGGCAGATGCACAGCCATTGAATACTGGCAGCTACGTCGAATCTCAAAGCAGTTGTGTTAGGTCAACAGAGGGTCCTTTTATAATCTTGAAATTGGACCCCTTCTGGTGGGCTGGAGCCTTACAGCTCCTTGTTTGCCACACCCAGACCCTTTACACGTTTATGTTACCCCTTCCTCTGAGTGTGTCTGAATAGAATCTTGGAGGAGGGGGGTGCCAATACTTGATGTTCTCCCTTCTCTGCCCTTAACTAAGGAAGACGCCAGAAAGGTGAGAGGATGCAAGAAGGACTGTGCTTACTGTGCTGGTCGCTCCTGTCCCTTGTCCCATCCACTGTGCCGTCTGGAAGGATTCTCAGGAAGTGGCCCCCGTTGCTGCAGTAGAGAAGCTTGGGCTTCTTGTAATTCCCCAGCGGCAGATTAAACTTCTCAGTCAGGGCGGTGAAGGTTGTGATTTCCCCTTCAGCCATGGCTTAGCTGCTACTGGTTATGGTGCTTCCGAGACTGTAAGAAATTAAACAAACCTGTAGAATGTTCTCCCAGCAAAGGTGCAGCATATACTTTCAAGGAGAGAAGGAAAGGTTCAGGTCACAGGGCTCCTGGTTGATTGGTAACCACAGACTGCCCAAGTGATGGCCACGGCAAATGGGCCTTGTGGTGGCCAGTGGTTAAGGGAAGCTGGTTCCTGAGGGGAGGGTTTTCAGGGTATTTCTATCTTCCCCATTGGGCACAGCTTTGAAGCAAGCTGTACATTTTTTTTAGAACTTCAAATGTAATCATTTGGCCAAAGGGGAGAAATGTTTTGGCCCATCCTTTGAATCCACACATATCCTCAAATTAAACAGTGAAGTTGCTCTAAAATAACACTCAGGATCTGGCTGAAACCCACAAAGGCTGTGAGGCCAGCACTGAGGTTTTGCCCTCTTTCGCCCACTGCCATTACCAGGGACTCAGTGTGTGGGCAGCGGATTGCTCAGGTAGCCTGGGCATCCTGGACCTGTAAGAAGGAGGCACAGAAGGCCTTTCTAGCTTCCTGCAATAGAGACGGCTGGTGGCTATGTGCAAAGGAAATCTTGGCCTTGCAGGTGGGAACAGGGCAGGTAGCAGTGTAAACTGGGGCATTTATTTATTTATTTATTTATAAAAGAATTTATTTATGCATACAAGAACTGGGTAAAGGCCAGAGGTGTGGGGCATGAGAGGATTCACCAGAGAAAGAGTGGGGAATAGAACAGGCAGACTGACTGGAAATACACTGCTGAGAGGAACAGCGGGTGAGACAGGAGAGGTCTGCTGCGCCATGTGGGTAGCTCCCTGGCCAGCAGGGGATCGAACTCGTACTGCAGAGGCTGTGGACAGTTTCATAGGTTGCGTCTTAACCCCCTGTGCCACCAGGGAGGCCCTGAACTGGGGCTTTTAAAGGGCAAACACTGTGTAAGAGGAAATGTCATGGGGCACATGGTCATGAAGGATGTGCCAGTGACTGGTTGCTTCCACGCCACCTCACACATAGAGACACCTTCAGTGCTCTGTCACTGGTAGAAAGGCCAATTTCATGCTATTATTTTCTAATGAGACATACTTCTTATGATACCGAAATCACCATATTTCATTTGTTTATCCTCCAATGTTGTATGTACCCACTGTGTGGAAATTTATATCACTGGTTTAAAAATACATTGATCACACCTCTAACGAGTAAAAAGCAAAGTTGACAAACTGAATTTTAAAGCACCTACTTACATCTACCCACCATATAGGTGAATGAAGTGCTGATGACTATATGGACCATAAAAAAAAGAGGGAAAAAAGAGACTGGGAAATGAACTTGGAAACATTATCTTATAAACATGAGTAGGGGCTAGCTAGACACACTGATTATCAAGTGTCGTTATAGTAACTGATGATCATCATCATGAACATATTCTGGGCTATAGGTTAACTTACGGAATTCTCACCCTAACTCTTTGAGGCAGGCAACGATGTTATCCCCATGTTTTTATAAAATGAAACCACAGCTTAGGTTTAATGGGCCTGTCCACGGTGAATAACTAGTAAGTGGTGTAACTGAGCCTCTAATGGGGTCCATGGTAACAAAGTCGCAACCTTCCTTTAATCACCAAAAAAAGTTAAGTGACTGCACTGATATTGCACTATTATTACTGGAAGTGGTTTTTTTTTTTTTTAATACATTGCCTGATTCATACATCTGTCCCCATGAACTAATAATTCAATGTGTTTTCCTTTGTGACCCAGATACTGGGTATCACCACCAGCGGTCTTAGCCCCTGGCTGACCTTCCAGTCATATCCTCATTCCCCAAGAAACCCACATCCCCAGGTGTTAAGGAGCACTGTGAGCCCCACAGAAGGCGAGCTTACTTCATGCATTCCCCACCCTAACCATCCATCCCTCCTCCCCTCTCCCCCCTTTCCTTCTTCCTTCCTTCCCTCCATCTTCCTCCCTCTCCAGAGCCTTGTGGAGTGGCTCATGTAGAAAGCAAATCTGTGATAAATTTGGATAATTTCCTGGTGACTTCAGAATTGGGGTTCATGTTGGAAGCCTCTGTTTCCTTTGGTTTGGGCATTTTAATATTTTTGTACAATACATCTCTCCAGCCATGTGGGCCAGCCTCTGTCCCCAGTTTCAGCTGTGGTTTCAAGTCCCTTCAAGGACCCACCACGAGAATGTTGTATATACCATATAAACCATATTTAAAGTAATATCATACAGCTATTTTCACATAATACAGCAACAGGAAATTAAATTTGTTTATGTCAGTTCCTAGGGAAGACTGCAGAGTTTACCTTATAGCACATTGTATTTCCTTCCAAAATCCTCAAACCCAAAATCTTTCAAACTCTTTCCCTTCACTCACAAGCCTCTTAATCTCTCTGTGCCCACCCCTGTTTTTCTTACTTTCTCCTGTCTCTCTACTCAGCCCTTTCGCACTCAGCCTTTCCATCTCCCTTTCACTCCATTTCCTCACTCCACCAGCTGTGGAGCCCTTCTGCTGTTAAGCAGTTCAGCAATTTGAAACAAGGGCATCTTTATCCTTACCTCTCCCCAAGCACACTGCAATGACCAGGTACCTTTCCTTAACAAGTAAGACATAATTAATATTTTTTTCCTAATTACTTACTGAGTGACATACTTAATCTGGTACAGAAGACATTTAACTGTACACATTACCATTTGTATTATCAATCTTTTGGGGGGGAGAATTTTTTTGTTTGTTTGTTTGTTACTGTGTTTCTCAGATGGAAGTCCTTGTGTGTCCCTGATTGGGCAGCAATTGAATGTTAAGCAATTGAATGTTCTAGACCCAGCATCAGCAGCAGGGTGTCTCCATTAAGTGTTTTTCCAAGTGTTGGATATGAATTTGGCTCTATCCATTTGCATTCTTGCTTTCATCTCATTGAGGTGAATAGGAACAGATGCATCAAAAGACTGGCTGAGGTTGGAGGCCCCAGCTCTGGCCAGAGATTAGCCTTATGCTTGCATTCCCTGTGCTGCTGGAACTTCATCACTGGGGGCTCTTCTTGGTGAAATGACCTCAGCCAGAGGTCCACAGTTCCTCAGAAGTATGAAAAGCTTGGCCCTACCTTGCTTTATTTACTATTTACCTATAGTTCAAGCAGTTCCAGAGTTCCTTGCCCATTTATTTTACTATTTGTTAAAGGAAAGGGATAAAGGAAGTCTGTGACATGATAACACCATTAGGCAGCAGACTTAGCAGGCCTTAGGGATTTACAGAAATTGCTCTAATAAATGAATTCATTAACTACATGAAATCAGGCATTAAGCAGAATGGAAATTTATAAGCTCTGGTCCTCATTATTTTACCTTCTTTTTTGCTGTTGGGTAGGGTTTATCTGTGTGTGTGCTGGGGATGGAACAATCAAGCACAATGGACTCCATGTCATCTATGCATGCTAAGTCCAGCCCTTTGAGATTCGGGGTACTTGTGAGATTTTGGGAAAGTCAGAAAATTTTCTTGATATACCAGTGATACTAGGTGAGGAACACCAAGCCTATTAGAACATCCATGTTTAGGCCAACATATCTGTCAGCTGTAGCCTCTGGAAGAGAATTTGTAACACATGAACGGGATGTTAAGTGTATAATCTAGCCCAGGAATACGGTAGTCAGTTTTCAATGTGGATGGTGAGTAACACTGTATAGCTCCAGGTATGGACAGATCCACTCTGGGATGAATCACTGTAGGGTAAAGAAAATGTCAGGCTTTTCTGCCCTTCCGCCATCAGGATAGATGATGGATCCTTGTCCTGAATGCATGCCTGATGGCGGGCACCTGGAGTAGGGTGTGGGCAGATGTAGATGGGATTCAGCTGAGTTAAGACTGTGCTTTTAAGGGCGGCATCACGGGGACGCCAGCAGCAGCAGCAGCAGCAATAGCAGCAGCAGTAGAAGCCGAAGCAGAAGCCGAGAAGCAGCAGAACGAACGCTAGAGAGCCCAGATAGAGTGAAGACTTGCTGGGGGCTGGGGGGCTTGCCAGCCTCCCAGCCCCCCAGCCAGCACCCCTGCCTGCCATATGCCTGGTGAACCCCAATAAAAGACCTGCAAAAAAACTACTGAGGACTCTGACTCCTCCTTTACCCGGTCTGCATGGGATCAGAAAACCTGCACCGTGTCCAGTCCTGCCCTTACAATTGGCGTAAGTCGGCAAGATCCATGTAGACGGGTATTGGAGCCCTCCGAAGACCTGGAAGGGACTAAGGAGTGTTTGCCTGTGACGACGCTGGAGGCGCCAGGGCGGCACAGAAGATGGATACGGTCCGGGAGCTGCAGGACGGGACCTGGCATGAAGGAGACGCCCGAAAGGACCAGGCAACGACACTGGAAAGGACCAGCCAATGACCCCTGAGGCAGCAGGCCGCTGCTGACGCAGGGAGAGGCCAATGGACATGGACTGATAAACTTGGACTGACAATCCCGCCAGAAGGCGGAGGACCTTGGCAGGTTATGTTTTTTTTTTTGAGAATCTGGGGGTGGCCAGTGGGCCTAGATGGCCAAAAGCAGCCTGTTATGCCCAGCAGCCAGGTGGAGGAGAAAAGCCAACTAAGAAGGCAAAAGCTGGTACTGATGCTGTGGTGGCTTATCTGCTGGTACCAATAATTGTCTTTTGCACTAGGTTGGTGCCCTGCCTGGACTTATTTGTGTTCTGTTGTATTTTGTTATATTGTATTTTGTTATATTTGATGTATTTGCTTTTGTGGGCCATGGCTACATTGTTTGCTTAGAAAATTGTATATATATGTATAGACTGTATGGCAGAAAACCCTGAGGGGGTGGACTGTAGGGTAAAGAAAATGTCAGGTTTTTCTGCCCTTCCGCCATCAGGATAGATGATGGATCCTTGCGGTCCTGAATGCATGCCTGATGGCGGGCACCTGGAATAGGGTGTGGGCATAGGTAGATGGGATTCACCTGGGCTAAGACTGTGCTTTTTAAGGGTGGTATCACGGGGACGCCAGTAGAAGCCAAAAGAGAAGCCGAGAGAGAAGCAAGAGAAGCAGAAGCTGAGAGAAGGCCGGAGAGCCCAGAGTGAAGACCTGCTGGGGGCTGGGAGGCCTGCCAGCCTCCCGGCCCCCCAGCACCCCTGCCTGCCATATGCCTGGTGAACCCCAATAAAAGACCTGCAAAACCCCTGAGGTCTCCAGAACTCCTCCTTTACCCCGTCTGCATGGGATCCTAGAAAACCTGCTCAGTGGCCATTCCTGCTCCCTACACCTGGCATGGTCTTGATCAACTGCAATTCAATGCTTAATTTAAAATAAAATTTTCAATTGGTGTGAAAACAGAGTTTTTCACTTCCTCTCAATTTGGCAGAAAGTAGCTAAGCCATTTTCCCTGTCCTTTAAACCACAAACAGCAGAGAAGATGAAGGAGCCAAAGTTAGGCAAAGGCAGAGAATCCAGGTTGCCATTTCAGACTATGTCTCAGTTTATTAATGGTTATTGAAGTAACATTTGTGAAGTGCGCTATTTCCAGGAGACATTTATGCTCAGATTGGCCCTGAGATGAAGCTAGAAGGAAAGTCTCAGGGTTGTAAGTAACAAGGGAAGGCAAATACTGATGCTTATTTTTTTTAAAATTTGTTTTCAACTCCTGTCACTGCATAAACAATGCAGAATACCCAAAAAGTAAGATATTTTTCAGAGTGTAGAAGTTAGCTGTGTAGACCTTATTTAAGATGATAATTGAGTATGTATCCTCAAGCCCACCATATGTAAGAAGTCTACATTTGGCTAAAAATAAGCCCTAAATCCTTGTTCCCTGTCTTTATGAAATGATATCATCCAAAAAACTTAACTTTTATTTAGATATGTTAATTTCCTTTAGATTTTTTGTTAAATGTGGATGTTAAATGGGAAGGATAATTATTGAAAGAAAAGAAATAAAATGTTGTAATCCCATCCAGCAACTGGTAGGGATAAGGGAAATGAAGTAAAATAAATTTAAAAGATGTGTTTATCCAAAACAATCCAGAAAAGGAATAGAAAATTCCAAAATTGCTCAAAATTTGATGGCAAAAGTAAATTCCAATGTGTTTATAATCACAATAAATGTAAATGGCTAAATTTATAAGCTACTGGATTTTCAGAAAAAAACATTTGTATTTTGATCACAAGAGAAACACTAAAAACATAAGCACACAGAAAGATTAAAAGCAAAAGGATGAAAAATATATAAAGACAAATTTTAAAAATTTAAAGTTGCTGTGACTATATTAATATCAGATAAGGTAGGTCTAAAGCAAAAACAAAGGTCAAGGATGAAAAGTGTAGGGTAAGGAAAAAATGGCAGGCTTTTCTGCCCTCCTGCCATCAGGATAGATGATGGATCCTTGAGGTCCTGAATGCATGCCTGATGGCAGACACCTGGAATAGGGTGTGGGCAGATGTAGCTAGGATTCACCTGGGCTAAGACTAGGCCTTTAAGGGCGGTGTCATGAAGACCCCAGTAGAAGCCAAAGAAGAGAAGCAGAGAGAATGCCAGAGAGCCCAGACAGAGTGAAGATTTGCTGGGGGCTGGGAGGACTGCCAACCTCCCGGCCCCCAGCACCCCTGCCTGCCATGTACCTGCTAAATCCCAATAAAAGACCTACAAAAAACCACTGAGGACTCTGACCCCTCCTTTACCCAGTCTGCTGGATCAGAAAACCTACTCAGTGTCCAGTCATGCCCTTAACAATAGGCATAAGTCGGCCATGCAGATGGGTATGGAGCCTTCCAAAGACCTGGAGGGACTAAGGAGTAACAAACTGTGTTTGCCTGGGACAGTGCTGGAGGCGTCATGGCGGCACAGGAGATGGACAAGGTCCGGGAGCTGTGGGACGAAACCTCGCGTGGAGGAGACGCCTGAGAGGACCAGCCAATGACCTGTGAGACAGCAAGAGTCGTCGGGGAAGAGAGGACCACAATTTGGAGCGCACCAGTGCTGATGCAGGGAGAGGCCAATGGACTTGGACTGATGGACTTGGACTGACAGTCCCGCCAGAAGGTGGAGGAACTTTGGCAAGTTAAGTTTTTGGGACCCTGGGGGAGAATGCTATTGTTTGTATATCCCAGGAGATGAGAATCTGGGGGTGGCCAGTGGGCCTTGATGGCCAAAAGCAGCCTGTGTATGCCCAGCTGCCAGGCAGAGGAGAAAAGCCAACTGAGAAGGCAAAAGCTGGTACTGATGCTAAGTTTGGGAAGCCCTGAGTGGCTGCTAAGCACTAAGTAAGCTGAGGAAGGCCAGTGAGTCTCTTAAAATCACCTGTGGGTGATGCCCTGCTCATTGTCGAGTGAGCATAAGGAGCTGAGGAACCCGTCCTTGGGGGACTGGTGGGGAATGTGGCTTGGGGTGGAGCCCAAGCTGAAGAGGGCAGCTTGGAGAGAGGCCGCATGTAGAGTTTGGATCCCCGACCCATGTGCTTGTGCAGTGGGTTGGCCTGAGTGCAGGGGTCTACGAGTCACATTGGTGGCTATGAAAGCCGAATGTTGGAGCGACCGCAGTCAGAAACCCTGAAGGTTGGGCAATTATCCCCAATCCAGGAGTGAGTGCATCCTGGGGGTGGATGCGTTGTGTGGCTTTCTGGCCAAGACTACAGCCAGAAAAGGCCAGGAAGCCTGACGGTTCCTGGTGTGTTACAGTAGATGCCGTGAGTGGTTCCCCTCCCTCGTATGAGCAGTGCCTTCGGCAGCAGATTTGGTGGCTCATCTGCTGGTGCCAATAATTGTCTTTTGCTACTAGGTTGGGGTCCTGCCTGGACTTATTTGTGTTCTGTTGTATTTTGTTGTTATATTGTGATGTATTTGCTTTTGTGGGCCATGGCTGCGTTGTTTGTTTGCTCAGAAACAAAGTTGTATATGTGTAGATTATATGGCAGAAAACCCTGAGTGGGTGGACTGTAGGATAAGGAAAAAATGTCAGGCTTTTCTGCCCTCCCGCCATCAGGATAGATGATGGATCCTTGAGGTCCTGAATGCATGCCTGATGGCAGACACCTGGAATAGAGTGTGGGCAGATGTAGCTAGGATTCATTGGCTAAGACTGGGCCTTTAAGGGCGGCCTCATGAGGACGCCAGTAGAAGCCGAAGAAGAGAAGCAGAGAGAACGCCAGAGAGCCCAGATAGAGTAAAGATTTGCTGGGGGCTGGGAGGACTGCCAACCTCCCAGCCCCCAGCACCCCTGCCTGCCATGCACCCACTAAATCCCAATAAAAGACCTGCAAAAAACCACTGAGGGCTCGGACTCCTCCTTTATCTGGTCTGCTGGATCAGAAAACCTGCACTGTGTTCTTCCTGCCCCTACAAAAGTATAATACATGGAACAATTCAACAGGAATATATAAAAAGTTTAAGCTGGCATGTCTCTAATAACCTCAAAATATATAAAACAAAGATTCACAAATATATAAAGTTGACAGATCCACAATTATGGGAGAGATTTTTAATACCTTTATGTTATAAGTGATGGGACAAAATATGAATAAGCATATAGAAATACACAAATAATTAAGGACCATAGAGTAGAAGTCTATACCCAACAATTAGTGAACAGCTTTCTTCTCAAGGATACATGAGCATTTCGAAAAATTGACCATGTAGCTGATTATATAACAAGACTCAACACAAACAGAAGAATCTATTTTGTTTAGACTATTCTTTGGGTAGGTAGAAATCATTTCCACCCATCCAGTTGATAACAGAGCCTTTCAACTTTGCCTTTCTAATTAGTCTTCCAAAATCCTCTCATTTTCCATTCCCACTGTCGTTGCCTTAATGCAGACTCAACAGTTTCTCTCACCTGGGCTGCTGAAGCAGGTGCAGGGGTCTCTCTCCTCAAGCACAGCTCCCTTGGTTGACCCTGCTGCTAGTGATCTTTCTAACACGTGAATCTTCTCATCACTCTCCTGCTGAAGATCTCTGACTGGGTCAGTAGTTCCCTGATGTCAGGATAAAACCCAGACTCTACCATGGCCTATAAGGCTTTCATCATCTAGTTCCCTTGTAACCTTGTTACCTTTTTTTTCTTATTGGTCTTTTTTCTTGTAGTCCCCCCCCACACTCCCACTCACCTAGCAGCTTTCTCTTCCTCTCCCTTTCTCCACCCTTCCACTGAGACCTGGCTAAGTCATGCCTTCAGACATTCATCTCAGATAGTTCCTCTTCCAGAAAACCTATTTGGATACATCCCCAACCCAAACTCCCTACTTTTCTTCCACACCACGCACATCTTTTTAGATTAGCTGAATCCCAAGGTCTCCCATAGCAGCAGTTCATCTACTTCATTCCAGTGCTGGGTGTAATTGCCTTGTCTGTTCCCTGATTAAACCCATTCCTCTGGGGTAAAGACAAGACCTTTCCATGTCCTGTAGCTCTCTCTGAGGGCCAGCGCTGGCTTCCTCCTTGCATTGTCTCCCACCACACTTTCTGTCCATACTGGTCTTCCATTTTCTCTTACATTGACCTCCGTTCATTATGTAGTCCCTCCATTGGAGTCTCATTCCCAAGGGCCCTGTGCTCACTGAAAACATGCTCTGCGCTCCCCGCCAACCTAGGACCTTTGCTTATGCCGGTTGCTTTTGCAGCCCTATCCCTTTACCCCATTCACCTGGTTAACTTCTACTTTTCCTTCAATTTTTAGTGCAATAATCAATTCCTCAAGGAAGCCTTTCCTGACCTCCTTTAACCGGGCCAGGTTCCCCAGTTTTTGTGGGTCCATTTCACATTTCTTCAGAGCTCCTACTTCAGTTTTTAATTGCACATTCATTCTTGTGATTATTAAATTAATGTCTCTTCATGATTGGGCTGTCAGCTTGATGATAGTACAAACTCTAATATATCTCGATCACCATGGTATCCTAGTGCCTGGCAGAATGCCTGGCACCTAATGGGCACTTGATAAATATTTGTTGAATGAGTGAATGAATATAATTTAGCTATGTTTACTTGACTGTCTCCTTCATTAGTCTCTGAGGCCCTGGGACTGAAACTATGTGTTTTCTTTCTAGGCCCAAACTTAGCAAATGCCTGTAGATAATCACTGTCCTGTACATGTTTGTTGATTGAATACCAGGCTTGTCAGTTCTCAGGAGCCTCTGGTAGAAACATGTTATCAGGAAACCTAATTAGAAGGCGGTGCCCTAGAGGTATTAACAGAGAAGCTAAGCCAGGAGCCTAAATGTATTTTAATTGGGTTCAAATTAGGCCAGAACCTCCTACCCTTGATTAAAAGCAGACCTAAACCTCATTCTCATGTTGTAGAAGAGCCTTACTTCTTCAAAAGCAATATTATAAAAATTAAGGATCTCAAAGAAAGGGATCATACATTTTGGGCTCAAGTCTGACTTCCTTATCTGGCCAAGATAAAGTTTGTAGGACCTGGAAAAAAAATTCTAGGTTTTGTTATTTCTGCCAGGGAGTGTCAGATTGGCAGAGACCCATCTCACACTC